>NW_022106471.1:15989456-16004499 GCF_000313985.2 Echinops telfairi
AAGACAGACAAGGAAGAAAGTCCTGGCAATCTAAGTCCTCAAACCAGACAATGTGAACCCTGGCATCCCTACGGCCCCATCTCATTGTACAGGGAGTCTCCCTGAGTCTAGGCTAACCACTACCATCCTTCTGTCTATGCATATGCTATTAGGCCCATGTATCATGTTTCTATATGCTTTTAGATCTCAAAAAACTCAACTAATTTTGTTTTATATAGTCCATTTGTGTGGAGATTTATTTACCCACAGATTTCTCCCTCTCGTTCCCTTCATTGTGGTGGAATTTTGAGCCACAAAGAACCCAGTACACATCTAACGAGCCCCCTCCAAAGGCCCCTACCCCACACCCTCACCCTAACCTCTCTGCTCCATTTGGAGTTCAGAAACACAGAAAGGCCCTAAGGCACTCGGTGAAACGCTGTGCAGGGACATCCTAAAGAAGGCGCACTGAAATGGCTAGGGAAATCCAGCCAAGGAGGTAACACACTCTCAAGGAAAGAGGCACAAAGATTTACTTTATTTTAAAAAGCCTTGGGCAGTTAGTGAGTTAGGGAAGGTTTGCCAAGTTACACTCACCACACTTAGCAGTGTGCCTTAATTGAGTGGCCACAAAAGCTGCTTATTGCTGAGCTAACAACGTGTGTTATGTCATTGGTCTCACACAATTAGGTCACCAGCCCATGCTTGTTATAACTGGCGCAGCCATGGCCGGGGCTTATGCGACCCAAGTGATGACGGGGCTGAAAAAGTGAGCCAGGAATGTGTGTGCTCTGGGCTAGAGAGACGGGCTCACCTGTAGGGGACCAAGAATCAAATCAGTGTTTCCAGTCACAGCATGATAAGCCCATGTAGTCCGTCTCCACTCAGACCCTCGGTCTTCAAGGGCTTGACTTGGCAGAACGGGCTAACGTGGAGTCGTCAGTCAAAGACAAAATGCCAGTGCCAGGGCATCCCTTCACGGGGTAGGATCATAATTCCCCTGAAGGCCATTCTGTTTGAGGCAAGTTCCTAACCCGTATGGGATGGGCTTGAACCTCTACACTGGGATTTTCATTTCTGGTGCTAGCTAGTCCCTTCAAAGCACGGTTTTACCTCTGCGTTGATGATGTATTGCACTAGCAGCCCCAATACTGGAATCGTCTCTCCCCGGATAGTTCTATTCTTGGACAAGGAAGTTTGAGATAAAGACAGAGTTCAGCTGGTTCTGAGATGCCCCCGGAGAGGCCAGAGCTGCTGACAAACCACAACTATTTATCAGCAGGAGATGTTGCCTGAAGATGCCGAAAGCCAGGCTTTGACCTGGCTGACAGGCAAACAAGCTAAAGAGTGAGAGCAAAGGCCTCGGTTTGCTTATGTGTCCGCTTACTTTAGCCAATTGGTCCATTTGGTGTGTGTGCAGATGAGACACAGATTGACTCTCCCTCTGTGCCAGTTGGTTTTCCTCCCGACATTCATGAGCCCTAAGTCTAACCCCATCCAATCCTCTTACGAATGAGCACCATTACCCACAAGGGAGAGTAGGTGAGAAAAGGGTCCATTTGCAACACAAATCTATACTTGTCGCCTGAAAAGCCACTCCAAGCACATGCTGCCTTATTTTTCAATATGGGAACAACATATTACAAAGTTCTGATATAACACGGTGCAAAGCCAAGGACTTCTAGGCCACCTGATTGATCACTCTTTAAAACAAAGACATGACCTCTTGGCAAGGGTGATATTTGTTGCTTTTGGTGATGTTTTCGTTTATCATCTAAAGCATACTGAATTATTAACAATCTGTTTTTGCCAGAACTGATAAGCATCGAGAACTATTCATCTATGGCTGACCACCGAGGAAGACAGCCTTCTTTTGTTACTCAATATCACTATTTATTTTCTCCCCTAGAACTGCTTAGCTTGAGTGAATTCTAGCTGATAATTTCAGAAGGGTGAAAAGCTAACTAGAACTGGGCATCTGGCCCAGATAAATCTGATTCCAGTCCTATGAAGGAAGCAGCAAGGGAAATAGAAAGTCTTTGACAAAAAACTGTTGATAATTGGCTAAGGACGAGGGAGGGAAACAGGAAGCTTGGAAAGTTATGAATGTTATTCTAATGTACAAGAAAGAGGCAAGACAAAGGTGCCACAGATTAATAGCCTGTTCAATTTAAACTTAAAACAATGTAGAACCACAGTAGAGCCTCTACAATCTAAAACTTAGGGAGAAAGAAAATCTTTCTGGAGACCTCCATTACAGGGGGCCAAAGTGGCAGCCTGGGGTCTCAATCTCCATTCTGTGTGACCATGACCAGGCCGCCGCCTCACCTGTCTACTTCTCAGTTACATCTTCTTGCCTCACCTCTAAGTGCTGTCAGGATTAAATCGGAGGCCTTGTAAAGTTGACATGCGGAGTAATAAGAGATCTTGTCATATTGTTAAGCATTTGCACTATTTTCACACCCAGTAATTTCAGAGTATTACTGAAATTACTGAGTATTACTGAGTATTTCAGGCTTATACCTGAAACTCTCTACAATATTACCCATCTTCTTTATCAGATGAAATCAGTATCATGTGATCTGTCTTGATTGCTCAGCTGATCATGATCACGTGCCATTATTGAATGAGGTTCTAATGAGGATGACAGTCCTCCCTCAGCTCTTATTCCAATTGTTCCTGCCTTCCAGAGCCTTCGATTGAAAAGATGCATAACTATAAGGTCTCCATCCAATGAGGCCCCTTTGTTTAGAATTTTCAGAGAATAGCTAGAAAGAGAGCTTTGGTAGGAACGATTTACTGCTCGGTCATTGGAGAGGATTAGGCCAAACTGATCTGAGCAGATGGGTCTATACAGCTACATAAAAGAGGAAGAAGAAGAGGCCAAGACACAGGAAAAGCTCCCTGATAGTTGACATGAATCTTAACCTCTCTTTTTCCTACTTGACAACTTTCATGACATTAAATAAACATGGTTGGGGAAAAATAGATTTAGGGTTCTAAATCCACTCAGATCAAAAAATGTTGCCAGCTTGAATTACAAGTTCAAAACTCCCAGCCGCCCAGTGGGAGAAAGACAGGGCTCTACTCCAGTAAAGACTCAGAGTCTCGAACGTTCACTGGGACATTGCCCCTCCATCCTGTAGGGCTGATGCGCCTGGGCACTGGCTCGGTGGCAGTGAGCTGCTTTGGGGTTTAGCCACAAAGGTGAAAGGAAGGCACCTTCAAGGAAAACTGGCAGCACATCCCTAGGGTCTCGCACAGACGCAGGGGAAACGTGGTCATTTTATTCAAATGGCTTACAATCTGGAAACAAGAAGACGTCTTTCGAAGATTCCGGACGCTTGTTGGTCTGTACACTATTGTGAATGAAAGGACAGACAGTTTACAAACGGTGAAGCAGAGCGCACAGGACTTGGAGGGCAGCCCTGGATCATGTCGTCAGCGACCAAAGCAAAAGAATTTCAATCCCTTTCCACGAACTTCAGCCCATTCTCTTGCCTGGCTGAGAGGGGCCGATTGACTCCATCTATGAATCACAGGCTGCACAACTTTTAAAAGCTTAGTAGTGCTCTGCAGAATTCAAGGTGCAGATCACTTGTGCCCATAAAAACACTCTGAGATGACTCTGTGTTGTGGGAAGTTATCAAATTATGGAAAGAACATTGCAGAGATTAAAATGTTGCATAAGAGAGAGAAAGCAGCATGAATCAGGGGTTGGGGAAATATGAGTCAGACTCAAGGGAAAGAGCCAGAACCCAGAGAACAGCCCAACAGGGACTTTGCGGCCACCACGGAGATGCCAGCAGCTTCCCCCATTACCTTGGAGAGAAACAAGTCCAACAGGCAGTTCCAGGGGGGGGGGGCGCGGGGGGAAGAGGAGGAGGTAACGAAGCTAGCAGTGAGAGCTGAGCAAAGATGAGGCTAGACCGATTAAAGCAAGCGGTGATGCCAAAGCCAGCAAGAGAGGGACCTACGATCAAGTCCTTCACCAGGAGGGGAGTGTGGGCACATGTTTCAAAAGTGAGCCAACCCCCAGCTATTGCCATGAGCTATTCTTAATCTATTAGAATGATGCCGTCTGAGTTGATTTGTGTGTTGTGATATTTTAGGAAGCACATTTTATTTGTTCTGTTCCTCAGCCATGTTTACCCTGATCCCTGTCCACATAGTTCAGAGCGGCTTCCTGGGCTGTTGAATCCAAACTCTTGAATCCCACCCTCAAGGCCCTGAGTCTCGCTCAAGACTTGAGCAACCATTTTCTGAGCACCTTCAACCAGGCAGGGGAACGGGCTTCTCACACAGAACCAAGCTCCTCGTGAGACCCTGCTTGCCTCTTACCGTGAGCTGTAAGTGACAGGCCCCACTGCCTGCAAGCAGCTTCCTACATCTGCCAATTCTCCTACCTGACCTTCTTCAAAGCACAGCCCAGAACTCCCCTCCCCTGGCAAAGCTTCCCCCACTGCCCACCCCAGACATTGCTTTTTGTTGCTCAGAGCCTCTGCACTTTCGGGATCAAGCACTTGACAACGGTGTCTATTTGCTGACTGCCTGCTGCCTTTGCTGTGTTTCTTAGGTCTTGTGGCCGCATGTGTGCCATTACATTGACTTATGCGGATTTTATTCCAGGAAGTAAAAACACTCATTTCACTACCTTCCTTAAACTCTAGGCACCAGTCTGAGCAAGCCATCATCATTCATTCATCCATTTATCCAATGAGTATTCGTGGGAAACCAGTTCCTACTCATGGCGGCCTCCATATACAGGCACGTCGGTGTAGAACTCTACTCCAAGGAATTTTGAGAAGTAGGTAACCAGGCCTTTCTTTCAAGATGCCTCTGGACTGGAAGCTCTAACTTTTAGGCTAGCAGTTGAGCATTTTAACCATTCTCTTACTGAACGGTTCCTTGCACTGTCTTCTCTCTGCCATGGAGTCAAGGCGGACTCAAAGCCACCCCATCCAAGAGGGGACAACTGCCCCCATGAAGTTCCAAGCCTGTAACTGTTTAGAGGAGTTTGCCTCTCAAGGAACAGCTGGTGGTTTTGAACCACAGACTTTCAGATCACAGCCCAGTGCATAACCACTATGCCACCAGGACTCCATATACTCTCCTAGGCAGCGGGGATACTGAAAAGGCAATCCCCACCCTCTAGGAGCTTGGGTATTGACTAAGGGACTGTGTTAACTTACCACGTAAAAACTCTAGTGAGCTAACTACCTGTCAGAGGTGAATTGTAAGTCATTAAAACACAAAACAAAGACTGCTCCCCAAGGTACATCTTACTAGATTATCAGGAAAATCCTAACTGACCTGAGTACCTTCCTTTCTGATAATTAAATAACAAATTGGCTCAGAAAATAAAAATTTTAAAAATCACCCATGACTAGCGAGTCCTTTTAAAAATCATCTACAGGAGACCAAGACCAAACGGTCAAAAAGTAAGCAAAGACGTAAAAGGAAGGGAGCAGGGAAACTAGAGTGCTGGGAACGGAACAACTAGACTGGAGTAAAGGAGACTGAGGACACATCCTGGGAAAGGTCACCCATGTAACGCTGTTTTGAAATTGTCCAATTGGATCCTGATTTTCTGGGTGCACTTTCACCTTGAACACAATAAAATGTGTATTGTAAAAAGCACACAGAGGTGCCTATAATAGCAGTGTCTATACTTTGGTGGTGCAACCACTTAAACACCTAGGTCTTAACTGAAAGGTTGATGGTTCAAATCCACCCTCTGAAGAAGGCCTGGTGATCTACTTCCAAAGGATCCCAGGCAGGGAAAACGCTGCAGCAAATAGATCTGGACTGATACGTAAGACTACCTGGAATCACACTCGATCAGACGGTGACTGGTTTGGTTTGAGATTTGTTTTTACTGCTATGCGGTGTCATGAGGGGGTGGAGGTAGGCCTGTTGGCGGATCCCACAGACACTTCCGCGAGAGCCTGTCTCCTGGTGCATCTGCACAGCGGTGGGTATTTTACTTTAGCCTTATGACTTAGTTGTGTGTTTTGGTAATTTTCTTATCACTTTGGTTCAGATAAGTGATAATAGGACCTCAAAGCACAATTTTAAAAACACTGGTAAAATGGTGCTACTTAAATAAACCAAATATAGAGACATTTGCCATGAAAATAGTTCAACAGGTTCAGAGTATCAACTTCCTTCGACATCAGTTAACTTACTGAAAACAAGGGAGAGGGAAAATATTCCAGTAAAAGAAAGCACACAAGGGAAAGCGTAGGCAGGTCAATTGCTAGCAGATACAGCACAAGAGACATCATAAAGTTAATATTCAACTTTCAACTAATATTTTGAATGGAGATTTCAGAACACTACATTTCACTGAATTGCTCACAAAATAATTTAAATATAAGTTTATTTTATCAAAAGCCTTCTGATAAAGGTAGGGTTGGTTGGCCAACTCCAACCAAGCAACGTACAGCTCACAATAAAACCGAAATCCAAACCCATTGCCATCCAGTAGATTCTAACTCATAGCAACCCTAGTGTGTCTTCGTTCAGCCTTCTGCTCTCACCCTATGAACGCCATCCTTGGGTAAATGCTGCACTCCTGATCCAAAGTAGCCGTCTATTTGATGGCGTGCACATATCTGTGGTACTGTTTTTCTCCTTGTCGGTCTGTCTACTTGGGGGCCGAAATTGAGCCACAGGAGTGAGGTCCCTGCCAGGCTCACAGGGAGGTGAACAACCAAGACCTGTGATTTCCCCTGGTCTCAGTCTGACCAGCAAGGGCATCTCCTTCCTGATTTTGAGTTTTCTTCCACATCTTGCTTCTATTCTAACTAGGAACTTCTAAGGTTCTCAACCTGTGGGTCATGACCCCTTTGGGGGGGGTTGCCAAATACATCCTGCATATCAGATATTTACATATGATTCATAACAGTAGCAAAATTACAGTTATGAAGTAGCAACAAAAACAATTTTCTGATTGGAGGTGAACACAACATGAGGGACTGTATGAAAGGGTCGTGGTATTAGGAAGGTTGAGAACCACTGTTCTAAGGTGATCTCTTTCAGGGCAGGTGGGCTGGTAACCAGATAACCATGTAGTTCTTCTGGTTTTAAGGTCATGGTGTCCAATGTTCAAGTGGTTAATCATCCATTCAACTGGTCATTACGAGGTGTCTTCAACTGCCACCACTCTTCTTTCCTCCAAACCCAGAAAGACCACTAGTTGCACCTGGGATGGCTACTTACCACGTGTGTCAAACCGTGGTGGCTTGTGTGTGCTGTGAGGCAAGGAAAGGTCACTGGCATGTCAAACGTGCCAGCAAGGTCACCCAAAATGGAGCACTTTCAGCAGAGCTTCCTACTAAGAACAGACTACGATGAACGCATCGAAGGCCTACTTTAGAGGAATCCGTCACTGGAAACATGCCCTGGGGAGGGCACAAAACCAGTGCCAGCTTCTGAAGACCTAATGAACCCAAACAGGACATGGTCAGAGACCGTGCCAGAAGATTAAGCCCTCAGGCCAAAGGCACTCAAAATGTGACCGAGGAAGAGCTTCCTTCTCGAAGTCGAGGCCACCATAATGATGCAGATGGAGTAACCCCTGTGGGAATAAGGCCTTCAGGTCCTTCATCGACTGATAGCGGAAGCAACAACTGCAAAAATCTACTGATAATTGGAACTTGAAATGGACGCAGTACGAATCTAGGACCAATGGAAGTTGTTAAAAATGAAATGCAACACATGAAGATCAATATTCTAGGCTTGAGTGAGCGGAAACAGACTGGCCTTGATCATTTCGAATCAAAAACTCATACGGTTGGCTGTGCCAGGAACGTCAATCAAGAGGAATGGAATGGCATTCATTTCTAAAAGGGCATTTCCAGAGTTCTCTTGTAGTACAATGCTGCCTGTGATTGGATTACATCTATCTGAATTCAAGGAAACCCAATCAATACAACTATTATTCAAAGGTATGCACCAACCACTGAAGCTAGGGATGCAGAAATTCTTCGGTGTGGAATTGAGTAAACATGGAATCAAGATGGGTCGATATTATCGGTGCCCGGAATGCAAAAGTTAGAGACAAAGGAGGGACAGTAGTTGGAAAAACAGGGTCTTGGTGATAGAAATGAAGCTGGAGATCGCAAGATAGAATTCCGTAACAAGTCACAGCAACTTCTTCACCTCAATGACCTTTTTCAACAACACAAAGTCTGCCTATATACGTGGACTGCTCCGAGTGGAGTACACAGAACAAAATGACTGTGTCTGCGGGAAGAGACAGGATCCCTGGTGGCAGAGTGGTTTTGCATTGGGCTGTGACCCCAAAGATCAGCAGTTCCAAGCCACCAGCCATGCTCACAGAGAAAATGAGGCTTTCTGCTCCTGTATACAGTTACAGTCTAGGAAACTCACAGGGCAGTTCTGCCCTGCCCTGTAGGGTCACCCTGAGTCAGCAGTGACTCTGGAGTTCGGAGTGGTACCAGATAATGGAGAAGCTCAAGATCAGCAGCTAAAACCAGGTCAGGGTCTGACTGTGGAACAAACCATCAATTGCTCAAATGTAAGTTCGGGTTGAAGCTAAAGAAAGGTTTGTGTCTAGGTTGTATCTTCTCGGTATACTTAGTCTATCAGCATGCTGAGCAAGTCATCAGAGAAGCTAGGTTATTTAAATGAGGACTAGTTAACAACCTTGCTTTCTGAAAATGAAGAGGACTTGAAGCACTTGCTGATGAAGATCAAGAATTGTAGCCTTCAGTGTGGATCACAGCTCAGTGTAAAGAAGACCCAGATCCTCATACCTGAGCCAATGTCACATCACGCTAGAGGAAAAGGTGAAGTTGTCAAGGATTTTGTCTTGCTTGGATCCACAATCACTGCTCATGAAAGAAGCAGTCAAGAGACAAAGAAAAACATTACACTGGGTGAATCTGCTGCACAAGATCACTTTTAAAGTGTTTAAAAGCAAGTACATAGGTTACGCTGAGGGCTAAAGCACGCCTGACCAACGGCACGGCATTTCCATCGCCTCGCATGCCTGTGAAAGGTGGACAGTGCATAAGAGAGACGGAAGAAGACTCGATGTCTCTGAATGGCAGTGCTAGTGAAGGGTATTGAGCGGACCATGGCTGTCGAAAGAAGAACCACAGCCAGCACGCTCCTCAGAGGCAAGCATGGGGAGACTTCGTCTCCCACACTTTGGACATGTTGTCAGGAGAGACCTGTCCCTGGAGAAGGACAGCATGCACAGTAATGTGGAGGGGCAGCAAAAACAAGGAAGACGCTCGGCCAGACAGACTGACACTGTGGCTGTGATGACGGACCAGGGGGTGTTTCCTTCTGATGCACCTGGGGTCGCCCTATGTATGCACTGACCCCGTGGCCCTGACAACAAAGCAGTGGGCAAACAGTGTGGACTATGTGATCCAGTTGACCTTGGTGTCTCCCCAGTCTATGCTCCTGAGCTCCCAAGCCCGGTGACTCACGGTCCTAAGGTGCCTGGCAATGGTTTTCATAAATTCTTGGACATAAACGTTAGACCACAATGGATGAAGTTGGGTGCTGGTGCTGGTGAAAGATATTGAAAGTAGTATGCCCTGCCAAAAGAACAGACAGATCCGTCTTGGAAGAAGTCCAGCCAGAAAGTTCCTTAGAGCAAGGACAGCGGGACTGGGGATGGCAAGTCGCAATACTTTGGATCCGTTCTCAGGAGAGAGCAGTCTGTGGGAAAGGACATCACTCTTGGTAGAGTAGAGGGTCAGCCAGAGAGATGACAGCGGGCTCCACTGGAATGACCACGGTGAGGCTGGCGCCGGACTGGGCAGTGTCTTCTTCTGTTGTGCTTGGGATTGCCAGAACTGACTGCAGGACACCCAGCAAGAGCAGCTTCAGAAAGGAGCCCGGCTGGAATGCACTAAGTTGCACCTCACAATCGGTTCATAAGATATCTAAAACAGTGTATTTCCCGAGCGGTTTAGAAAGACTTTCTTGGTCATTTAGTTCAGGAACAATGTCAAAGCAGAAGGAGATGGAATGACAGGGTGGAGTCAGTTTGCTGGGAGGTCTCAGGAAGCACAGGTTAGACAACACACCAGCAAGAGCCCATGATCCTCGGCCAACCCAGAGGGGCAACTTACCACATCTGCCACCTGCACCGAGCTCTCACGCTCTATCTATCCGTCTGTCTGTCTGTCTGTCTGTCTGTCTATCTATCTCGGCTCATATTCCTGCCAAGCTGGCACAGGTGCTCGACATGAAACTGGAGGAATTCAACTGTTATTTCTGCATTAGAACCCCTGGTTGCAATGTTTTCGTCCAGGCAGATGAGAACATAGTACAAGACACAAAAGAGTGCGATGATGTCAGAGGGAGATGGCCGCACCTTCTCAGAGTACCTACGAAGGGCAGGGTTTGTCATCGCTGACTAGAAATGACAATGATACAGAGCACAGCAAGCATTTGTTTCAAAGGCCCAGGCTGTTCAACCAGGTGAAGAGAATTGTGGAAGCAGATGCTTTTATAAATGATGATCAGTCATCGGCCAGGCTTCCCTCAGGCAGGGCTCCTCCTCAGCTCTCTTTTATGTGGAAACAATCTCGTGTCTCCACGCAGCCCACCTCCACCACCCCCCAAAAAAAACTTTTAAAAAGCACTGCTATCAAGTTGATTCCGACTCACAGCCACCGTGATGGGAAGAGAACGGTCCCGGTGGGTTTCTGCGGCTGTGCGTCTCTGTGGGGACAGAAGAGGCCTCAACTTCTCCCCCAGCGAGCCCCACGGGTTCACACTGCTGACCCGCCTGGCCCACTCCCCGGCCCGAGTGCCCTCCTGTCTTTCCCACGCTCAGATAACGAAGCCAGTGTCAGACGAAAGCCCTCTGACCATCGGAGCTTCCTTCATGCTTTTACTGGCCAACGGATCTGCAGCGGCTCTGCGTGAAGAGACAGAAGAGTGAAAGGCAGGCCACACACGGGGTCACCCTCTAGCTCATTGAAAGCAGCAGCCAGTAACCTCCAACCGTGAGCGGAGCCCAGTCCACCCCCCAGGCGTACCAGCCATGGTGGAAATGTGCGCCTCGGAGTCGCGAAGGGCGTGGCCTTTCCAGAACAGATCGCCAGGCCTTCCTCCTGAGGCACCCCTGTGGACCTTTTGGTTGGTGGTCAATCAATCGCCCAACCTTTTGCACCCCGCAGGGGCTCCACTCTCTCTACAGCTTCCTAAAGGAAAGGCAGTGATTCAAATCCCCAGCGGCTTATTGTGAACCATTTTTCTTGATTCCTGGCCCTGCCCGTCCTCACACCTGCTATGTTTGAGCCCGCTGTTGCAGCTACTGTGTCAATCCATTCCTTTGAGGGTCTTCCTCTAGTTCACTGGCCATAGACTTTACCAAGCACGGTGCCCTTTTCCGAGGAATGGTCTCTCCTGATAACAGCCAAAGTACATGAGTCTAAGTTCGCCATCCTCCCTTCTAAGGAGCGTTCTCAAGGTACTTCCTTTAAGACAGATTTGGCTGTCCTTTTGGCTGCCCGTGGTCCATTGTCTACATGCAGCACCATCATTCAAAGGCCTCACATTTTCTTCGTTCATTCTTGTTCCTTGTCCAGCTTTCACACGCCTATGAAACAAGTGAAAATGCTATGGCTTGAGCTTGGAGCACCCTAGTCCTCCAAGTGGCGCCTTGGCCCATCAACACTTTGCCTAGTACAATACATTGTTCACGATCTTGATTGCCCCTTTCATGGATGTTGATTGTAGATCCAGTGGTGTTAGCGCAGGTTGACTAGAGAAACAAATTCATTGACACTCATAGATGTGCAAGAGAGAACTTTATATCAAGAAGTAATTATGCATCAATAAAAAACATCCCAGCCCAGTCCAGATCAAGTCCATAAGTTCAATATTAGTCCATAAGTCCAATATTAGCCTGTGAATTCTGCTTCAGACTCATGCTGCACATGCAATGATGCTGAATGCAGAAAGATCACAGGCCAGTGAGTGGGAAGCCCTGTGGATCCAATGGCAGTGCACGGATCTGCAGGGCTCTGGCTGCCATCAGTGTGGCTCTGTGTGTCTTGTCAAGAGGAATGTGAAACAGTGAGGGAGTGTGCCCTGCCTTCAGAGAGAAAGAGAGGCGTCAGGGCTGAGACCTGATTGACAGGCTCGACTCCACCCCTTCATTCTTATTTATCAAGTTGACATGAAACTGTGTAATTACCACACCAACTAAAATGAAACCCTTGGTAACTTCCATTGATCATGATTTCATTTATTGATTCATCTGTGAGACTTTGTTTCCTTTCCACACTGGTAACCACGACATTACTTTCTGAACATATGAAATAATTTGTAATTCCATTTGTTTTAAGTAACGTCAAATCGAATTCCATAATGACTGCATATACCTACAGGTCCACCAGCAGTGGATGAGAGTTCCTTTCTCACCACACTCCCTCCAACACTTGTTGCTTTCTGATGTTTTTAATTGGGCTATCTTTGAGGGTGTTAGGGGGAGCAAAGCAATGAAGTCCCCAAGGAATCCTGAAAATAGATTTCAGACTGGGGGGGGCGGGGCTGGCACCTCATATGACACAATCATAAAACATACCTAAGGGTCAGCAGACAGACCTGGAACTATTTATAGGCCCTTTTTCTTCTTCTTCTTCTTTTATGTCTATTTATGATAGGCAAGATAAATAATCCCAAGGAGAAAACAATGGGACCGATTGTTCCAGGGGGGCAAGGGAGAGGAGGGCGTGGGGGAAAGGGAGTGGGGGAGCCAACAAACCCAGGGACAAGGGAACAACAGTAGATCTAAAATCAATGGCAAGGAGGGTGTAGAACACCTGGTGGGGTTTGATCAAGTGAATGTAGCCAAGAGAAACTATTGAGAGCCAAAAGAAGTTCGAACATGATGGTGGGACAGGAGGAAAGTAAAAGCAAATAGAGGCAAGAATTGGGAGGCAAAAAACATTTATAGAGGCATAAATATAGGCATTTATATATGCAAATATATTAATATATAACAATAGGTCTATGTACATATATTTATGTGTTACGTATCAAGGTAGCAGATGCACATTGGGCCTCTACTCAAGTACTCCCTCAATGCAAGAACACTTTCTTCTAATGGCCTGGCATCCTGTGATGCTCACTTTCCTGACACAATTGTGTTGAAGAAAGCTGATGGTGCTGGCTATTAGAAGATATAGCATCTGGGGTCTTAAAGGCCTGAAATTAAACAAGCAACCATCTAGCAGAAAACAACAAAACCTACATGGAAGAAGCACACCAGCCTGTGTGATCACAAGCTGTTGAAGGGATCAGGTATCAGGTATCAGAAGACCTCAAACAAACAACCATATCAATGCAAATGAAGGGCGTCAGAGTGGGGACCCAAAGCCCATCTGTAGACAATTGGGCATCCCTTCACAGAAGGGTCACCAGAAAGAGACAAGCCAGCCAGGGTGCAGTATAGCACCTACAAAACACACAATATTCCTCTAGTTCTCAAATGCTTCCTCCCCACACTATCAAGACCCCAGGTCTGCGTTCTAAATCTGGCTAGACGGGGCATGTACACTGGAACAGATAAGCGCTCTTGACAAACGGAATCCAGGACAGACAAACTCCTCAGGAACAATAATGGGAGTAGCAATACCATGAGGGTAGGGGGGAAAAGGGGAGAAAAGGGGAACTGATCACAATGATCAACGTATAACACACACACACACACACACACACACCCTGGCCCCAGGGGGAAGAACAACAGAAACCTGAGTGAAGGGACACAGCAGACAGTGTGAGACACTAAAATAATAATAAATTATGAAGGGTTCTGGAGGGTGTGGGAGGGAGGGAATAAAGAGGAGCTGATACCAAGGGCTCAAAAAGAAAGAAAATATTTTGAAAATGATGATGGCAACATATGTACAAATGTGCTTGATGCAATTAATGTTTTGATTGTATTAAGTTCTAAAGAGCACCCAATAAAATGACTTATAAAAAATAAATTAAAAATGTAAATTTTTTGTAATTTAGAACATTTTCCATATGACCATATCTAATGCTTTAAGGATAAAATGAAAACTTAAGTTTTAAACACATTAAAAAGAGTTGTGCAATCATCATCACAATCAATTTTAGAACAGTTTCTTCTTTCTTGACCTCATGAACTTCCCATCGCCTCCCCAAACCTCCCCTGCCATAACCCTAAGAAAACATTAATCCAATTACTATCTCTATAGATTTCCCTATGCTGGATTTCATAGAGAGAAATACACACACACACACCCAAAAAACCTTCATATCTTTAAGAAAAGCTTGATGTCAAAAGTGGAGGAAATGTCAACGGAGTCAGAACCAACTAAAACCCTTTCTGTCCTCTGTGTGTGTTTGTGACAGATATAGATGAGTGCACGGCGGGCACGCACAACTGCAGAGCCGACCAAGTCTGCATCAATTTAAGAGGCTCCTTCGCCTGCCAGTGCCTCCCGGGGTATCAGAAGCGAGGAGAGCAATGTGTTGGTAAGTACCCCGGATTGAAAGTCAAAATCCTGTGCTGAGCATCCTCATTGCTTGAGTCTCAGGCATTCATAGCCAAGGACTCAGATTTATTTAGAGCGTTACAGCTAAAAGCCATATTCATTCACCGACTCCCATACGTCTTCCGCACTAACCTGTTAGCTAGACTAATGGAAGCAGAAATTTGGTGCATGGTCCAAACCCTAAATGGGGTTGAGAAAATGGTCTTAAATCGACTGTTTGGGAACTCCAGCCCTAAAACACAGATGGCCTGGTGTCCAGCATAACATGGTGTATTGCTCCCTCGTGTCCAGCATAGCATGGTATATCTCTCCCTGGTGTCTAGCATAGCATGGTGTATAGCTCCCTGGTGTGTAGCATAGCACGGTGTATAGCTCCCTGGTGTGTAGTATAGCATAGTGTATAGCTCCCTGGTGTCTAGCATAGCATGGTATATAGGTCCCTGCTGTGTAGGATAGCATGGTGTATAGCTCCCTGGTGTGTAGGATAGCATAGTGTATAGCTCCCTGGTGTGTAGGATAGCATGGTGTATAGGTCCCTG
>NW_022106471.1:16005450-16005654 GCF_000313985.2 Echinops telfairi
TAGCATAGCATGGTGTATAGGTCCCTGGTGTGTAGGATAGCATGGTGTATAGTTCCCTGGTGTGTAGCATAGCATAGTGTATAGGTCCCTGGTGTGTGGGATAGCATGGTGTATAGGTCCCTGCTGTGTAGGATAGCATGGTGTATAGGTCCCTGCTGTGTAGTATAGCATGGTGCATAGCTCCCTGGTGTCTAGCATAGCATG
>NW_022106471.1:16005787-16018459 GCF_000313985.2 Echinops telfairi
TGTGTAGGATAGCATGGTTTAAGGGGGCACAAACCCAGTTCTCCTGACTCAGATTGAGGCTTTGGGCAAGTTACTTAAGTCTGCTGTATCTCAGTGTTTTCATCTGCAAGACAGACATTATAGTAACAGTCCCTTCCTCACCACACTGTCACTACGACGAGATGGCGTCGTGTATAGGAAGTATGTAGGACACTGCCTGGCCCTGGGCCATTGTGATGGTGGGGCAGTGGTGCTTCCATGGTGTAAAAGTCTGCATCTTCCATGCACGCACTTTGGGTTCCATTCCTGACCAACGAACGTTCTCTCTGCACGTCCTCTGTCTGTCACTGGAGACTTGTGTGTTTGCAACGGTGCTGAGGGGGTTCCAGCCAAGCTGTCAGATGAAGGCCGACTAGAAAGAAGACCGGGTGATCTACTTCTACAACTGGACCCATGAAAGCCAAATGGGTTTCTGTCCACAGGATCGGCATGAGCCAGGGGCTAGCTGGTGACAGTGCTCGACAACACCACGAGTGCCTAGTGATTAACAGACAAGGACTCTGGAGGGTGCAGGCCTGGCCTGACTGCCAGGAATGAAACCCCCAAGTGGCATGTGTCGCTACCTGAGAGTCTGAGAGACCGAGCCCCCTGAGTGCAGGAGCCAGGTATGGCTTCCATCACCTGTCTCCCCAGTCCCTAAAGTGTGGCTGAGGCTTAGTGCATATTTTCAGAGTGAATGAAAAAGCACAGAGCCGGGAAGAAGCCTGGAAAATAGAAAGAGAAAATAAACTCTTCTGGGTACACTCCTGACGCCAGCATCTGCCAGGTCACACCGTACTTGGCGCCCTCTGTTCATTCATTTACATGCCACCTCTCAGCACAGACCAGTGATGAACCCTTGTTTGCGCTTAGAAAGAGAGGGTGAGGACATGCCAGACAGGCAACCGGCATCAATTTTCTTCTAAGCATGAGAGCTGCTGGTGTTCAGATGTCAACACCACCCTCCCCCAGGCACCAGCCTGCTCCTGCTGTCCCTGGGGCTGTGCCTAAATGCTGGTCAGTGCCAGGTCTCTCAGGAAGGTCCAGGGTTTGAGGGACTAACCTTGTTCCAGGAAAAGATACTGTGAAACATTGAACAGGCACCGTGGTATTAGCGCCCAGTCTTAGTCCGGAAAATGAACATTGTGGGCACGGAAAGTGTGGAATAAGACCTAGCTCAGCCTTCGATGAGGAGAATCGAGGTGGCTGGGAGCTTAGTCCTGGGACGCAGGTCTAATCATGGCCTCGTGGGGTTCCCCACAACTGCAGATCAAGTCTATGGTTCTCAGCCCTTGCCCATCTCTGATGCATCAACATTGCACCCCCTAGAAAAAGAACACACCCCAATTTTATCTCACTAGCTACAGTTCCCGGGCAATCACGTTTCAGTGCCTCCAAACGAGCTCTTCCCAGCACCCGGGATCTGGAAAACCCTTATGGATCCAACCATCACTAGATCCATCTCAAGGCTGCCTCCTCTGGGAAGCCTTCTGTTACCAATCCAAGTACCATTAGCCTCTCCCTCCTCTGTCTACATTGCCAGAGGACCCAGTAAACAAGGTAAGCACAGGCTTACGCTAGCTTACTTAATAATCGGTAGCGAACACGTTCACATTTTCAAAGATTTCTGCTTGTGGGTGTGGCAGGCATCTGTCTCTCCCCACCTCCCAGCATCTTCGTAGAGAAGCAAGACCTGGCAGGGACAATTACCTGGTGAGTGCAGTAAACATGGGCTTCCTTTTGCTTGCACGCTAATCTGTTGGGAACAACCTTTCGTGAGTTTCACCATATCATGAACCCATGTGAAATTGTTCACTACCAATTAGGAGGTTTGTACATTCATTGTCCTCAAAAACCTGCAGCGCAAGACACAAGGCTAGTAGCTCAATGAAGCCGGACGGATTAAGACGTCATACAGCATTCGTTTACCAAAGCTTTTCCAAGGGCCAACTGCATGCCCAGCATAGGTGTAGGTGCTGGACGAGAGCAGTGGACAAATTTTACAAAGTTACAGCGCCTGTCAACCTTTTGGCAAGTAGCATTTATATCAATCAGCCATCGAAACTAGACCCTGGCGGCATGGAGCCCTGCCGGGACAGTGTTAGATGCTCCACTACTAATTCACAGGTCAGCAGTTTGAAGCCGCTGGGAAGAGGCCTCCTGCAGCCAGCCCCTGGGAGCTGACAGCCATGAGCACCCTATGACGCTGTTCCACTCTGCCTCTCGGGCCACTGTGAGCGAGAAGGGAGTCCACAGGACAAACAGGACACACGTGTTAAACTTGCGCTCACTGAGGGTGGCATGTCTATTTCTCCCGTGTCTCCATTGAGCACCAGTGACTCTGCCAGGCCCTGTTTCAGGTGTTCAGTCTGCAAGGGGGTGAACGCACAGGATCCCCCCAACTCCACCTCAAGGAGAGGAGACCCCCCTGATGTCGTCCTGGGAAAGACAGACAACAGAGAAGTAATATGGGACACGAGACCAGGGTAAATGGAGGGCTGTGAAGAAATACAAAACGGGATTTTAAGGGTGATGTGAGGAGGAGGAGGAGGAGGAGGAAGCTGTTTCATCTGGTGGGCAGGCCTGAAGAGGTGCCTTTCGGCAGAGACCTGAGCAAAGTCAGCGGGGAAGTTACTCAAGTTAAGCAAATATATCTTATAGTGTATTAGTAATCTTTAAACTCCTGACCTCGGTTGTCAGTTCCAACTCAGGGCAGCCTCATCCCTTTCAGAGTAGATCTGTGGATCTACTTCCATCGCCATGGATTTGCGAAGGCGATGGCCGGGACTTTCTTCTGAGACACCTCTGGGGGAAGACAAACGGCCAACACCTAAGTTAACAGCCCGGCACTTAACCATCTGCTCTCCTTCCATAATAATATCAAAAATCGACTGCCATATAGTCTGTTCCAGTGCACAGCAGCCCTGAGTGGGGTTTGTGAAACTGAGATGCTTTACAGGAGCAGACAGCCTCCCCCTCTCCTGGGGGTTGGCTGTAGGGGTCGACCTGCCCACCTGCTGTCTAGCAGCCCACTGTCTGACCCCGGGTGCACCAGGCTTCCTGTAGTAATGATAGAGCCCGTGTGCTCTACCCACTATGTGCCAGGGACTTTGCCCGTATTATCTCACATAACCCTCCTGAAAATACTACCGCACATGTCTTAGGACTTCCAGAAAAGGAAGCTCAAAAAGGTTAAGGCCAAGCCAGTCATTGCCAGAATCTGGACTCAAGTCACCCGAGAGAGCTTGAGCACCCTGCCTCCCACCTCGTTGGTTATTAATGTACCCCAAGTGCTCAGCATAGTTATGTATATGGAATACAAATGATGTATATATTTATATGCACAGTGTACATCATGTAAACATGCATTTAACATAAAGCAGTGCCCCAACGTGCCTGCACAATTGTTTGAAATCACACATGCTGTGCTGGGTTTGCCACCAAGAGTAAAGTCCTGAATTGATGACATTTCATTAAGCTTCGAAGACATCAGTCCTGCTCTGCAGTGACGCAGGTGAGCATTTTAAAGCATTTAGAGGAGAGGGACATGGGCCGGAGGCCTCTCTCAAGAGGGAACATGTTTGGGGTGCGCTTCCTGCCCCAGCATGCGTCATTTGGTTCTCACAGAAACGCCGTTAGACAGGCACGGCAAGCATTGCTGTGCATGTTTTATAGAAATGGAAACCAAGACACTCAACCATCAAGTGGCCTAGTCACAGTCACCAGCTGGCCAGCAGCCCCCTCGTCCCTCCCTCATGCTGTGCTAAGGTCACTCAATTCTTTCCCACTTCGTTTGTGTTCCCAGTGTTCCCGTCGTTATAAACACGTGCTTGCCTTCACACGCATGCGCAATGGTCTTACGTCTCGCTTCCCAGGCTCAACCCAGGTTTCCCGGCCACTGGATGGCTTGACTCTTCCGTCTCCATTCTGCATGTCTGACCTCACTGCCGAAGGCAGATCTCGGTGTCCATTATCTTAGGAGGAAGTCCTCCCCCGAGAGGCCCCGGTGCTGCGTGCGGGAAAGCCAGCGGCCGTGGATCCTCACTGACCGCACTCTGTCCCCCACGCAGACATAGATGAGTGCGCCAGCCCTCCGTACTGCCACCAGAGATGTGTGAACACGCCGGGCTCCTTTTACTGCCAGTGCAGCCCTGGGTTCCAGTTGGCAGCAAACAACTACACCTGCGTAGGTAAGCCTGTCAGGAACCGCCCTCCTGCCCACAGAGGCAACCCGTGCCACGTGGCAGAACCTCCCGCTGTCTCTGTTCTCAGGTGAGCTGGGTTTTGTCAGCTTTCATTAGGCAAACCATGAAGCTGAACAGACAATAACCGACCTGTTTTGTAAAACATATCAAGATGTGAATGGAAAAGCTTTTTTTTAACTGCGGTTTTTAGCAGTCCTCTGTGGGTGTATTCAAGAAACTTAATTAAAAACACAAACAGAGAAATAAAACAACCTTGCAGATCAATCGATACCCACACACCAGTTAGTCAACAGTGTGTGACAGAAAAGCTGGAGGTGCCAAAGGGGTGAGTGCGAGGTCATGGGCAGACACCGCCCCTGAGAGCACACCTAATGGGCGCAGGCTGCTCCGCTCTGCCCTGCTAGCTGGCCATGGCACCGCACGCAGGCCTCAAGGTTGGCTTGACGTGGAGAGAATCCAGCGCGGGGGAAGAAACAATGCCTTTTATCAGCACACACAGTGTCTCAGAATTGCAAACTCCGCATGAGACTCAAAGGCTCATGTTATCATTGTAATGGAATTCAACAGCGCCCATTTAAAAAGTAATAAATAGCACAGATAAATCTTCACTACAACATGCTGAGAGACCCTATCAGTATGTGTGTCTTCTACCAGTAATTTATAGGCTTGGCATTTTTTTATCCGAATAGCAACAACAACAACAACTCAAAGAGAGGGAGAAAGAAAAAAGACAGTGGAATGCACATTTATTAGAAGCATTAAATTATCTTGGGAAGGTTCATTAAACATCAAGATAAATGTCATGCCTAGAAAAAAATCTGTTGTGGTATTTTCAAAAGAAGTATTACATGTGTTTGAAGTTTCTCACAAATCTGAAACCTGAATGAGCGTTCTCCAGTGAGCTTCTGCGGGGTCAAGAATTCAGCTGGGAATGGCTCCGTTATCAGTACAAAAGAGCAAAGCTCTGTTTGAAGCTGTGTGTGTGTGTGTGTGTGTGTGTGTAACCTTCCCTTTCAGACATAAATGAATGTGATGCCAGCAACCAATGTGCTCAGCAGTGCTACAACATCCTTGGCTCGTTCATCTGTCAGTGCCACCAAGGCTACGAGCTGAGCAGTGACCGGCTGAGCTGCGAAGGTAAGCGGTTCCCAGCCATGTGAATAAAGGGCGGGGGTAGGAAGTGGTCCAGTGCTTGCTGTTGTTTTATACGATGGCGCACCTTTGGGGGAAGGCAAACTGTGATTCATGGAAGTTCTGTTTTGTACCCCAGTGAGGCATTTCCAGCATTTGCTTTTTCCATCTGCTCCCCCCAAAAAAGGGAAGAAGCAAGATGAACATACACTTTTAAATGAAGTATTAGCTGTGGTGAAGGCCTCTCCTTAGAAGGGGGGCTTAGGGCCTCCCTTCTCAAAGTGTGATCCGAAAGACTAATCGTATCAGCACCTCCGGGGGGGCTTGAAAGAAACGCAGAGCCATGGGTAAAATCCCGCAGTCAGAATCTGCAGGTTCCCAAGCTTTCTGGCTGAGCAGCTACTCCCATTGTGGGTGTTAAGTGCTGTCGACTCAGCTCCGCCGTGCAACCGAACCAAACACTGCCCGATCCTGCCCAACCGTAGAAGTGTCGTTACCTCAGGCCCCGTCTTGTAGCTAGGTGTGCACATTCACGTGTGAGAAGGACTGATTGCACGTCAAGACATTGAAATTGAAACCGAGAGATCTGGCCCCATGGCTAATTCCTGCCATTGAGTGACTTGGCTACATGTCTGCCTTAAGCTACTTGGGTCTCACTCTGCACTTGAGTAGGAAGCGGCCCATTCAACTGGATGGAAGACCTGTAGAATCCGTTGCATGGGCAAGTTGCACTGTGTAACCCAAAGAGTGTGACACTCCTGAGAGAGATTCCATTGACACTTGACTTCCCTGACTTCCTTAGGACCCTCCCAGCTTTCCTTGCGGTCACAAAGGTCAGACCCCACCCGGAGCGGCCTCACATCATGCTCTTGTGCTCAAAATCAAAACAGGGCTGGCTCAGAACAGCTGCCTCTGCCCTTCTGAGCAAACTAGAGGGACATCACCATTCAGAAATGCAAAGCAAGTGGCCCCTTGAGGCCAGACCTTGCCAAAACGTCACCCTCTCTGGATGTTAGCACAGGGATGCGACTTAGAGTTCAAAGCCCCCATGAACAGGGCAGCAAGAGCCACCCAATTCCTGAGGCAGCAAAAATGGATCTGCACCATGGGTGGGTCTGCAGAGCACAAGGCGGAGAATGCGGGCCACAAACCAACTCATTCAATCTGTTACTCAGGGAAGGCGAGGCCCGCGATTAGCCAGACTGTCAGAAATGATTCAGTAGAAGCGATGGCAACGAGAACTCTTTGTGCTGTGACAGCATAGAGGAGATGAGCCGATACTGTTAGAATTTCTCCCTGGTGCTTTCATAAGGCGCGGTAACTCTATTTCAGAGTTTGTGATCTTGTGACCCTCTGTAGCTTTGCTTTGCTCACCAAAGGAGTGATGTACAAGATTTTCAGCTCTGCGTCCTTGCTCTTGCCCCACCCAACAGACATCGATGAGTGCCGAACCTCCAGCTACCTGTGTCAGTACCAGTGTGTCAACGAACCTGGCAAGTTCTCGTGCATGTGCCCCCAGGGCTACCAAGTGATGAGAAGTAGAACATGCCAGGGTAAGCTCCTTATGTCCCCGTATCTGCTGTGATGGTGAACTTTACCCTTTGCTAGAGAGCCCAAGCTGGTGCATCTGTTCAGTGTTCCGTGAACCAGGAAGAGTAGGACTCTCCACCACGGACTTCCACTTGCATTGGTGCTCTTTCTTCTGTCCATCTTTAACTCACACAGAGGGCACTCCGTGGTCATGACTTTTCTCGATATTTAGAGCAATCATTTTTTTCTGGAAATACTAATCATTTAATAAAATATTGGCATCCCCTCTACATAGCCTACGTAATTACAACAATAGGCATAGCACAATCAAAACCAGAAAAGGCTTGGTTATTAAAATATCTCCCCATGACATTGAGCCTAGAGCCTAAGCTTTGTGTGTGTGTGCTAGGCAGACTTCAAATCAGCCTCAATTCTCTAAAGTGTTATTTATTATATGTTAGGAAATACTTGAGGTCCTAAGAAGATTGGCCAAATGTGTACCAGAAAGTGCTGAAGTTCTTTGGCGAATGTTGACCCAGATGAAGCTGATACCTTTGTATCTAGTTTCAAAATAAGAACACATGGTGATCGTTGCACCTCCACGCAGAGGGAAGAGGCGGTTTTCTGAGGGGCATGATTCCCGCTTTCTACTGCATGAATTCAGAGTCATTCAGAAAATATGCACCCGGAGACCCAATGCCCATCTGTAGACAATTGGACATCCCCTCACAGAGGGGACACAGGGAAGAGATGAGCCAGTCAGGGTGTAGCATAGCACCGATAGAACTCACAACTTTCCTGTATCTTCACCCCACTATCATGACCTCAATTCTACCTTACAAATCGGATTAGACCAGAGCATGCACACTGCTACAGATAAGAGTGCAACACAGGGAATCCAGGATAGATAAACCCTCAGGGCCAACTATGAGAGTAGAGATACCAGGAGGATTAGAGGACAGTGGGGTGAGAAAAGGGGAATCGATCACAAGGATCAGCCTAGAACCCCCTCCCAGGGGGATGAATAATGGGAAAGTGGGAGAGGGAAGATGGAGGATGATGTAAGATATGGAAATAATAATCTATAACTTATCAAGGGTTCAGGAGGGAGGGCGGGTGGGGGAGGGAAAGAGCAGAAATGGGGAGCTGATATCAGGGCCTCAAGTGGGAAGAGAATGCGTTGAAAATGATGATGGCAGCATATGTGCAAATGTGCTTGACACTGGATGAATGTATGGATTGTGATAAGAGCCCCCAATAAAAGTATTTTTTAAAGGAAGAAAATATGCACCCTCCCCCCACTGCTAAAGAACTTGTGTTTCAAATTGCGCTAACCCAGAGAAGAAGGCTTAGAAACGACCCCAAACATAGATGTGCATGGAAAAGCAAGTGCAGCGCGTACATTCACCTAAACAACAACAGAGTGACAGAAAGATTACTTCACTTCAAGACAAAGGCCTGTTTGAGACTTAGCTCTGCTGCACTGTCTCCTGTGAGCTTGAACAAACGGCCAAACTTCGCTAAGCCTCAGCTTTCTCATAAGAGGGACTTGAGGGACTGGAAGGGAACCCTAAAATGTACTGCCAGTTGATTCGCCTCAGACCCACAGTGGCCCCAGAGTCCAGGACAGAGCTGCCCCAGGGTTCCAAGGCTATCAGTCTCTGTGAAAGCACACAGCCACCGCTCAGTCCCACAGAACAACTAGTGGGTCTCAACAGCTGGCCTCTTGGTTAGCAGCCCAGTGAGTGCTCAGCCGCTGGGCCACCTGGGCCAGAATGGAGCACAATGTATAAAAAGAATGCACAGCTGCGAAACCTATACCACTGAAGATGTTATGAAATGAGTCCAGGAGTATAAAGGACTCTGGGTAGCAAAGCGTTTCTCTCGCTGCAATCCAGTCAGTGCTGACTCGTGGGTAGTGAGTTACCTGCTGGGCTGCTAACGCCAAGATCAACAGTTGGTCAGCTCTTCAAAACCACCAGACCCTCCATGGGAGACAGATGAGGCTTTCTACTCCCATAAAAATTTACAGCCTCAGGAATCCATGGAGTCAACCCTACTCTGTCCTAATCTGTCTGCTAGGGATTCTATGAGTAGGAGAATTCTTGCCTAGAGAGTTCCCTTACATCAGAATTGGAGAGGGTGGTTTAAAAAGAAAAAAACAACGCAAACACACATGTGCATAAAACACTCAATTGAGCATTTTAGCACTGTTAATGATCTCTGGAAAAGCTTTCATAGTAGTTAAGATACCGCTTGTGCAATGGCTGAAATCAATAATGGATTGTTACATTATTTTCTCCCTTTGCCACCGTTGGATTCCATATAACAAACTAGTCTTTAGCTAGTCTCCTAACTAAACAAACCTAGAAAACTATTGAAAGTCCAACTCCGTTGTGATTCCCGGAGAGGGTCTAAAGCCTTCTCTTTAGCTGCATCCAGGCCACAAGCAGAGCCTTCTTGTGTCTGAAGACTGGCAGCTGCATAACTTTCCCAATCTCCTCCTGGTCTCAGAACAACTTTAGCCATTTTATAGGCTGAAAGAAAATATTCTTCTCTAAAGGCAAAGTATGGAGTATTTCTCAGGGTATGCAATGCCAAAGATATCACTCCTAGCTGCGTGAGTTTGGGTCAGTCTTGAACTCTTACTACTTTTCCCTCCATGTCAACGGAGAGATTATCTTTCTCACCTATCTCCATGTGGTTGGTAAGAGGAGTGACTTAGTTCAACTTAATATTTCCTGAAAGCCACGGGCCCCCAATGCAGTATTGGTAGATGAGGAATGGGATAAACGGATGGGCGGTATAGCCCCAGGAACCCTGGTGGCCTAATGGGTTACGAGTCAGGAGTTCAAAACCACCAGCTGCTCCTCAGGTGAAAGATGAGGTTGTCTCTGCCAGTAAAGAGTTACAGTCTTGAAAACCCACAGAAGCAGTTAGACCCTGTTCTATAGTCAACCCCTGTTCTATAGAGTTGTAGCCTGGTCTGTAGTTAGACCCTGTTCTATAGAGTTGTAGCCTGTTCTGTAGAGCTGCTCTAAGTCAGAGTTGACTCAACATCACCATGTTTGGTTTGGAGTTTGATGATAACCCCTGCTTCAAGGAGTCTAAAAGCTAAGAGAAGGAATCAGACCAACACAAAAATTTGAATAAAGCAAAGCGAAAAGAGATAAACACCATTTATGAGGAGCACAGACATTTGAAAATTCAGAGAAGAGAAAAAGATCAGACCCCAGCATCTTGCTTTTGCCTGGATGACAGAAAGGGTTTTGTAAGGTATAAAAATAATCAATGAATGTAGGAAGTGATGGTTTTGGAAAGGGGTGTGTATATAAGGGGAGGGGGCTTCAAAAAGTTTGTTGGAAAAATAGAATGAAAATACTGTCGAATTTTTTTCTCCCACGAACTTTTGAAATCCACTCGTATGTAGAAATGACCATTCCAGTCTAAAGGGATCTGGAGGTAGCTAAACATGTGCATGGAGCCCCTGGGTGACACGAGCAGCAACATGCTCAGCTGCTAACGTGCACGTAGGTGCCTCTGAAGAAAGGCCTGGTGATCTGTTTCTGAAAACCCAGCCGCTGGAGACGCCGTAGAGCCCAGTTCTGCTCTGCACACAGGGAGCCACCGTGGTTGGAATCGACCAGATGGCAAGTGGTCATGGATGTAGCTATGAATACAGATTGCTGCTGCTATTGTTTCCAATGGCATGAGTTTCCCGGAAGACTGTTCTGGGAATTTTAATGTCCAAAGTCAAACCCAGTCCTTGTCCAAGCTGTTCTACCCATACTGCTCCTGCCCTGACTCTCAGCCCCTCTGCTTTCCTCGGTTGCGTCTCAGCACAAACAGCCCCTTTCTCAGCTCCTCTGCTCCTGCATGATGCTTACTCCGGCCAGGGCTTCATTCTTGTGCTGTCCCTCCCGGGACCAGCCCTCCACTCCCCAGGTGTCACTGCCACATGCATACAAAGGCTGACTGAAGAGGACCACATCTCGACCCTGGACCTCTCTTGTTCAACCTCCTGAGCGAGGCGATAAACTGCCTCCTCAGTACTTTATGCTTGCTGCTGTCTCCGCTTGGAAGACCCTCCCTGCTGCCCCCCAAGCCACGAAAACCCCATTTGTCCATTATCTGAACTTGAATGGAGATGCCTCCTCCCTCCCACGGCCTTCCCTAATCCTCCCAGATAGAATCCATCTAATCTGCCACCAATTCTCCAGGGAACTTAGCTACCTCTTTTATAAGCTTCTATTGCCATCTATGTAACCGAAAAACAAACCAGTTGCTGTCAAATGGATTCTGCCTCATGGCAACCGTGTGTGTGTGTGTGTGTGTAGATTTGTGCTCCGTAGACTTCCCAGTGGCTGATTTTTCCAAAGTAAGGCACCAGGCCTTTCTTCCAAGGTATCCTTCAACTTCCATTCAGTTAACAGCCTGTGCTACCCAGGGATGCCAACCACATCTATAGTCCCAACTAAACTGTAATCTCCATCCGGGCAGGCGCTGAAAGGCTTCACTTCTTTTAAGCTGGATCCATGGCTAGCATGTGGCTTTGTATTCAACACAAATGAATCATACACATGCCAGTAAAATGGAATGGAATGACATGTAATCTGTCCCAAACTTACTGTGATGACCTTGGGCCCCGCTCAGTCTTGTGTAAACCAAAATTAAGAATTAAGCGCAATCCATAGGCCCATGCACCCCGTCCTGGAAACCAGAAGCTGCCACCCCCTCACCCCCTTAGGTCGATGACCTGTTTGCCCTCCCTCTCGGCAGATATCAACGAGTGCGAAACCACAAACGAGTGCCGCGAGGATGAGATGTGTTGGAATTACCACGGCGGCTTCCGCTGCTACCCACGAAACCCGTGTCAAGATCCCTACATCCTAACATCAGAGAAGTAAGGACAAACCCCAAGCTTTTGAAAGTGAGGCTCTTGTGGCCATCGCCCCTCCAACCGTGTGCATGACTGCCTCTGTGTGTACCTGCAGCCGCTGCGTCTGCCCCGTGTCCAACGCGGTGTGCCGGGAGCTCCCGCAGTCCACGGTGTACAAGTACATGAGCATCCGCTCGGACAGGTCTGTGCCCTCGGACATCTTCCAGATCCAGGCCACCACGATTTATGCCAACACGATCAACACCTTCCGGATTAAGTCTGGGAACGAAAATGGGGAGTTCTACCTCAGGGTGAGTGTCCTCACAGCAGCCCCGGGTGGGGGTGCCCTTTATAGATGCGGGAACTTCACTTGGGGGCGAGAAGTTAGCAAGGAAAGGGTTTCTATACAAAGGGGCTTCAAAACGCTCAGGGGGAAATCCCCTTCTCTTGTCAAAAATTTGGTGTTGTGAACTTTCTGAAGCACCCTTGCTGTACCTGCCACCTGTGGTCACGCCTACCTGCTCTCGTCACCCCACAGATGGGCCCTCATCTCTCTCCATAATTTTGAGAAGAGGAAGGGGAGGCTTAGAGAGCTGCAGTTCGCTTACCCAGAGTCATACCAGTTCAAGCATGGCTCACTCTCACAGAGCTTACACTTACACACACACACACACACACACACACACACGGAGGTCCCACCGATCAGTAGTAGGTAGTTATTTGATTTGAAGTAGAAAAACGAATTGCCTGAGAGCTTTTCAAAACCCAGAAATTGCTGAGGGTTGCGTTTCCAAGAGCCCTCTCCCATTGCCTCAGCCAGAACGATAAGACCACGTCTTGGGGCAGTTCCCTCCTCCCTCGGCCCGTCTATCCGGGCAGCAGCTGTAAGATTCCTGCAAAGGTCCAGCC
>NW_022106471.1:16019756-16026073 GCF_000313985.2 Echinops telfairi
ACCACATTTGCTTATGCACCCATTTGTCTTCAGCTATCTTATCTAGGCCAATACCTCTATTTTTATGAATTAAAATATTTACATAAGTGCACACCTATGTTTATACTTCTATCCATAGTTTTGCTTCCTAGCTCTTTCCTCTGTTTCCTTTGACCTTCCTCCTGCCCCACCATCATGCTCGCCCTTCTTCTGCCTCATAGTAATTGTTCTCAGCTAGATTGTTGTTGCTCCAACACCACTGGGATCTCTACATCCATCCTCTTCGTGGTTGGTTTTAATTACCTAGTTGTTCCCCTGGGCATGGCATTGCTTGCTCATGGCTCCTTTCCCTGCCTCCCTCCCACCCAAGTCCCCCTGAAACTATCAGTCCTGTCTCTTTCTCCTTGGGTTTGCTTCCCATGCCTATCTTATAGAGGTAAGCAATACAACAGTAAGACACAAACCAAAAAGAAAACAAAACATTGAATAAAAAGAGAAGAAAAGAAAAAAAACTAGCCAAAAATGAAAAGCATACATAATCCCAGGTCTGTCCACTGACTTTTATGACTATCTCTCTACAGGTGCGGTGTGTGTGGTGGGGGGTGGGGGGGCGTGCACAGGAGGCATTCCAGGAACTTCCCTCCTAGCCTGAAATCAATTTGGGGGCTCCTGAGGAGGTTTGCTCCCGATGCTAAACTGCTATGTTCCCTTCTTGGTTCGCCCTGCTGTGGGGGGTTCAGACTGGACTCACTCCCAGCCGTGTGCCCCCAGTATTGTCCTCTGTTGCGGTGTGCTCCAGTGAGGGGACATCATGTCTCAAGCTGTTGTCGACCCTACAGTCCTCTCTGCGCCTTAGCAGCTCCATGTAGGGATGTCATCCTCAGGGCTTGGTGTGCCAATACGGGGTCTAGACCCTCACTTTCTCTTTTTCCTTCTTGGTTTACTTCTGTGTGGGTCTGCTCCCCCACTGCCATTGTCTCCCTCTTTTTTCCCCTTTTCTCTCCTCCCCAACTCCCCCTCCACACACACCCCACCCAATCCCCTTCTTTGTTGGAATTATATGTGCATCCTTGAGTTTGGTCCGTCCGTTTCATCCCCCCCCCCAATTGCCTTTACCTCATCCAGTAAAGTGTGAGATAAGTGGCTTTTCTCCTATACCCACTGCCACCCATCGACTTATCTGCCCTTCCAACCTCATCCCTCTGCACGCACCAGCATCTGCCGCACTCTTCAGCAAAATGAGATTGTCTGCAGGCCTACAAAACTACTTCTTTGCATAACTTCTGTCTCACTTGAGTGGATCTCCTGAGGCAGCCCAAAAGCCTTCCTTCCATGCTATCTAGTTTTCCCAGGACATGCCCACCTTCAAAGGCACCTGGTGGCACTGTGGAATGAACGTCGGACTGCTAACCACAAGATGGCCGACTCAGTCACTCTAGGAAAGGTGTGGCTGTCTGCTTCCAGAAAGATCCACAAGGCCTCAGAAACCCTGGATAGGGTGGCGATGAGTGGGTAGCAGCTCAAGGGCAGTGGGTTTGGGTTTGGGGGTCTTTATGTACCTTCATGCATGTTCTCTTTGTTCCTGTCTATCTAAGCATCTGCCGTAGGCCACCCAGATGAGCTGTTTACATCCCTCTTCAGTCATGAGAATGCCAGTGGGTGGCCCATGTGGAGAAGCAGGACAGTGGCTCCTGTGGGCCATTTCAGACGTTAGCCAACTCTCGGTTGAACTCCAGCTGGTTTGGAGGCTAGACCTGTGCAGCATCCGTGACAAGGAACATTCAAAGAGGGGGAGGGAGGAAAAGCAAGGCACTCCCCCAAGAAACTCAGCCCTCTCAGTGGACTGTATGACTGTATGACTGTGACAAATGAGTACGGTGACTTGTTGGGTCCAACAATGGCCTGAAGGAGTGATTCTCCTTTTACTCCAAATTCTTCCTCTTATTCTTCTTTCCATCAGCAAACGAGTCCTGTGAGTGCGATGCTCGTGTTGGTGAAGATGCTATCAGGACCAAGAGAATACATCGTGGACCTGGAGATGCTGACGGTCAACAGTATAGGAACTTTCCGCACAAGTTCAGTGTTAAGATTGACCATCATCGTAGGGCCATTTTCATTTTAGTTTTCTTGTATCTGAGTCCACTGCAGGCATTTAAACCCACCAAAGAATAATGTTCCCGTAAGAGCACTATTTTATTTATAGACATACATAGTACATTTACTTCTATAATCTCTACACTCACCCATAATTCCAACAATGACACCGTGGTAGAAGGTGAGCATTTACTCTGTAAAGATGCAGCATGTGTCTTCATTACCATATGTAAATTAGACAGTAATCCACTGAACTGGCCTGTCTCAGGAGAGCGAAGCATACACTATCCGGCGAGACTTGGATTCTTTCCTGCACACGTGGGACCAATCAGTGGTGCTCTTCTGCTGCAATGCTTGTGACCACGTCTGCCCCGCTCCTGCTCCACTCCAGCCTCCCAGGGAGGCGGCCGTCAAGGCACTGAATAGCATACCAGGCGAAGATCGCCCAGTGAGTTTGTTTGATTGCTTTGTAAGAAAATGAAACACCTCAATAAAGATATATTTCTTTAGAAAAACAAGTGTCTACCATCTTTGTGTTGGTTTTTATTGATTAGTTGGAAGGTAGCTGTCACTTACATGGTCATATTGGCATTTGCTGATGGCAGGTCACTTTCTATCAGATATGCCAACTTTTGTCCGAACGTTGCTGTTATGAACATAAAAAAATGTGTAACCCACTACAGTACCAGAGAGGCTTGTGTGTACTGCTTTGTTTCCTAAATTAATTTAAAATCAGAGTATAAGTAAATATTCAAGTCAACTATCAAAAAAAATAATTCTCAAAAGGGAATACAGTACACTACAAAATTATCATATCGAGGCATCGGTGGAAAGAAGATGAGTGGAGAAACTATTCCGCAGCCACATTGGAGTTGATCAGTCAAAACAAAACTCAAACATAAAAGTCCCAACAAGTTGATTCAATTCCGATCAAGCCTGTCGAACAGAGTAGAACTGCCCCTGGAGTGTTACATGTGCTGAGTGACCGCTCCTACCAGACCTCACCATAGACGTGATCACATTACATGGATCTCATCATGGGGATGATACCTCATCCTCGTCCACCCACAGAGCCGTGGTCCGGCCAAGTTCTGCCCTTACCTGCAGAGATCACATTAGGAGTCCAGATCAATGAAGGCTTGATCAAAGGATTCCTTCTTTACGCAATCGTGTGATTTTCTACATATGAACATGGTTCTCTCGTCAGAGACGAGCATGGGAACGGCTGTGTGTGTCTGTGTCGCTGTTGCTTTTACGTTTACAACCATCTTCCAGCAGACGCTGCAAGCTTCACCAAGAAGGTGGGAGCTCTGCCTGAAACGCCATCGATGATTGCAGACGAAGAAAAAAACCAGGAAACACTCTGAAATATAGAGATGCCCACATCTATATGTGTGTGTGTGTGTGTGTGTGTATTCCGGGCCTGCCAACATACCAGTTGCTGTGGCGTCAGCTCTACCTTAGGAGTGGAACTGTCCCAGACAGTTGTTCAATGGCTGCTTTTACTAAACTCCGTCAGCAGGCACTTCTTCCAAAGTCCCTGTGGGTGGACTCAAACTACCGACGTTTCAGTTGGCAGGCAAGTGCGCACTGTGTGCGCCACGCAGTCCACTCCGACAGAAGCCACACTCTCCACGCGCGATGACTGGCCTCTCATCTGAAAGCCTAATGGCCCTGAGGGCTGCCCACACGTGAAGAGGGCTGCTGACTAACCCACTCATTTCACAGTGCATGGATTCTCACCGTGTTTAATTTGGTTTGGTTGAGGTTTTCTTTACCCAAAAGGATAGCAAGTGGAAAAAGAATATTGAACTTCACAAAAGCAGAAACCTGGAAAGAACTTGAGAAGCTTTCACAGGGACAGCTCTCGGAGTAAACCAGCACCCCATGCTCTCTTTCAATGTCGTTGACCGATGCAAACAACAAACCAAGGCAGTAAGACAAAGGCCGGGTTTGTTTTTCACTTGCATGCCTGCCTCTTCCCCCACTCCCATGAGAATCATTGATTAAAACCAGGCCCCCGAGATGGGAATTATCAGAATAATTCATAGTTGGAGTCATTATTATTCACCAGCAAACATCAATTGAGCAACTTTTATGGTAATCCCCTCCGACATCTAACCCTGAGGCGGGGGATGGCAGAACCAGGGGCTCTAGTCTCGGTGCTAACGTTAAACACCTGTGGGGCCTTGAGCACGGAGGGCTGTTACTCCACCCTTAAAGCCAGGACATCGAACCAAGGTGCTGCCCTAGCTCTTAAAGCGATCACAAATCCCTACCCCAGGGCTGAGCAGAGAAAGGGTCTCCCGTATATACTCGAGTAGAAGCTGACCCAAATATCAGCCAGGGAACCTAATTTTACCACCAAAACTACATTAAAAATGTACTGAAAAACTCGGCTTAAACACGAGTATATACAGTGAGTCGATTTGCCAAATCTTGGAGAGGATTTGAATCTTCTCTGCCAAGCAGCAGCTGCGAGAGGCACTGGACGTTGGAGGCGGAGCCGGTGAGCCCCTCCCGCCCCCACACAGGTCTCCACAATGGAGATTTCATCCAGGACACAAGCCCAGCACGCAACTCAGCGGTCACTTTCCCAATGGCAATTCAAAATAAATGTTCCCAGCACTCACTCTTTTCAAGTTAGGCATGTGTTTGCTCCTCTCCGGGAAAGTGAAGTAGGATTACTCATGTGAAAGCCATGGTCTTGCTGCCTGGTTTCACCAGTGGGAAAAAAAGGCCAGTCACGGTTTCCCACACTTCCAAACGGGCTTCCAGGGATGCATGTGTTCTCATTGAGTGAGCCTCAGGAACGAGGGCCACCTCGTTCCTTCCATCACGTCACCACCCCAATGCCCTTGGCCTGGGTGCTGAGACTTCCAGGCACTCTGACTGTACGGAGTTATTTTCCAACACTGACTGGGAGAGGCCGCCTCATTAGCAAGCTCTCGGCAACAGAGAATAACTTCCCTCTGGCTCCCAAATCTCCCCTTCCGTGGTTTCCTTAACAGTCTGCAATAGTCCTCACCCTTGACATAAAAAATTTAAAAAATCTTTCCTATGTCATCCCTTGCTTCCTATTTAGATAAGGACTCAGATAATGGCTTACCTGGTCTAACCTTCATCTTTTTAAGGCTGGCTTAAGGTCATCATTTGTTGAGCAAGAGCTCTGGCCTCAGAATGCAAGGCTCTTTCCATCTGCAATACTCCAGATGTCAACACCATAGGCAAGCCTTCCCCTTCCTAAGCCCTTTCCCGAAAAGTGTCCATCACGTGATTCAGCCCTAAAGGCTGCTGTGACTAGCTGCCCCTGCTGCTGTCACATAGGTTGAAATTACATGGATACCAACCTGGTTCTGATTTGCGCTCTTTAATTAAAGTTGATTTGTTTTCTTTAACTCCCGAGAGGCGGAAGGAGTTGTCTTAGGCAACCGAAACACAAACAAGCTCACTGCCGTTGCGTGATGCTGATTCCGAGTGACCCTCTGACAGGTAGAACTGCCCCCCGTGTCTTTCTGAGACTATGAGCCCCGTCTTTCTCCCATGAAGCAGCTGCTGGTTTCGAACTACAGACCTTGTGGCCAGGAGCCCAACGCATAATCACTACACCACCAGGACTCCATTCTGTTAGGCAATGTAGTTTTGAAACCTAGACGAATCCCACAGGTCTGACCATACTTGAAAATAAAAGCAGTTGCCAGCCTATCAGCTTCTGTTTGTGGTGGCCTGCCGTGGGTCAGAGGAGAGCTGTGCGGGGCTTTCAGCGGCTGGGCTTTCAGGAGAGACTGCCAGGCCTTTCTTTCAACACACCTCTGGGAAGACTTGAACCTCCGACTTTCTGCCTGGCAACCAAGTGTGTTAACTGTTTGCACTACTTATGAACTCTTGCTATACTGTGTTGTTGTTGTTGTTTGTTTGGTTTTTTGGCCTTTTTAAAAGAATATTTTCTTGGCATATAGTTCACATATCATACACTTAAATATAGTTTGGTTATATCAAAAAGAGTTGTACAATCATCACCACAATTAGTTCTAGAACATTTTCTACCTTCTTGTACTTATTGATACTAGCTCCTCATTTGCCATCAACCTCTTTTCCCATACCCCCAATAGGCCATTTACTGTTTCTATATATTTACCTACCCTGGATTTTATAGATGGGAACATATTAACCCTATAACACCTGAATTTTTAATTTCAGGAAAAAAATTTTGTTTTTATTCTTTACTTTCTTTATTTTCCTTT
>NW_022106471.1:16026791-16038711 GCF_000313985.2 Echinops telfairi
TCTTCCACGTGGGCTTTGTTGCTTCTGAGCTAGATGGCCACTTGTTTACCTTCAAGCCTTTAAGACCCCAGATGCTATACCTTTTGATAGCCAGGCACCATCACGGACAGCAATTTCCACAAGCGAAGGATCCACAGGGCCCTCTGAATGGGACTCTGAGAGGTGAGAAGGAGGGTGCGGCTGACTCTGCTCTCAGGGCTGGGACCAGGAGGCTTTGTTGAGCCCTTCCTGCCCAAGGATTGGTGTAAGATAAAGGTAAAGTGGAAAGGATCAAACAAACAAACTCACTGCCCTAGAATCAATTCCTACTCATAGCAAGCCTATTATTGGACAGGGTAGAACTGCCCTGGGATGTTTCTAAGGCTGTAACTCTTTACTGGAGTAGAAAGCCGCGTCTTTCTCCTGAGGAGTGGCTGGTGGCTAAGAACTGCTGACCTTTCGGTTAGCAGATCAACTTGGAACCATACTTCAATAATTAATAGTCTCTAGGTGCCTTTCAAAGGAACAATTTATGTACAACAGCACCTGTAGGCTCCTTGCTTCAGAGGCCTGGGGTAAGGTAAGATATCACGGTTGTGGTAGTTACATAACTTCATGTCAACTTGAAGCTATAGAAAAGTATAGTGGTGGAGTCTAGCTTGTCAATCAGGTCACAACCTGATGGTGACTCCTTGTAAGCAAGGCCTTTTCATAAGAGGAACCTCCCCCTCTCTCTCTGTCTGTCTTCACCTTCCTGCCACTCTGGGACTTGCCAGAGCCTTGGAGATGCGTCCACTGCCATTGGATCCATGGGACTTTGCACCCACCGGCCTGTGATCTTCCTGCATTCTGCATCAGTGCCTGTGGCTTCGTGAGTCTGAAGAGGACATTGTGGACTTGTGCCGGACTTGTGGACTTGAGTTAGACTGGGCTGGGATGTTTCCTGGATATACAGTTACCTCTAGATATAAAGCTCTTTGTTCCACCTACGTGAGGTCTCTGGATTTGTTCCTCTAGTCAACCTGGCCTCTCACAACAGTTTCTAACAACTCAGCCTGCAACAGTGCCTGTGGTTCTTTCAAACATGTGTAAGTGAAAGGGACAACGAGAACAGAAAACAGATGAGTGATTTCTTAATGAAACAGTTAGAATCAATGAGAGACCAAACCCTGAACCTAGTGGTGATGTTTATTGCGCCCCTCTGCCTCTACAGGGGAGGAATTTTGGAGAATACAAATGGTGGAGGCAGAAAGGTGACCCATGCCCTAAAACCACCAGAGCACAGCCCAGTGGGTTGATGATTTGGGGGAGAGGGGAGCCTTCAACATTACAAATTTGATGTTGAGTTGTTTCCATGACTCCAAGAAATTGCTTATGCTTTGAATAGCCATGTATGCTTCGAACTTTCTAACCCTCCTTTTAAAATAAAACAGCTGCCGGTCAGCTCAGATGCCATGCCCGAGAAGGAACAAAGCCCTCCATTAATAGGGGGAATTATTTTTAACACCCTGATCATTCTACCCTGAGTCATCATCTCAGAAAGATGGCAAGCTTCCATCTTCCCAGCTGGGGGAGCACCTGCAAAATACAAAGCCAAAATAAAAAAACAAATTGCGTTGCATCTGGCCAGCAGACTATGATATGAAGATCATTGAACAGAAACAAGGCAATAAGTTAACTGCCTCGTATATGTAGTCAACGCAGATGTCTAGTTAAGCTGCTTATATTATAAGTGCATGTGTGTGTTAACAGAGCACAGACCCCTTTAATAAGCCAGAGTTTGAAGTATAAACACAAGAGAATTTTAAAGCCCTGACTTCAATACTTGAGTTCTTTTTTATCTTCCCATAGAAACTAAATAAATCTCTCCAGAATTTCAGCATTGTCGATAAGCAGATGCATATAATACAGATAACTAATTCTGTTGGGTTGCTTAGATATCTCCAAAGAATTTAATTCCTTTAAAAATTGCATTCTTTGCTTTTGTATTTTGGTATCTTGATTACGTTTCTTTAAATGGTGACTTACTTGCACATGGGCTTAAAAGCAGACCCTGGATAAGAACTGAATTAGGCAGTTTGTCTGCAAGGTCATCTCAGGAAGCATCTGGGAATAAGGAGGAATGGGAGAGGAGAAAAAAGCTAATCAGGGAGTCAGTTCATGAGTGGGTCTCCTCTGTGGACAAGGGGAGCTCAGTTCCTCTGGGGATTCCTGCGCAGTCATTAGGGACACACCTCAGATTCAACGCCACACAAGCCAGTGGGCTGGAGCACTCATCTGCTAACTTCCCTCACAGTGGGGAGCATTATCCCCAGAGAAACTAACAGTCCACACGCCATTGTAGCTCTGTGTGCTCCCTGGATCTGCAGAAAACCCTCAGGCAGAGGAGAAGAGAGACAGAGCCTTAAGATGGTCCGCCAACTCAAAGCTGCCTACTGCAGCCCCCAAGAAACTCAGGTGGGAGAAGGGAGGTAGAGAGGGGCATCGACCTTACTCTGACATGATTTCCCAATACTCGAAGCACTTCCTTGACATTTTTCTGTTGGCTCACTAGTCCTTTTTGCTCTCCTCCAATCTTTCTCTTCTTGGTCGTATGTGGTCTCCTCTTGTGATTACTGATCAATTAGCAGATTCATCACTGGCACGCCCTGAGTCCATCACAAGGCCAACTATCAAAGGCCATCTATTGGTTCTTCAAGGTGAGATTTTAGGAAAGCGAATGACACTTAAACTTCAGCCCACCACTCTACCTCACACCGCTCCCTTCCCACAGCACCTTACATGGGCCCTTTTAAAGGCTCAGGAAGCACTGCTCAGAACGTATTTGCAGGAGCATGTGCTGTGAAGATGATCCCAGACTGGGCAGCATTTCATTGATTTGCCCATTGAGTTGCTACAGGTTTCATTCATTGGCACATGAAGGTGGTGCTGACTCAGTGACACCTAGCAATGACATACTGGTGTAAACACTATCGAGGGTAGTTCAGCTGGATTGGTGTGGACTTCTGTCCCATTCCTCACTAATTCCCTCTGTCACAGTACTCCTCCTGTTGGTGTACTAGAGTTGAACAAGCATTTGGGGCAGTGGGGGGGATCTGGCCAAGGACAAGATAGTTAGCAATCTATTCAGTTTAGATTTAGTGAGAAATATTTATATTATTCACAGTTTCAGATATGGTGGGGTCCTTATCCAGTGACTGCCAAGGCTATTTCTACCACCCTCCGTGTTGACCTTGTCTAACAGTATGCAGAGAAGTTCAGGGTCAGCAATCTTGTCACAACTCAACGTATCCTGCAGCATTCAGGACCATAACTAATGTAGGTTTGTTGTTGCTGGGTACCATTGAGTTGGTTCGGACCCACAGTGACCCTGTGCTTAACAGAACCAACACTGCACAGTCCTGCATGATCCTCACCATGGTGCCCATGCCCGAGCCCATTGATGCAGCCTCTGTGTCCATCCAGCCCCTCCAGGGCCTTCCTGTTTTCCACTGCCCTTCCACTTTCCCAAACATGATGTCCCTCTCCAGGGGCTAGTCTGCCCTGACAATATGTGCAAGGTACGTAAGATGAAGGCTTGCCATCCTTGCCTGTAAAGGGCAACCTGGCCTTACTTCTTTCAATATAGATCAGTTTGTCCTTTTATCAGCCAGGTACTTTCAATACTTTTATCCAGCCCCACAACTCAAATGTACCAATTCTTCTACAGTCTTGCTAGTCAGTGTCCAACTTTCACATGCGTGTGATGCAACGGAGACTACCATGGCTTGGGTCAGGCGCACCTTAGTCTTCAAAGAAACACCCTTGCTCTTCAATACTCTAACGAGGTCTTGTGCAGCACATTCACCTAATGCAATACACCTTTTGATCTCTTGGCTGCTGCTTCCATGATTGTTGTTTTTAGATGCAGTCAAATTGATGCCAATTCATAACAACCCTATGTACAAGAATGAAACACTGTCTGGTCCTGCACCACCCTCGCAATTTTGCTATGTTTGGACCCATCGTTGTAGCCACTCTGTCAATCCATCTCACTGAGGATTTATCTTTTTTTAATGGTTCTCTACTGAGCATGATGTCCTTTTCCAATATTCTTCGCCAGTACCATGATCCAACTGCACCCATGCTTCTCCAGTCTTCCTTATTCATTGTCCAATGCCTGGGAGCAAATGGAAATGCTCTCGCCTAGGTCAGGTCACCTCAGTCCTCAAAGGTACCGCCTTGCTTTTCTTGTGAATATTTCAAAGAGATTCTTTGCAGCAGATTCAGCCAATGAGATACAGCATTCAGTATCTTGAATGCTATTTCCATGAGCTTTGATTGTGGATTCGAGTAAAATAAAATTCTTGACAAATTCAATCTTTTCTCCATTTATCATGATGCCGTATATTGGCTCATCGTGGGGATTATTGTTTTCTTTCAATTGAGGCATCACCCATACTGAAGACTGTAGTCATTGATCTTCATCAGTAAATGCTTCAAGCCTTCTTAGCTTTCAGTGAGCAAGACTGTATCACCTGAATATTGCAGGTAATTAACGAATATCCCTGATTCTGAGACTACATCCTTCCTCATATAAGGACCTTGATCTCACATAAAAGTGGGTAAAGGGAGACAGCAGTCAGTGTAACACATGAAAACATAATAATAATTTATAAATTATCACGCGGTCATGAGGGAGAGAAAATGAGCTGATATCAAGGGCTCAAATAGAAAGAAAATGTGTTTAAAATGATGATGGCAACATATGTATAAATGTGCTTGTGATAACAGCCCCCCCAGTAAATGATCTTTTAATTACACATACTAAAAAATAAAGAAAGAAAGAAAATAACTTTGTCTCAAGCTTACCACAACCAATTTATGCATCATTTGGTCTTTTAAAAAGCAATCATGGTTCTGGCTTAATAGAGGAATCCTACCAAGTATGCAGTGAAGAGATGTCACCGATTCTGTGCAGACTATTCCAGAATATAGAAAGGGACAGCAAACTCCCAAATTCATCCGATGAAGAGAACATGAGCCTGACACCAAAACCAGGCAAAGACCCACAAAGAAAACAACAGAGCACTGTCCCTCACAAACATAAACACAAACATTCTCAACAAATTCTAGACAGTATAATCCCACAACATCTCAAAAAATAATTTATTATCACCAAATGGAATTCATACCAGGGTTGCAAGGATGGTTCAGCATTCAAAAAGCAATCAACGTGATCCACTACATAAATAAGACAAAGAATAAAAACCACATGATCCTATAAATGGATACAGAAAAGGCATTTGACAATATTTGACACGCATTTCTGATAAAAAACGCTAAATAAAATAAGAACAAATGGGAAATTCCTTAACATAGTGAAGGGCATTTTGTCAGGCCAGGTTGTTTAGAAAAGCAAATCCAGTGACCCTTAACTACGTATGAGAAATACCTGTACCAAGAAGTAATTCTATATGAGGACGTCATCACAGCCAAGTCAAACTCAAGTCCATGAGTCTGGTACTAGTCCGTAAGTCCCTCTTCAGACTCACATAGCCATATGCAACGGTGCAGACTGCAGAAAGGTCATAGGCAGTGGGGTGCAGAGTCCTGTGGATCCAAGATTGGTAGAAACCTGGCAGGACACTGGAAGCTCTCAGGGTCAGAGGCAAAGTCCCAGCCAGCAGGAAGTCGAAGGGGTAGAGATACAGGGAGGTCACTAGGGTCCTCCTTAGAAGAAGCCCACACTCCCAAGAAGAGGCATCATCAGGCTATGACCTGAATGACAGGTTGGATTCCACGCCTACACTCTCATACATCTTCAAGTTGGCCTAAAACCATCTAACCACCACAGCCATATACAAAAATCCAACAGCCAATTCAAATTGGCTGTCAAATTCATGGAGAAAAACTGTAAACAGAACCAGATAAGGATTTCCCCAGTCACTCGTATTCACCGTCATGCTGGATGTCTTAACCAGAACCATCAGACAACAGAAAGAAATCAAGGGGATACAATTGGGCAGAGAAGAAGTGAAGCGTTTGCTATTTGCAAATGGTATGATTTTCTATAGAAAGAACCCCAGGGACTCGACAGAGAGACTGTTGGGAACAAGCAGAAATCAAAAGAACTCTGAAATAGACATCAAAAATGCAGTACCATTTACAATAGCCACACAGAAGGTGACTATTTAGGAATGACCCAACTAAAGTAACAAAAAGCCTGGCCAAGAAAACTACAGAACATTACTACCAGCCAAGGGAGACCTACACAAACGTAAGCGTAGTCTGTGTTCATGGATAGGAAGAATTAATACTGTGAAAATGTCACTATTAGCTAAAGCAATCTCCAAATAGAACACAATCTGATCCAAATCCCAATTTAATTCTTTAAGGAGATGGAAAAACTAATTACCAACTTCATATGCAGAGGGAAGAGGTCCAGGATAAGCAATGTACTTCTCCAAAGTTGCATTACCCAACCTGGAAGCCTACTAAATCTTCACAGTAATTCAAAACAGCCTGGTACTGATACAATGCTAGATGGATTGACCCATGGAACAGGATAGAAAACCAAGAAATAAAAACATCCACCTACAGACTGATTTCAGAAAAATGACCAAATACATTAAATGGGAGAGGAACAGCTTCTTCAACAAAGTGTGCTGGTAAACTTGTATCTCCATTTACAATAGATGGAAACAGAACTCATAGCTCACCCCATGCACAAAAACAAACCCAAGATGGATTAGAGAACTAAATATTAATCCCAACACTATAAGGGTCATCAATGAGAAAATTGGGACACTCTTAAAGGTCCTATTGCAGGTCATACACAGATGATCAAATACAGTAAAGGAAGCACACACACTGAAGAAAATTAGATGACTGGGACCTATTAAAATTAAACACGTACGCTCATCAAAAAAAACGAGTGATAGCCCACAGATTGGGGGGGGGGCGGGGATCTTTAGCAATGACACAAAAGACAAGGGACTAATTATTAAAATCTATGGAATGCTACAACATCCCGATAAGAATAAGTAAAAAAAATCCAATTAAAAGGTGGGCAAAGGCAGGGGGAGAGTACTGGTCTCGTCTACACAGAACCTGGAAGGGGCATGCAGACCCTACCATGAAGCACCAAACCATGAGGACAACATGGTCACGTGGAAGGATGCATGAAAAGAGAGCGCTACAGGGCTGGCCCCAGCCAGAGCCAAACTGACCCCCTCTCTGGAAGTGGGTTTGGCGGAGAGCAGGTTGGGGAGAGGGCCCAGCATGCCACACCCACATGTCCAGTGGCCTACAAATGGGCTTTGGGTCTCCACTCCGCACTCCCCCCATCATTCACTATGGTAAGATTTTTTGTTCTGATGATGCCTTACACCTGATCCCTTCGACACCTCGTGGTTGCATAGGCTGGTGTGCTTCTTCCATGCGGGCTTTGTTGCTTCTGAGCTAGATGGCCGCTTGTTTACCTTCAAACCTTTAAAACCCCAGACGCTATATCATATCTAAGTGGACACTTCTGACATGGTTTTAAATCCAGCCTTTATTCTATAGACCACTGAGATTTTAGACTCCGTTTTTCAAGGCACACAGCATCCTTCATAAGCCACAGCAGAAGAATTTGATGTAGAAACCCTACTAAGTGAACTGGGCTTTACCTCAAACTCACCTGCAGCAGATGCAAGGACCTGACACACTCCCTTGGACTTAAGCCTGAAATGCCCTAGTGCGGGAAGAAGCAGATGACTGCTGTCCCGAGGCTATGGACTTGGTGGTCGTTGAACTTTGAGTTCGGATCTCTTGTTTTGAAGGTGCCCGGTGGCTGGTGGCCTGGGGCTACCACGTTTTACTATTTCAATGCCCTCCTTCTTTCTTATGACACATATTAATTTTCTGGGTATGATTCTGCCACCGTGAATGAGTGTTATTGAAGATGTTGCCCTACTTGTGTAAACAGTGTCCAGTCACTAAGATCTTCTTCTGCACAAGCCAACTATTCAAGTATTATGGTCTGAAAAGCTAGCCTATATTTGCATTATTTCCTTTTCTCAACAGTGTTTTAAATTCTGTACGATGGGCTACATTAATGACACAATCGATAAAATCACCTGATGCCCCAGAGGGATGCTTTATCATACTCTTTACATAAAATGATAGTGATGGTTCTAAAGTGAACCAGAGACATATATAAACCATGGATATAGTAATGGATTTGGGGCTCACATTTAATCCTATCTCCAAGCTAAGAACAATTACAATGAACCCCTACGCCACCAGGGCTCCAGCCAATGTAAAGAAAAACTAAGATCCCCTCACCTGGTCTAACAGACAGCACCATGACACGCGAAGAAAAGCTCGAAGTTCTTGGGCGTTTTCCCTTATTTTTGTCCGCAATCAATGCTCATGGAAGCAGTAGTGAAGAAACCAAGCAACATATTATATTGGGCAAATCTGCAGCACAAGACCTTTTGAAAGTGCTAGAGAACAAGATGTGACCTTGAGAACGAAGTGAGCCTGACCCAAGCCAAGGTATTTTCAGTGGCATCCTGTGTAGTTGAAAGTGGAAGAGCAAATAAGGAAGACCAGAAAGGAGTTGATGTGTTTGACTTATGGTACTGAGGGGGAGATACTCAATGTGTGACGGGCAGCCAGGCCAGAGGAACAAACACCTCTGTGTCTTGGATTAAGCACAGCCAAAATGCTCCTTAGAAGCAAGGATGGGAAAATTTTGCCTCACATACTGCGGATGTATTATCAGGAGAGACCAGTCCCTGGAAAAGGATATCATGGTTGGTAGAGAGGAGGGTCCTCGAACAGAGATGAAGACCCTCAATGCTATGGACGGACAGACACCGGCTGCCACAGTGGCCACCAACGGAGCAATGTCCAGTGGAAATGGCAGAGAAGCGGGCAGTGCTTTGTCCATAGGGTAGCAGCGAGTGAGAACCAACTGGAGAGTGCTCGTCTAACAACACAGCCATCAGCTCAATCGGTGCTTTGGTACATACTGTCCAGTAGCCAAGTGGACGGGAAAGAATGGTGTATAAAATACGAGGCTGAGACACCTGAAGGGCAGCATGGAAAAGTAAAGTCGAATCCTTACCTCACGTCTATGTGAAACTAACCCAAAGGGATCCGCACCAGCGAAGAAGAGCAATCCCTGGGATCCTCAGAAGAAAGCCCGCTGCAGATTCCTTCGTGAGCACAGAGGAGGCAGTCTGACCTAGGCCAGGACGCCCGGCGAGGAAAGGGAAATACATACATTGGGGTTGATCAAAACTTTACATTGTTGTGCCTCAGAGAATATCACTAGGAAACTAAAAAACACAACCCGCAGAATGGGAGAAAATATTTGAAAATCACAAGTAATGTAATAAGGGTCTAGTGTCAAGAATATAGAGAGAATTTTTTATACCTCAACAGCAAAAAAAACCAACAATGCTATTAAAAACTGAATCAACATCTCTACAGACAAAAATATACAAATGGCCAATAAGCACCTGGAGAGATGTTCAATATCATGAGCCACTAAGGCATTGGCAATGCTAGTCCAAACCTTTATCAGATATTGTCTCACGTCTACTACAATCAGAAAAAACGCAATATATTATGTTCAGGAGAAGACGTGGCGTCACTGAAACGTCTGTGGTTGCAGATGGGAAAGCAAAACAGTGCAGCCACTGTGCACGCTATGCAGTTCCTACAAAGTTAACACAAAATGACCACATAATCCAGAAATTCATTACCTCGGTACATACCCAAAATCATTTCAAGCCGAAACTCAGACCAATCATTTCACACCAGTGTGCAAAGCAGTAGCATTCACAAGATGGAAGCAACTCAAGTGTCCACCCGCAGATGGAAGGACCAGCACGATGCAGCGTATGCATGTAAGATGTAGCCAGTCTCTTCATTTGGCCCCTCTAGCCATAACCCCTTCGGTGGTGTCTTGAAAATTCTAGCTTCTGTGTCTGTGGTTATAATCTCATTTTGGAAGGAGTTGTAGGATTAAAGTGGGATGTATTCTGAATCGATACCTTAGTAGAGGGCGTGACTCAAATCACCGTCTTTTATTTCCTCAGGGATACGTGTCTGACTAGAACAAAGAAGGAAACCCCGGGACCGTCCAGGAAGAAAAGCCACCAGCAGAGCACGTTTAAGAGCCCCGTCTAAAGTGGCGGAGGCCAAGGCAGGAGGCACCCAAAGTGGCAACTTGGAGAGCCCAGGAGAGAGCAAAGGAGCCCAGCTGGGACCAGAGGCCTAGGCCAGGAGCCCAGGGCCCATCCGAGGAGCAGGGCCGAGACTGAGACTTCAAGGCAGTGCAGCAGGCAGGCTTCCTGGCCCCCGAGGCTGAGGCCAAGAGACCACACGGTTGAGAGGCTGAGGAGGAGAGAGACTTACCTGCTAGCTGAGAGGAGCTGCTGCTGTCGGCTAGTGAGGGTAGCTCCAATGTTTTCTGAGCCTGGCCTTTGGTGGCCTTTTAACTTCCCTAATAAAACCTCTTCCTCGGGAGCAGGGCGTAAGTTTTGCGTGGCCAATGAACTCAATGAATTATTGAATCTTGCAGAAAAGTAGACGGCCCTGGAAGGGGTTGGATATCAGAACAGGAAAAGAAGGGTGGTGGGGGGAGGCAGAGGAGGTCATCCATGGCCTCCGGACCAGGTTTGCAACATTATTATCCAGCCATAAAATAGACTGAAATGGAATATGTGCTATGCCATGGATTCGCCTTGAAAACAGCATGCTGAAGGAAATAAATCAGACACATGGGGATAAAATGATTCCACATATCTGAAATATCTGGAATATATAAATCTATAGAGCTGGGGAAAGAGAATAGAATGTGGGGAACAAGTTGGGAGAACTGGAAATTCACTGTTACTGGGTACAGAGTTTGTTTGGGATGACGAAAACATTTCTGGAAATAGTGATGATGGTTACACAACACTGCGAATGCAATGAACACCACTGGAATGGACATTTTTAAAATGGTCAATGTTATATATATTTTACCACAAGACTATTTTAAAGATGCTAAACATCACTATTCATTAGGGAAATGCAAATCAAAGCCACAATGAGATACCACTCCTGTGGTTACAGTCAGTGAGGACATGAAGAAATTGGAACCCAACATAATTACTGATGGGAATGGAAAATATTTCAGCCCTGGTGGAGCACAGTTTGGCAGTTCATCAAAAGGTTAAGCATAGTTACCATATGACCCAGCAAGGGATACAGTAGTGATACATGCTACCCATTCAAGTGCATGACCAAATTACAATAGAAAGTTGGTAGAGCCAGGTCTGTAACCCAAAAGTCCACACCCCTAATCACCTCTCTCCTGGTCAGTGGGTAATTTTTGTGGCCGTGAGTATTCGATAACCATCATTTCATAACAGTCCAGTGAACAGGTTGGTGGACACTGTGGCAGTTTCATAATCTCCTGTCAACTTGAGTGAAGGGCTGGAGCCTGTCAACGGTGCCTCTGTGTGGGCACAGCTTTCTCCTGAGGAGTCTGGGAACTCCTGTCTTCCTCCCTAGAGGTGGGACACACACCTCTCTGCTTCATCTTCCTGCTGACAAGACACATGGAGCCATGCTGATGGAGCCAGAGCCCTGAAGATGGAGGAGCCACATGGAGACCCATGCCAGCACTGAGATGCTCCCACAGCCCTGGGATCCATGAGACTTTCCACCAACTGGCCTGTGATCTTCCTGAATTCAGCATCATTGCACGTGCTGTGTGAGTCTAAAGAGGAATCTATGGACTAGTATCGGAGATAAGGGCTAATATCGGACTTAAGGACTTGATCTGGACTGGGCTGGGACATTTTCTTAATATACAATTACTCTTTGATATAAAACTCTTTCTTATACACATGATATACACGAGTGTCTATGAATTTGTTTCTCTAGTCAACCCAGACTAACACAGACACTACAA
>NW_022106471.1:16041245-16043281 GCF_000313985.2 Echinops telfairi
CACACATCACCAACTGCATGCTCTCCATCACTGGTCCCAAAGCAATAGGACATTCCAAAAACAGTGATGGGGCTTCAGCTCACAGCACTCACCTCCTGTTTCTCCCCCCACCAAAACAAAGGCTAGTATTCCAAGGACACATTTTCACTCTTTTCCCAAAACATATTTCAAACTGTCTGGGAAATTGTAGAAAGAAAACAAGAGATGTGGTCAATGTTGTAGAATGGCAGTGGGCGCTCAGATCAGAAGTGCACAATCACCCCAGCGAAGGATGAACATAAACACTTGCTCAATGACACCAAAGAAATTCTTTAAAAATGAAAAACCGTCAACTGGGAATCTGACCATTCCATTGTGAAGTCACGGAAGTGATGTCAAGGTTTCCTCTGTGTTCTATGGGTGTGTGCAGAGGGGCGGGGGGCACATTTCCACAGCAAATAAAGGAAAGCTGATGATCAATGGAAAATGAGAAATGAAAAATTATGTAATACAAACCTATTTAGCTCTTCCAGATGCTTCTGTAGCAAGAAGAAATCCCAGCAAGTCAAACACGTGCCCTGTTATCTTCCCAATAGCGTCAGTAATGAGTTAGTTATTTGGTGAGGAAGAAAACTTGGACCCCAGCTCTTGACAGTTTTATAGTCCTTAGTCAAAGTTTTCAACAGCCTTTGGGGCAGGCGTGACGAGGCAGCTAGCTTATCCATATTGACTTTCCTCTTGCAGTCACACATGTTTGCTTTTCAGGGTCAGCCAATTAGCCGGCTGACCAATAAGACTTCAGCATCTGTGTCTCATGAAAGCGATGCTAGGACTGTGATGTCAAAGCCCCCAAACCACAGGCAGACTGGGTTGGCCTTCTGCTTGTGACCAGTAGCCTGCTACTTCCTAGACCCCTTCGTAGAAGGACCACAAACGGTCCCTCTGAATGAAGAGATGTTCTTCTGTTTATGGCGCCACGTGCTAGAGACTCACAACCAAAGAGCGTCCAACCTGAGTGACAAGGGGAATGTTTCATCAAATATTACCACCACTCTGCAACCTTCTCTGTCACCTGGCCTGTCCCTGAGATGCCTCAACTTCCAGCTTTTCACTCAGTGTTTCCTTAAACGAATCCTCTACTCTAGCCAAATTGATCAACCGAACTGTTCGTGTTCCCTAAACATGTGGTGTGCATTCCTGCCTCCTTACCTCTGCTCACACCAATGGCTCCACCTGTCCCCTCGCTCCCCCTACCTCCTCTGGACTCCACTCAGGCCACCTGCCCTCCTTGAAGACTTCTTGGCCACACTGATTTATTATCTCTTCTCTCACCTCCTTTAGCATCCAGTACCTATGATTTACACTTTCACTTGATGCCCAGACTGCTATATATGACCCTGCTCAGCAGCATTTAACTCTGTATGTGTATGTTGCCCGCCCTCAAATACTGGCTGCCACACTGGAAATTCAACAAATCCACAAACAAACCTGGATTTCTCTTGCCAAGACCTAGGGCTTACCTTTTAGATAGGCTCAAAGTCTTAGAACTACTTTTGCATCTGTTTCCTCTTCCTTGCGCATATATTCAATCCGTCTCTAAGACCATTGAATTCTAGAATTGTCATATCTCTAGCAGCCACTCCACTCTTTCCATTTCTGCTGCCACAACCCTTGTTCAGGCCTTGATTTTCTCACCTGGGCTTTTTCAAAAGCCCCTTCTGGCCTCTGTCTCCATTCCCTTACTTCCACTCCAACCTAAGCATCTCAGCCACATTGACCTTCCTATATAGAGCTCTGAATCGTGTTCTCTGTACAAACACCTTCAATGGCACCTGAAGATCTACTAAATGAGGTGTAATATGCACTCAGCCCAGTGTAGTCAATGCTGAGGTATGCCACTCAGTCCCCCTGAGGACAGGTACTCACATCCTCAGGTGTCAGCAGTGTTTCTGCTTATAGGTGCCACGTGATACTCCCTCCAGAAATTGACCTTGGCCAGAGACAGCTGCTTGACCCAAGTGTTTTCCTCTGCAGAGGCTGCTAAAATTAATTAATGT
>NW_022106471.1:16043925-16045638 GCF_000313985.2 Echinops telfairi
TATACACATGAGTGTCTATGAATTTGTTTCTCTAGTCTACCCAGACTAACACAAGTACTCACCATTAAACTGCCTACACTCAAATTTTCATCTCAGACTCTGTATTCAGACAACCCAAACTAAGACACCCAGCCATCTTATTTTTTCATATCTTTCACTAAAACCTTTCATATAACCGATTCTCAAGTCTAACTGGATGGTCATTCTTTAAAGCACTTTAAAACTATTCTTTAAAACACTCATCCATTATCATCCCTTCATCTAAAATGCATCTATTAAAATCTATGTCCCTGACTCCAGAAGAGGTACTAGAAAGAAAGAGTGATCAGGACAGGGTGATGGTTAAGAGTTTGTGTCACTCAGCAGGGCCAGGAGTTTACGTGGTTTGGCAGTTGAGCCCAAGTAGCTCCCATGATAGGATCTGGCATGATGTAATCACCTCCGTAAGGAGATCTGCTCTCATCAGACACCAGAAAACACCACGAAGACGGAGTCGGCGCCCCACTTCAGAAGAAGGAGCCACGGAGACCTGATGCATAGCTCCGTAACATCATCCGATACTGAAGGCTGAAGGAATGGAGGAAAGAGTGTGGGAGGCCGGGCTCCTCAGGCCAGAGGGCACTCGAAATGTGACCGAGGAGGAGTTGATTTCTCGGCATGGAGGCGACCAGGGTTCCGGGACGCGGGTAAAGCCTGTGAGACCGGAGCCTTCAGGATCTTCTGCTGGGGCATGAACCCAGATAGGGAGAAACAACTGTAAAAGTCTGCTAATGGTCAAAACTGGGAATGGTCAAAGTATGGACCTAGGAAAATTGGAAGTGATAAAAGTGAAATGGAATGCATAAAGATCAATATCCTGGGCATTAGTGAACTGACATGGACTCGTATTGGCTATTTTGAATCAGAGAATCGTATGATTTACTCTGCCACAATCAAGAGGAGTGGCATCCCATTTATGGTCATAAAGGACATTGCAAAATCAATCATGAAGTACAAGGCTGTCTGTGATAGGATTATATCTATATGCCTTCAAGGAAATCCAACCAATACAACTCTTATTGAAATGTATGCACCAACCACAGAAGCTAGTGCTACCATTGATCAAAGATGCTATCAAGATGCATTGACAATTGTTGGCGATTGGAATACAAAAGTTGGGAACAAAGAAGAAACAGTAGTTGGAAAATAATAGACTTGGTGTTAGAACTGAAGCTGAGATCACATGATAGAATTTTGCAAAACCAACAGCATGTTCATAGCATATACCTTTTTTTCAACAACACAAAATATGGCCCCATGCATTGACTTCTTCAGATAGAATACACAGAAATAAAACTGACTACATCAGTGGGAATAGATCATGAAGAAGCTCAATATCAGCAACTAAAGCCAGAGCAGGGGCTGACTGTGTGACAGACCACCAATGGCTCATATGCAAGTTCAGGTTGAAGGAGAATAAAATTGAAACAAGTTCACAAGAGCCAAAATGCAACCTTGAGTCTCTCTCCCCTTAATTTTGAGAACATCTCAAGAACAGATTTGATGCATTGAACAGCAGTAGCCGAAGGCCTGATGAGCCGTGGGAGGACATCAAGAACATCTACATGAAGAAAGCAAACGGTCATTGAAGAGACAGGAAGGAAAGAAAAGATCAAAGTAGCTCTCAGAAGAGCACCTCACACACACACACACACACACACACACACACACACA
>NW_022106471.1:16046844-16049553 GCF_000313985.2 Echinops telfairi
CCACCCCCACCCCTCCGCACTCCTGGGTGCGGCCAGGGACAGTGAGGGGAGGGGGGTCACCGCTGCAGGCCAGGGCTCAGTCTGCCCTGCCTCCCCCTGCCTAAGCCACCCTCCCTGTCAAGCTCCCCAAAGGCCTGCCTTTGACCAGCTGGGCAGGGATGCACTTGACACCCCTGCAGGCTCAGCCGAGCTGGGCACCCAACGCCGAGTGCAGTGGGTGTTCAGAAATGGAGAGAAGACGGGGAGGTGAGGAGGGACGTCGCCCAGGTAGAAAGTCCCCGCAGTGCCTGTGTGAGGACATGTCAGCCCATTGAGGTGTTCGTCCTGCCTGTCCACGTGAAGGTCACAAGGAGGCCGGCGGCCCCTGCCTCCCCCATCCCTGTTTCTTTTCTTCCAGCACCGGCCCCTGTGAATATCGCATGACACTGCGTGTTCTCTGCGCGATCTCTTCCCACACCAGGTTCCCCTCAGAGGCTGAAAACGCAGGATCCACTTGACAGTGACCCAAGGAGCCGCACATCCAAGGGCCCACCGCGTCCTGCAAACGGGCCGCTGTCGGAGCGAGAGTTTCAGCAGGGAGAAAGGCTATCCTAAATCTGAAGCTCAGGGAGGAGTTCAGGGATTTAGTCCAGTGCCCAAGTTTTACATTTTTAAACTAGCTGAGACATGAGGGCTGTGTTTTGCCAAGGTCACATAGTTCTAAGTATTTTCTGAGAATTTGTTTCGTCTCGGTGTGCTCCTAGTGTTTTCAAAAGCAGCGGCACTAGCCGTGACTGGCAGGAATGAGGATCAGCTCAAAGGCAGCTGACAACAGCGCCGTCCTCTAACAGGATGCTGCACTTCACAGTCTTACATCACCCCCACACCCTCGCCCACAGCGAGAGCAGGGGGCTGGGGGAAGAGCAGGGACACAGAGGTTAAGAACAGTTTAGGTACAAACGGAACTTCTCCAAAGGTCAACTCTATATTAAAATGATAAAAAGGTTACTTGGATTGAGCCAGGAATTTCCTGTGACTAATGAAAAGAAGCATTTCAGAAGAAGGCGAGGGAAGGAAGGAGGTTCTGGGAGGGGAGGAGGAACTAGGAGAAGGGGCTCCTTTAGATCAGGAGAGTCAGACTGGCGGCCTGCGGGCCACATGCAGACCCCGAGGTAATTTTTTGTGGCCCACAATACTCTGAAATAAAATGTAACGAGGGAATTGTGTGTAGTGTTGCCTTGATCTCCCCTAAGCGCTATTTTCTTCATAACAACTTTTTTCTATTTTCATTTTATTTCAGAGCATCGTGAAATAAAATTACCTCGGGGGCCGCATGAGGCCTCCAGGCCACCAGTTTGACACCCCTGCTTAGATGAGTAAACGCATCCCATCCTGACCGCAAGCTTATGAGGTAGCACTGCTGGCAGTCCTGATGGTAGCATAGCTGCCAACAATTTCCCCAAGATCCCCCAGCTAACAAGGGACTTACGACCCCTGTAAAGTGGACCCTCTATAAAGTAGATCACAGCTAATAAGGGACATGCGATCCCCTGAAAAGTGGATCCTCTGTAAAGTGGATCACTCCCAATAAGGAACATATGCTCCCCTGTAAAGTGGATCACAGCTAATAAGGAACCTGTGATCCCCTGAAAAGTGGATCCTCTGTAGGTGGGTCACAGCTAATAAGGAACCTGTGATCCCCTGCAAAGTGGATCCTCTGTAGGTGGGTCACAGCTGATAAGGAACCTGTGATCCCCTGTAAAGTGGATCCTCTGTAGGTGGGTCACAGCTGATAAGGAAGCTGTGATCCCCTGTAAAGTGGATCCTCTGTAGGTGGGTCACAGCTAATAAGGAACCTGTGATCCCCTGCAAAGTGGATCCTCTGTAGATGGGTCACAGCTAATAAAGAACCTGTGATCCCCTGTAAAGTGGATCCTCTGTAGGTGGGTCACAGCTAATAAGGAAGCTGTGATCCCCTGTAAAGTGGATCCTCTGTAGGTGGGTCACAGCTAATAAGGAACCCATGATCCCCTGCAAAGTGGATCCTTTGTAGGTGGGTCACAGCTAATAAGGAAGCTGAGCCCAAGCAGTCCACTGCAGAGGCTGCCCCTTAAGCACCATGATGTGCTGTCTGGACTGAGACTGAACATTCACCGTCATAAACTATTTAACACTGACTTGTATACAGATTTCTCTAGCCTTAAAAAAGACTCGTTATATATATGATTTGCAGCTTTTCTTCTTTTGTAGTAGATCAAAGGAGGTGTGGCTTAAAACTGTGGAAGAGTTCAACACTTCATAACTCACCCTTCCACTGACATAGGGTGTTCCACTTTGTTAATTTTTACACTTAACTGATATAATTGTCCAAACTTCAAGAATTTATTTTAGTACTTTTCAAGAACTTTTTTCTCTAGAAGGTTCCTGTTCTTTTAAAGAAACTAGACATAGAGCATCTCTATCTCTAGCGCCGAGGAGCCCGGGTGGCCCAGTGGGAGAGTGCTCAGCAGTTCAGGCCCACTCGTCCCACAGAGGAGAGAGGTGGCGCTCTGCTTCTGTGGAGAGTTAAAGCCTCGACGCCCTGCACTAGACCACAGGGTCTCCACAGTCAAAGCTGACTCAACGGCTCGGGGTGGGCCATTATTTATTACATGTCCCACCATCGTAGTGTACTAGTAGAAATGATGCTTGGTTTGGGAACAGCACAGGCAAAGTGGAAATTAGATTACT
>NW_022106471.1:16050104-16059085 GCF_000313985.2 Echinops telfairi
TGGCTCAAAGCAGAGAATACCAGAAAGATGTTTACTTATGTTTCATTAACTATGCAAAGGCATTCGACTATGTGCACCATAACAAACTGCACATAACCTTGACAAGAATGGGAATTCCAGAACATTTCCATGTGCTCATGAAGAACTTGTACTAGAATCAAGAGGCACTTGTGTAAACCAAACAAGGGACTACTGCCTGGTTTACCATCAGGAAATGTGTGTCAGGGTTATATCCGCTCACCATACTTGTTCAATCTGTATGTTAAGTAAATCACCAGAAAATCTGGGTTATTATGTGGAGCAGAGTAGAGCATCAGGATTAGAGGGAGGCTTATCAGCAACCTCAGTCTGCAGATGACACAACCTTGAAGCACTTGCTGATGATCAAGGATCGGCGCATTCAGTAGATTACAGCTCAACGTAAGAAAGAATCTCACAACCGGACCAGTAGGTAACATTATGATGAATGGGAAAAGGTTGAAGTTGTCCTGGATTTTGTCTTGTTTGGATCCACAGCCAATGCTCATGGAAGCAGCAGTCAAGAGATAAAAAGAGGGATTGCATTAAGTAAATCTGCTACACAAGACTTCTTTAGAGTATTGAAGAGCAAGGATGATACTTTATGGACTGAGGCAGGTATGCCAGACCAAAGGCAAGGTATTCTCCATTGCATCACATGCATGTGAAAGTTGGACACTGAATACAGTAGACTGTAGAAGAATTGATGCATTTGAGTTATGATGCTGGAGAAGAATATTGAAAGTACCTAGACTGATCAAAGGACAAACCATCTGTTTTGAAAGAAGTAAGGCCAGATTGCTCCTTACAGACAAGGATGGCAAGACTTCATCTTCCATACTTTGGACATATTGTCAGGAGAGACCAGTCCCCGGAGAAGGACATCATGTTTGATGGAGTGGAGTGGCAGCGGAAAAGAGGGAGGTCCTCGATGAGATGGACTGACACGGTGGCTGCATCCAGGGGCTCAGGCATAATACCACTGGGAGGAGGATGCAGGACCAGGTCGGGTTGTGCACAGGGTCGCTGTGGGTTGGAGCTGATTCGATGGCACCTAACAACACAGTAAAGCATATCTGCATGGAGCCGTATGTTCTCTGAAGGATTATCTACATGGAATCAAATTACAACATCAGCTGGAAAGATTGGCTGGGACTATTAGGAGGCAGTGAGTTTATGTTAATGGGGGAAGAACAAGTCAGAAGGATGAAGAATATAATCAACGTCCCTGGTAATCAGTCACTGAATTGGACATGTAGAAACTGTGGAATCAGGGTATATTTTACTATGTATCTTCTCATCGATCACAAAATTATTACTTAAGAAAACAAACTGCTCCTGATGATGTGAGTAGTTTCTGTTGAAGAATCAAGATTGAGCTATCATTTAAGTTTGGCCTGTTGGGTCGTTAACCACAAGGTCAGCAGTTCGAAACCACCACCTGCTACTAGGGTGAAAGATGAGGCTTTCCACTCCCGTAAAGATTTACAACCTCAGAATCTCAGAAGGCCAGTGCTACTCTGTCCTATCAGGTCCTATGCATTGGAGTCAACTTAAAGGCCACGGGACTGCCACCCTGGAAAGTTGGTGAGGTTGTTTTCTAGAGAGGACAATTGGGGCAGGAAGAGAAAAAAGGATCTGTCCAAGATACCCAGCTGAGGAGGTGAGCTAGACCTTTGAAAATATATCTCCATTTAAGACATTTGAGCTCTCCTCCTTCTACAGACCACCACGCAGCTCGTGGCTTGCCTGTTGCTCTGACGCAGAAGGATGTCAGCGGTACTTCAAATACGAGAGGGTCATCCAAGTCAGACAGGTTGCAGTGAAGTTAGCAGACTGGGAAGAAAGGCCTGAGAACCTACTTCAAAGACGAACAAACGAATCACAGCAGAATGGTGTCTCACACCGGCTCAACGTCTCTACTGAGGTTGTCTAAGATGCATCCCACCGGGATCACCAATCGAGGCCTGTGCAAGCAGCAGTCAAGAACTGAAATCACTCCTGAAATGGCCAAGAAGTAGAGATGGCCCTTTTCGAATGACCTCCCGTGCAGGCAAAAGTCGGGCAATAAAAAGGAGATCAAACGCTGCCTCAGGTTCCTGCTGCTGCAGCCACACTGGTTCTCAAGTGCTCTCCCCCCACCCCCCACTACCCAAAAGTTGGTTACACTTGGTTACCCTTAAGTAACTGCTCTCCCCACCCCACGACTACTTAACTGCTCTTCTTCCTCCTGGTCTCCTCACGCCTCACTAAACGTCAGGCCTGCCTATTATACGCCCTGACAGCAACAGGTTCTTTCCCTTGTGAGTCCACAGAGCAGCTGCCACGTTAAAAGCATCTCCGTGACTTTCTCCCGGCGGTTCATGCCGGCCACGAGAGCAGGGGTCCCACATCTGCCTTTGCTCACCGGTGTTCTCCAGTGTCTACGAGCATTCATGGAACATAAGTTCTTGCGCCCAGGTCTCCCTCGGCGTGGCTGAGAAATGAAGGCAAAGACCAGAGGCACGTGAAAGAGGAAAGGCTGACTTTGCTTGATGTGGCAGTTACACAACTTCATGTCAACTTGACAAAAAGAATGAAGGAATAGAGTCTAGCCTGTCAATCAGATCGCAGCCTCTCTTCCTCCCTGGAGGAGAGACACCCTCTGTCTCTGCTTCACCTTCCTGCTGAGGAGCCCCGCAGAGGCCCTCACCAGCGCTGAGATGCTTCCACTGCCACTGGATCCACAAGACTTTTCACCCACCAGCCTGTGATCTTCCTGCACTCAGCATTGTTGCACATGCTGCGTGAGTCTGAAGAGGAATTTATGGGCTAATATCAGATTTATGGACTTGATCTGGACTGGGACAGGATGTTTTCTCAATATACAATTGCTCTTTGATATAAAGTTCTTTCTTATATACATGTGAGTGTCTCTGGATTTGTTTCTCTAGACAACCCGGTCTAACAGAGTTGATCAGGCAAGGAGCAAGCAAGGACAAGAGTCACCACAGCAAGCTTCTGAAAAACAAGAGGTTTACAGCCAGGAAGAAAATTGAGGGGATTATGACCATGTAACAGATTTCCTAAGACTGGTCATGAAGACGCAGTAGGGCAGGGGTAGGTTCTGAACAGGATATTGCTGATCGGACTCCTTCCTTCCAATTGTCTTCTGAGTTGGTCTTTCAAGTGACAGCTTTTGGTTCCTTGCCCAAAGTACTTGTGTACCAGAAGCTGGTAACTGTCCTCTATGCACATGTTCCGTTGGTCGGGGCTGGTCAAAACCAGTCCTCACTTGCTGTGTTGGGAGATTTTCCCGGGAGGAGAGGAGCTCAAAAAAGAGAGGTTATCAGGAGGGAAAGTATAGGTTAGCTACGGGCAATAAGTGAGATATGTATTCCAATATGCTGTGACAACATCTCATATCCAAAGGGTGGGTTCCTGGGGTGAGCTGCGGACTGAGCATGTGGAGTAGTGCTCCTAAAGTGGACTATAGGGGGGCATTAATGGAGGCACGTATTTGACCTAAGAAGTTTTATGCATATTTAGATGTAAACTTATGTGTAACACCCCACTGGGCAGCCTCCCTGTGCAATGGCTCCCATGCTGGGCATGGTTCCACAGAAAGGAAGCTTTTTCACCCTGAGTCTTGCCCAGGCCACAGGAACTCCAGAGTCAGCATGAATGGGCACACATATCAAAGACCGCTAGTTCCCCTGGGAAAGTGTTAAGTTACCGTGAAAAAAGAGCAAGCCAACCCATTGCCCAATAGACATCAGTTCTGACTCACAATGACCCTCTGTGTGGGAAAGTCGAACTGCCCCAAGGGGTTCGCAGAGGCTGATTTTTTTTTTTTACAAGTAGATTGTCAGGCATTTTTCTGAGAAGCCTCTGGGTGGACTGGAGCCTGCAACCTTCTGGTTAGCTGTGGAGCATGTTAACCACCTTCACCACCAGGGACCATGTGGCAGAGAGAACAAAGTGTACCAGAGAAAGCCTCAACCCCTGTCGAATGCATTAGGAGTTAATCCTGCCACAGTTACTCTCCCTTCTGAGAATTAATCTCTTCTCAGATAATATAAATATTTCTGGTCACCTGACAATCTTGACCTTTTGGCTTCCCTGCAAAGAGCCAAATTTTTTTATTGCCTGGGAATTTTTCCATTTTCCAGTTCAGTTTAACTTGTTAACTTCAAACATTAATATTTGAGTTGGAAAACCAAAATACACAAAAAGAGAATAAATGAATCTAACCTGGCCAACCAACCCCAAGGAATGATGACACCTTGTGCGTGGAATGCCTCACCTAGCCCATCTTCTCGGTCGCCTACGATTGAGAACAGCTCCAAGTGTCCCGCTGTTTCAAATGCGTTCAGGGGACTTCGAGCAGAAGCTCCTGGCTGGCCTGTGAGTACAATAAAACAAAGAACACAGGAGGTTGCACCTCTCCACAAAGGCCTGGACAAATAGGAAGTGATGCTGGAGGAAAGGAAGGGCGTGAGAAAACAGATAAAGCAAAATAGATAAGGAGGAAAAGTAGACTTAGGAAAAATAACAAAAATGGGGAGAAATGAGAAACTAATCTTGAAAACATGAGCAAATTAAGATAGTCCAGGAAATGAGTCAGAAAACATTTGGGAGAAAGAAAACTGATTAAAAAAAATAAGGAAAACGAGGTTTGATTTGCTGGTTCTATTGTTTTTCTCTTGCAACAGAGTTACAGCAGTAAGGGGAAAATTAGGTTTGTTATAATGTACTTTATTTCTAGAGATACAAATTTCTGAGGTAAGAGATGAAAGTCCTAGGTGTATGTAAATCAGATAAAAAGACTCAAAATGCAATGAAAAGCATACCTAAAATTTGTTTTTCTTTTGTCTTCTTAAATCAGATTGAGCGGCCGAGAGAGGCTTTCAAACGGCTGCCTCTTCCATCTCTACCCACTGTGCTCACCACGCGGCTGTCAGTTCGTCACACCTTGGTGCTTCGCTGGTTGCTGTGATGCTGGAAGCTATGTCACTGCTATTTCAAATACCGGCAGGGTATTTGAACAAATACCAAATTGAACAGGCTTCCGTGGAGCTTGCAGACAAAGAATAGACTAATAAGAAGGAATAGGCTGTCCATGTCAGAAGAATTAGCCACTGAAAACCTTACGGACCAAAATGGAAGCATTGTCAGATATGGAAAACCTCATGAACAGAAGCAGCACATTGTCAGAGTTATTGGCAGGGGATGAGCCCTTCAGGTCAGAAAGCACTCAAACTATGACGGAGAAAGAGCTGCCATCTCAATGTAGAGTGGACCATCATGACTTAGATGGAGTAAAACCATCCAGCCTTTCACTTGCTGATCGGGTATGACTCAAAATGAGAAGAAATAGCTGCAAAACCCTGCTAATGATTGGAACTTGAAATGTGCACAGTATGAATCTAGAAAATTATAAGTAGTCAAAATGAAATAGAATGCATAAAGATGGATATCCTAGGTATTAGTGAGCTGGAATGGGTGTGTATTGGCCATTTGAATCAGAGAATTACATGACTGACAAGGCCGGGAATAACACTATCAAGAGGACTGGCGTGGCATTCATAGTCAAAAAGGACGTTGCAAAATCAGTCTTGGAGTACAAGGATGCTGTGATAGGATTATAACTATCCACCTTCAGGGAAATGCAGTCAATAAAACTATTATTCAAATGCATGCACAAAATGCTGGTGATGAAGAAATTGAAGAATTCTACCAATGTCTTCAGTCGGAAATTGGTCAAACATGTAATCAAGATGCATTGACAATCATTGGTGATTGGAAGGCAAAAGTTGGAAACCAAGAGGAAGGAACAGTACTTGGAAAATATGAACTCGGTGATAGAAACAAAGCTAGAGATCATGTGATAGAATTCTACAAAACCAACAGCTTGCTCATAGCAAAAACCTTTTTTCAACAACACGACGGGCTATCCTACTCAGGACTTCTCCAAATGAAATACACAGGAATCACATTGACCGTATCTGTGGGACGAGATGATGAAGTCCAACATCCGCAGCTAGAACCAGAGCAGGGGCTGGCTGTAGAATGCAGCAGCAAGTGTCCATATGTAAGTTCAGGCTGAAGCTGAAGAAAATGAAAATAAGCCACAAGAGCCAAAATACAACCCTTAGCCTAGCCCACCTGAAATGTGAGGACACCTCAGGACCAGATTGGATACATCGAACAGTCCGAACAGAAGACCTGACGCACTGGGCGAGGACATCAAGAACATCATACGTGAAGAAAGCAAAAGGCCATTTATCAGACAGGAATGCGCCGGCTCTGCTGGCAGTCCGTGGTATGGCAGCACCATCGTGCAAAGGCACCGATTCCTCCTCCGTCACTGTCCATGGTGGCATGCATAGGACGGCATGGAAAATGCTAGTGGGAGGTTCCACTGAGTTGTCTCCAACCCATAGCCCAACCATGAAAGTATGCGAGATAAATTCTTAGCACTCTTGCCTTTAGGAGCACTCTGCAGTACTTCTTTCCACGTAGACTTGTCTGTTCTCTTGGCAGTTCCGTGGCACGTTCAGTCTTCTTCTCCGGCACCACAGTTCAGATGCATCCGTTCTTCTTCGGCCTTCCTTGTTCAATGCTCAGCTTTCACGTGCATATGAGTCGATGGAAAATACCATGACTTGGGTCAGGCACGCCTTAAGTCGTCAAAGTAACAGCCTGCTTTCCAATACTCTGAAGAGGTCTTGTGCACAGTTACCCAATGCAACTCGTCTTTTGATCTCTTGACTGCTGCTCCCGTGAGCATGACTGTGGATCCAAACCAAATGAAAATGCACTGAAAATACTTCCATAAATATTAGAAATAAACACATACTAGTACATAAGTCCTCTGATGTTGGCAAAATTCCAATATACATAGATTTCTGGGCCTGATACATTACCCTACTTTAAGAAACACGTTTATTTGTAGTTCAGTGATGAGCAAAGTACTGCCAGTCTTCCTTCATACATATGAACTGTGCTTTCCAGGGGGTCCTGCTGGGGCCATGGGTAAGAGCGTGACTGCTTCTAACCAAAAATTTGGACTCACCAGGAAAAGGCTGCGGCAGTCTGCTTCCATAAAGACTGACAGCCTGGGAAACTCTGTGGGTGAGTTCTGTCCTGTCCAATAGGCCACGAGGAGTTGTCATGGATCCCACGCAGTGGGTTTGTTTGTTTGTGTTTGTCATGATGCAGTAGTCTCGAGAAGGCAGCGATGATGGTTCGATGGTAGAATTCGCACCTTCCATGCAGGAGATCCAGGTTTGATTCCAAGTCAGTATACCTCATTGACAGGTCCTCTATTGTCTGTCAATAGAGGTTTGCATGTTGCTCTCAGCATCAGCTCCACAGAAGAGCTTCCAGACTAAGACAGATTAGGGAGAAAAGCTTAGCAATCTCCCTCTGAAAATCAGCCAATGAAAGCCCAGTGAATCACAAGTGTGGTCTGCAGCCAGTCCTGGGGACAAGCAGACTAAGCAGCTGTCAGTCCGTCCAGCTGTGCCTGGGGCTGCCGTGGGGGAAGGGATCGTTCCGTAAGAGCCAGCAACAACTCCCTCTCTGTAAGGAGCAAGGTAGATTCGCTAACAAATTCCTTTGGAATTGTCACGCGAGGCACTGCTGCCACATGGCTAACCTCTCCCTGGCTACACATTTGCAGCCAGGCCGGAGCTGACGTACTAGAAGATATGGACACCTAGGTTGAATATACCTGTGAGGAACAGGACGTGCCAGGACATGCCGAGACTTCGGCAGGGATGTCAGAGGCACAAGCAGCATCTCTTCGGATGTGATACAGGCTCCCTGGCCCCTCAGAAAGAGCTAGTGCTGCTCACCAATGCAGCACCTAACAACACAGTGCTTGTGGGTTCTCTGAGGAACAGGCTGTGGGTCATATAGAATCCTCTTCCAAAAAACACCTCCCGGAAGAGGCACAGTAACGCCTGTCTGCCCGAGGCTGGTTCCCTGGGAGGGGCTCCCAGAGCAGTCGTCAAGCCTGTTGACCTGTTTTCTCAAGCTGTTAGTGTAACTTGCAGCTACGTTGGTTTGTTTTGTTGTTGTGACATGGTCTCCATAGATGTGCGTTGAACCGGTGCCCAGCCTCGCTGAAGCCAAGAAGCAAGCAATCTGGAGGTTGTGCAAGCACGATTACAAGGCTCCAACGTATCCATCCAGGGGCTGCACTGCTCATGCCTTCTCCTCACCTCCCAGCGTGGCTTGTCCAGCCTGGGCAACCAGATGCGACACTGGATCTCGATTCAAATGCTGTGTGAAATGGCTACATTCTTAAAACATCATGTTACTGGGGGCTCTTACAGCCCTTATAACAATCCAGACATCAATTATATCAATCACATGTGTGCATATGTTACCATCATCATTTTCAAAGCATTTTCTTTCTGCATGAGCCCTTGGTATCAGCTCCTCTTTTTTCCCCCTCCCGCCCCTACCCTTCCAACCTCATGAACCCTTGAAAATGTATAAATAATTGTTATTTTCATATCTTACACTGTCTGCTGTCTCCCTTTCCCCATGTTTCTGTTGTTCATCCCCGGGGTGGGGTGGGGGGTGTGGGGCTGTTATATGTTGATCATTGAAATCAGTTCCCCCTTTCTCCCCCATCTCTCCCCACCTTCCCTCTGCCCTTAGGCTAATGCTACTCCCATTATTGTTCCTGAGGGGTTTATCCAAGTTTCCATGTGTTGAAAATTCTTATCTGTACCAGTGTGCATGCTCCAGTCTAGCCAGATTTGTAAGGCAGAATTGGTCATGATAGTGGAGGAGGCAGGGAGAAGCATTAAAGAACTAGAGGAAGGTTGTGTGTTTCATGTGGTGCTATACTGCACCCTGGCTGGCTCCTCTCTTCCTTGGGACCCTTCTGTGAGGAGATGTCCAATTGTCTACAGATGGACTGCGGGTCTCCCCTCCGCCCCCCTCATTTGCATGAATGTGATTGT
>NW_022106471.1:16060578-16088122 GCF_000313985.2 Echinops telfairi
GGGACATACTTCTACAAAAAATCTCATTTATGGTAAAATTAGTTAGCATTTATTTGAAATCCCGGCTTAACTGGTGTTTTGCATTTTGCCTGCACCCTGATGAGAAATGGGCAATTTCTGAGGATGCCTTCACTTCTCCCAGGATGGTCACTGACCTTTCCTTTAGGGTCATGTGGTGGTTAGTTGCCAAGCCATCAATTCCAAATCCCAGCAACGCCCCGGCTGGCACTGCTCCGTGGGATTTTCCAAGCTGTGCCGTCTCCAAGCTATGGACTCTGAGTGGGCTTGAACAGCCAACTTTGGTGTTAATCGTCCAACATTGTACCATTTTCACCATTTCACCATTTTCACCACTAAAAGTGCTCCTGACTAAACTTGGATGGGGACGAGAGATAAGCGCTCTTTAAAAACCGTTCAGGAGAGAGCAGTAAGCGAGACAAGGGACAAGCCTGTCCAAGCCCCTTCTTTCTCGGGCAGCAGAAGGAGAGCTACACGCATCCAAGAGTCAGTGCTTCTGAAACTTGCTGCTACCGCCAGGCCAACATCCCTGCTCTTCCTTTAATAAATGTTTTTTAAAACTTGAAACGGGTCCAATAAATGCTAGTTTCCCCAGCTACCTCAAGACCCAGGGCACAAACTGCTAAGGACGGACCCTGGGCTCGATCCCGGCGCCATGCTCTTTGACACCCACAGGGAGGGCTTTGATGACAGCCCGTGACCCTGCCCAGGAGCCGGTTTCAAGCAGCAGAAGAACAGGGGGCCTTCATCTGTCGTGTTGGCAACAACTCCTCTCCTCAGGACCCGTTTTCCCTTGTTTTACATGTATTTATTCAGAGACTTCCAAATATATGCAGGTCTGCTGAAACAGCCTCTGGGCCCAAGTACAATGAAAACATTAATTAAAACACAGGATTAGAAGCCCCCAGCGGCGAATCTGGAATAACCCCAAACAGGCTCTGCTGCCCGTCAGTCAGAGGAGCTGAAGCTGCCTGTCCCGCTTCTCTGTGGACTCCTGAAGGGGAACTCAGAAGGTGGGACTCAAGTCCAATTGGCCCATTTCTTTCTGAACCTCGGGTTGGCCCAGCCTCCGCCTGCCTGTGTTTCATGCCACTGTGGATTAATGAGAAACACAGAATGCCCAGGTTTGCCAGAGCATCTAGGCACTGGAAAGTGGCATAACAGTTGGATGTTGACAGGGTGGAGCCTGAAGGGTGTCCCTGCCCTTTGTGGACAGGAGAGGCCCTCTGAGATGGGCTGGCCTGGCTGCCGGCTTGGGAAACTTCTGAATCTAGACACAGCATCAGAATGAAGGGTGCACAATTCAAGAGTCAACCGGAACTCGCGGGGGGCAGAGGGCCTTTTTGTTGGTTTGCTTGTCTTTTTAGCAGGTGCCATGGAGGTGACTCCAACAAGCAGTGACGCCACACATGGCACAGCAGATTCCAAGGCTCCGTGAGACTTCCGAAGACTGGGGTCCTTTGAAGTAGGTCGCTGGGCCGTTCTCCCAAGGGGCCTCTGGGTGGACTCAAATCCCCTAGCTTTCAGTGAGCAGCAAGCTTGTACATTTGTATGATCCAGGGACTCCTAAAAGAGTGTAGACACTTCCAAGTTGGGGGCAACCCTACTTACTAAGTAGAAGTAATAAACCTTTACTCCCTTGTGACATAGAAAATTCCCTAAATTCCACATTGGTTTACACAGCAAATTAAGCATGAAAAACAAATGGAATCTAGCACAGACCTGTTAGAAGTAAGATCTTGTAATATGCAAACATGTTCAGTCAAAGGCTTGTATCCAGAGAGGGATGCCATCAAGAGGGAAAATGACTTTATTATAAGTTCTACCCTTTTCTGAAAGGTTCACAAGGACAACAAAAGAAAAAAATCTTGGCTCCTGCTTTTATGTATGACTTTCCCACAAATCTCCCATCTTAGAAAAACAAGAGAAGAGATTTGAAAGAAAATAATAGCCGGTAAATGCTAGGTAGGAATCGTGTTTCAAAAGTGGTGGGAACGTATTATTTACAGTTCCACTGGATTCTGTATTATTCATTTCTTTTTGGAAAAAAAATGACAACAGAGCCAATATCTTACTACAAAGAGGCTGCCACCAGCGTAGGTAAAGTTGCCTTTTATCACACATCTGGCCCAAATTATGTCTCTGGAACCCCTTCTCAATCAGCCGTGGAGTTTTCTTGCCATTTTGTGATTTCTTCAAATTGGCCGAGGGGCCTGTGCTGCCGTCTACTGCGTTCTGAAGTGCCAGGCTGGCACCTAAGAGGAAAAAGAACATTTCTCTTCACTCTGACCGACATTCTGACTTCTGATGTTGAATTCAATTCCCAGCTAATTAGTTCAAGAGCAAGCAACTTTCACCCCGGTGGGTAGCACTTTCCTCTTTCTGAGAGCTGGGCTCTCCCTTTGCCTTTTAAGTAAGCCAATTCGGAGCATGGCTCTCCTTTGTGCTTTGATGTATGCATCCCTTGGGGCGGCAGCGCAGCTCCCTGCCTGCAGTCAGGGCAACAGAGCTCCACAAGAGCCCGCTTTGTCCTGCAGTTGGTGACAGTTGTGTGGACCCAGCCAGTTAGGGAGGTTGCGAGGCTGTTCTCAGAGATGGAAGGCCCTACTACGCTAACTTAGCGCCGGGCGATGATTCGAGTTCTTCGTTTTGCTAGTTTTAAGCAGGCCATAGTACCTCCCTCCCTTGACAGCTTGTAGAACAAAATATCCCACAAGTTTTGTGTTTTCAGAGAGCTAAAGACTTGTTAAATGTAAGCGTATGGGGGAAACTCTTTCTAAATTAATCCTCAGTTCTCTGTGTTTCAAACAAGGTATGCTAGATAGAGTTGACCTTCACCTGATTATCTGAGGTCATCCTTAGACCATCAGTTACTACAGTGGTTCTCAATCTTCCTCATGCGGCAACCCTTTCATACAGTTCCTCAGGTTGTGGTGACCCCCCCAACCATAAAATGATTCTCATTGCTAGTTCATAACTGTCATTTTGCTACTGTTATGAATCGGGTGACCCCTGTGAAAGGGTCATTTGACCCCTAAGGGGTCATGACCCACAGGTTGAGAACCACTGAGTGACTAAATGAGGGAACAAAACAATAAGAAATGTATAGAATTATTTGTTCCCACACAAAGTTGTCTCAAACCACTATGCTTTTTGGATACATTCATAAATACGTAGTTCAAAGACTTTGGGTGTGGGGTGTCATGTTCTTTTCATTCCATTTCCCATGAACTTTCTGAGGTCACTTCATGTATCTACATATGTGAAGTTAGGCGTGTGTGTGTGTGTGTGTGTGTGTGTGTGTGTGTGTGTGTGAGTTATCCCATACTATTAAACTATCAGTAGTCATTTTCCAAAAACTTTTGGGGTAGAAACTCAAATAAGCATGTTTGCTTTAGCATCTTCATTAAAAGGACACCCATTCTGAATGATATTCCAAGGTTCTCCCTCAGACGTGAATGCATATGCACCCGAGCATGATTGTGTTGCTGGGGCTCTGCTTGCTCAAAGGCCCTTGGGGACTAGATTCCAGCTCCTCGCTGGTGCCCTCCAGAGCCACCCAGCCGAGCAGACCCCAAACCAGGCACTTGTCCTCCAGTGCTGCCGAGTGAGATTCAACTATCAGCGATCGCTCTGCTTGCTCTTGCTAAGCTTCTTTGTGCTTGTCTTCCTGTTACCCTTTTGATTCCGTGCAAGAAGCACAAGCTCTTCCACCACCTAGCACAAAATCATAAAGGGAAGAGCGGAATGCGTTCATCTTGATGGAGGGAGGATACCACCAGATTGAAATGATAGCTAATTTAAGCCCTTTACTTTTTAAGCTTGACCCATCCCAATGAAAGCAGGAAGGTCAATGACACCTTAGGCACCTGCCACTCTTATACACGCGTGGCAATGGCTCCCAGCAATCTTTTTTCTTTAACCTCTTTTACTAAAATCCCAATAGCCATTGAAATGCCTGTCTAAGATGACTAGGAAGAGTTGACTTTAAGTGTCAAACGAGCCCCCCAAGCTCTTCTCCATCCACATGCCCCATGATGCTGGCGTCGGTTGGGGACAGGGTGGCCACCTTGTTTGCATAGACTGTCCTGATTTTAAAATCAAAACCCCAAGAACTCTCAGTCTTGTGCAATCAAGCCAGCTGGGGAGCCTTGGGATGAGCCCTCGAAGACCTCGTGGGTGTTCCCTAAGTGGTCACTTCTCTTCCAAGTAAAACCCTTTTACAGCTTTTCTAAAAATTCACTCTCTCCCTATTCTCCCTCTGCCCTGTCAGTCTGGCTAGCTTTTTCTTAGTAACATTTCTAGTACCAATTTTCTATCTCTCTCTCTCTCTCTTCCTCCTCGCCCTTAATTGCCACCACCACCTGTGATTCTGGATGATTTTAAAACTCCCACGAGGTCTCCCCATCTTCACTTCAACAAGAAGACCATTTTCAGATTGATCTTTTTTCTATCACGGTTTCATACGCAGTTTAGTTGAAGTCTCGTCTCCACAAAGTCTGGCATCTTCCTCGGCAGGAGAATGTTCTGCAGAGGTTTCCCTAAGGTGCTGCTAAGGAGCAAAATCAAGACAAGCTACAGATGGAAGAGACCAGCAGGACACTGTGGCCATTAACGAGGAGAGGTGGTCACAATCCATCATCAAACCAAGCAGAAGACACAAACTCTTGTTTTGTAAATATGGAGGTCCAACAGCCAGGGGTCCAGCATACCAGAAGCAAATACAGCCCGAGGAGCAAAGACTTTCCAGCACAGCTACATCAAGGAAGAACTAGCCTCGGGTGAAGGGACAAGAGAATTGTAGGAATTGTACTCGTAGCATTCTCTCAGCAGTTTTAGAAATATTTTTGCTACTGCGTGGATTCCAACTCTCACCAACCGCATGCATGTGTCAGATCGGAGGTGTGCTCTGTCGGGTTTTCAATGGAGAGTTGTTCAGAAGTAGATCTACCATCTGTCTGGTTGAATTTGAGGCACTCATGAGGGGTCACCACACGTAAGGGCTAACTCAATGGCAAAAACCAAAACAAAAATCAGTGAATAAAGAGTGTACACAAATCACCATTCATTTGTGGAGGTTTTTTTTACCTTTCCTTTTTTAAAAACTCCAGAACAAAGCATCCACTCGCTCATTACCTCCTTTTGCATCTCAGTTGGACCCCTGAGCACAAAGAGAAAAGAAAAGAAACCAACATTCACCAAGAGAGCAGACAAGCCCCGGGCCTCAAAGATCGTCATGTCTTCTTGCAGAGCAATTAGAACTGATGGTCAATCGCAGGGGATGAAAAGCTGATCTAGTTAGCCAACGTCTCAAACTGAGAGTTTCCAGCACACGTATTGAATCACTGCTCTGGTACGTGTTCATGGTGAGAACCCCCCTTAATAGTGTCAAAGACTTTGCTAAAAAAGAATGTATTTTTCATTCAATAGCATGAAGCAAAATTTGAATTATAAGGAAATCCTGTTATGACAGATTTATAAATGCAATCACTTTTCTTTATTAATAAGAGTGATAAAGTCCCTTGGGCAAACAGTTAAAAAAAAAAAGCCAAAGCTCAGACTGACAAATAATGCCTCCAGTGAAAACCTTGTTTTAAGTGTCAAAGTGAACATCTGCTCAAACAAAAAGGGGCTACAGTATTTTCTCTCCATGTCTTTAAAAGCAGTATGACTTAAACAGGTGTCTAGCAAGTCCCCAGGTGACAAAGGACCCACTTATAAGCAACTCTGACTTGTCCTTACGTGTTAAATCAATCTGCCCTCCCTCTGAAATGATGGGATCAAACCCTCCCAGCAACAAACTCTTCGTCCTTTCCTGTATGAGCAGCTTTTAAACCACAGACAGGCTTTGCACCCATTTCTTCCACAAAGGTGAAGCTAAGTGATAACTGTGTGCACCTGTTCCAACTGACCTACAAATTCAACTTAGAGGCACATTTAGGCACAGGACTTGCTTGTAACCCAGGGGCTGCCTGTAATTTTGGAGAAAGGCCTTCTGGTGGAATGTGATTATGCTAACCACAATCCCCCAGGGCTGTGCAAGAGCAAACCCCTGACGGTCTGTTCCCATAAATACGACAGCCCCTAAGAGGCAGTGCCAGGAGAAAGGTGGGGTTTTCTACTCCCGTAAAGAGCTAGTGTTGGAATCTCACAGGGAACATTCTACCCTGTCCTCTCGGGCCGCTGGGAGTCAGCATCACCTCCATGGAAGTACTATTGCGAAAAGGTCGGTTCTCCTCGCTCTCAATGCATTGCAAGGGTCAGAATCAACCAAACAGCAAGCACCAGCCCCTTGAAGGCTCCATAGAAAAAGGGGAGGGAGGGTATGTAAATATGAATCAGGGGTAGGAATCTGAGTGACATACAGGATGCTGGAAATAGTATTCTTCACCTGAAGGGGGAGAATAAACGGGTGAATGATGAACACAGTAATATAACGACTTTTTCTCAGATTGTCCTTTTAATTATTATGACTCCATTACAAACTCAGATTCACTGCTGTCAAGCCGATGCCGACTCACAGCAACCCTATAAGACAGGGTACAGCTGCCCTGTGGGTTTCTGAGACGGTAGCTCCTTCCAGAAGTGGCAAGCTTCGTCTCTCCCCTCCTACCCCACCCTCTGAGCCACTGATGATTCCAAACCACTGACCTTGGTTAGCAGCCCAGCACTTAACCCCTACACAACCAGGGCTCCTACAGTTCTGTGAGGGACAGCCTTGTTAACGGTCTCCACCAGGGCTCCCATCCTCAGCACCTTTGATGTGGGTTGGAGCATTCTTTGTTGGGGAGACGTGGTCCCAGGCATTACAGGATTTTAAGCAGCATTCATGGCCTACTCACTGCATGCTAATAACAGCTGTCCCCCGGTTGTGACTGTCAAAAATGCTTGCCAACATAACTACCGTATATACTCGATTATAAGCCAACCCGAATATCAGCCGAGGCACCTAATTTTCCCACAAAAACTGCATTAAAAATGTGCTGGAAAACTTGGCTTATATACGAGGATATACGGTACGTGTTCCTTAGGGAGCAAAATCTGCCCCCCAGTAGAGAAATAAGGGCCTAGCTAGAGAAACATTTTTAAGTGAAGGCTCTTAAAACAGCTATTTTGAAAATGTCCAGCAAAGAAGCAGTGTTGCCAAGGGGAAGGTTCACTCCCAGGACAATCAGCTTAGCAAGCTCATGGGAACCCTGCACAGGGAGTACATACCTGAGAGTGGAAACACAAGTCCCCACTTGCAAGAGCAACGGCACACCAGAGAGAGAGAGAGAAGAAAGTCAGCATTGCTGAAATGCTTAAAAAATTCCTTTCCTGGTTTTTTTTTATAAACATCCGTCTGGGTGGAGAAAACGAACCAGTTTTACTCAGAAGCAATCTGTGAGAAATGACAGTCCCTTCTCGCCCCATCAATTGTGCTTGACAGGTGTTGCTCATCTCACCCCTACCTGCCGCCAGGGCGTCCATTCTGAATCACAGCAACCCTTCTCAAGGCCAAAGTGAGCAGACAGCCTCAGCTCTCTCCTTCAGGGCGGCTGGGGGTTTTGACTGACCAGCCATCGCTGAACCAGGGCTGCACAAGAGCTCCATGCTATAAAGGAGCGCATCTGACTAACTACCAACTACTCAGCACACGTTAGAAACCCATGTACATTCTTACGTGTGCATCTGCCGGTGTGAAGATTACAGTTTAGAGCATTACTCTGCACTCAATACACATTTTTATTGAAAGAATAGTCTAATGTAGAATTACCATGGACTGCTCAAAGGACGAACCGCTCTGTCTTGGAAGAAGTATGGCAGAGCGCTCCTTAGAAGCAAGGATGACGAGACTTGGTCTTGCATACTTTGGACGTATTGTCAGAAGAGACCGGTCCCTGGAGAAGGACCTCATGCTCGGGCAAGGGGAGGAGCAGGATCAAAAGAAGGCCCTCAAGGGGACAGGTTGGCACAGTGGCTGCAGCAACTGGCTCAAGCACAGGACCAGCTGTGAGGGTGGCACAGGCTGGCAGTGCTCTGGTCTGTTGGGCACAGGGTCGCAAAGGGTCAGAGCCGCTCCACGGCTCCACGCAACACATCAGGGGTCCTCATGTTCTTCAGTAAGTTAAAGAAGCACTTCAAAGTGCGGTGGTAAGAATGATTTCGGAGAATTCATCTGTCAATAAGAATGATGTGGAAAATCCCAAAGTTCAGCTGAAATATCCAGTTGTGTTTGGAAAAGCAGATATGGGGAGTTCAAAAGAGCTGAGTTCGCTCTTTGGGTCGGACCTCTGTGACCCGGCTTCACCCTCGGCAAAATGAGTAGAACACCCTAACCTCTGCGCACTGTTGCCGTGCAAGACAGAATGTACTAGAAACAATCAAAAGCAAACCTCTGACTTGGACTCATCCTATAGGATGGAGGAGACCCACCCCACTGGGCTTCCAGGGTTGGAAATCTTCAAGGAAGCACACGGCCCCATCTTTCTCCTTCTGAGAAGCTGTTAGGTTTGAACTACCAACCTTTCTGTTGGTCGCCAAGCCATTAACCATTGTGCCACCAGGCCTTCCATGGGAACAACAATCAATTCATTTCAACTTCCTCTCTGAGGGAAATGGATTTCTGATGACATGTGGCGTGTCGACCCAAGTTCATGTTTCTCTTGAATACAGAAAGAGGAAAATCCCAAATCATTGCAAACTTAGAACAAATTGTGTCAGCAAAATTCTTAACAATGAAATTGCAAAACAAAAAACCAAATAAGTAAACAAGAAAGCATCAGGCTGGAGCTGAAAAACATCGCTACGTAACCCAGAGGTTCTGTCACATGTGCAAACAAAAAGCTTTGGAAAACAACTGAGAAGATTCAAAACCCTGAGTTGGAAACCTCTCCGGGGGAATAAAAACCTACCACATACAGCCTGTGATTCAGAGGGAGGAAGCCAGGGCCAGGGACTGAAAAACAAAAACAAAGTGTGGATTTTGGGCTGCCCTGAAGGGATGCCACAGTGTTGGCCTCCCCTCCCTCTGGGGGAAGGAGAGGGGAAGGTGAGCTGACTCAGAATAGCAGTCCAAAAAGCATGGGAGGTAGGATTCATTCCTGACAAGATAGATGGCAGTGTGCAAGCCATTATGAGAGACAAAGAAGGTCATGATGTTACCATCATGGTGTGGGCCGCTCCTCTTTCAACACCCCTGTGTGTTGCCAAACATGATGTCCTTCTCCAGGGACCTGTCTTTCCTAACAATGGCCAAAGTATTGTTAGGTAGCTAGATTCGGGGACAAGTGGGGGTTGTCCCTCCCCTGCCTGCAAAGGCCCCCATAGAGGAGGTTGGAAGGAAATCAGATGACCTCTGAAGACCCCTAATTGAGCATGTTCCTAATCAAGCACCTGAGCCAGGTGGGAGGTACACCTGGGCAGTCCAAAGTTGGCCCAGGCTCATGACATCACCCAGGCAGGCTTAACACAGCCAATGGCGTCAACCCATACCATCAACCGCGCCTCCCCAGCCAGATGTCGGAAATACCCTGGCTGTCGGAAGGTCGTTCTCGCTTCTGCCCTGCTCCTGGTGGGAGGCAGGTCCGAGGATGGAGGTGCACACAGGCCCGTCTGGGCAGGCCCCCTCAGAGCCCACATGCGTCTGCTCCATACTCGGGGCCCACAACCTCCCTCTTGCCCCTCTTGCTCTCTGGTCTCCGCTGGTGCCACAGCCTCTCTGGCCCCTTCAGCACGTGGGGGTGGCTCTTTTCCACGTGGTTGTTCGTGCCCCATTGTGAACTTCCGCTGGGCTTCTGTGCTGCGTGGCATGCGTCCCGGGATAGCAGGTACCCTTTGAGACTGTAACACTTGAAATTGTCCCGTCCTTCCCAAAAACCCACTTGGATGACAAAACGGGCTTCCCGGGGAAGTCTGTCACCATGCGGTGAAGCCACGCGCCGAGGTCTTACCCACTCAAGAGCTCACAGTCTGCGAGACAACGTCTCCTCACCCTTGCCCATAAGGAGCACCCTGGCCATCCTTCTTGCAAGAGATACTTATTTCTCCTTTTAGTAGGCCATGGTACTTTCAATATTTCAATATTCCTCAGCACCACAATTGACTGCCTCCATTCTTCTTTTGTCTTCCTTATTCGAGGCCCAAATTTCGCACGCATTTAAGACCATTGAAATTAGCATGTCTTGGGCCGGGTGCACCATAGGCCCCAAAGTCATGTCCTTCCTTTTCAATACTTTAAAGAGGTTTCTGCCGCAGATGTTCCTAATGCAATCCGTATTTTGATCCCTTGCGTGCTACTCCCATGAGCATTGATTGTGGATCCAAGCAAAACAAAATCCTTTGCAAGTTCAACCTTTTCTCCATTTATCATGAAGCTGCTTCTGGGTCCAGTTGGGAGGATTGGGGTTTTCTCGACATGGAGCTGTAATCCACGTGGAAGGCTGCCGTCCTCCACAATCCTCACTGATCTTCATCAGCAAGTGCTTCAAGTCCCCCTTGCTTTCAACAGACAAGGTCTGTCATCCGCATACCGCAGGCTGTTACTAAGCCTTCCTCCAATCCTGATGCCACAACCTCCTTCCTAGCATCAGCTTCTCCGATGATGTGCTCAGCATGCAGACTGAGTAAGGATGGAGACAGGAGACCGCCCGGTGGCACACCGCTCCTGGTTTTAAACCTTGCTGCTTCCCTTGTTCTGTTTCCCGCCACTGCCTCTTGGTCCGCGCACACCTTCTGCATGAGCACAATGAAGCGCCCTGGGCTCCCCATTCTTCTCAAGGCCGTCCACAGTTTGTTATGATCCACACGGTGCGTGGCTTTGCTCACTTGTTAGATTATTCGTTGGACCACAGGAGGACCTTGTGTTACAGGTTGAAGCATTTTAGCCTGTTTTTCGGTCTTTAAGAGTTCCTGTTTCTTAGTTTTCTTCATTTCTAATTTATTTTCAGGCTTTATTTTTCTTTTTTAAGTGAAAAGTTACAGCCATCAATGTTGAACAGCTGGGGGCTAGTTGCTAAATATTATATTAAAATGATGGTTAAAGGCTGCCACAAGTTATAAAACAAAATAAACAATAAGATCATATTTTTTGGACAGAAGAATACACCCTCTCCTCACTCACCAGCGTGATTAGCTTCCAAAGACCAGGTCATTATGTGAAAATCGGCATTACGTGAACATAGAGGAGGACCACAACAGCTCGCAAAATGGAAGATAACTACATCATTACCTAACTGCTAACCCATGGGGAAGTACAGTCCAGCTACGTTGACACACAATTTCAACCATCACAACCAGCCTTATTCTTCCTCATGGCTCAGCATTCACTACTGCCAGATGTATGTTGTTAATATGAGAAAGAGTCAGCCAGTGGTTTCTTAAAAATTTTTATAAATGTGAATGTAAGGTAACAAGATAGTTGATAACTGAGAGAAGGGTGTATATTTGTAAATATGCTTGGTTAGCAGTATAAAAAGGTGCACTGTATTAACTTTGATTTTCTCTGGGTAGGTGGGGTTATGGATATTCTTTATAACATCCTCTTGTATGCCTATATTTTAGATTTCTGCACCAAATGTGCCCTATTATTGGAACTTTGGGTTATTAAGATAAATCTCTAAGCTTAACAATCCTGTGGAAATAACTGATTGAAAATGAGTTGGAAATTCTTTTGAAAGACCAAGAAAAGAAAAGGACCCCGAAACCTGAAGAAGAAGAAAAACAGTATCAGGGAATATTTACTTCAGTGCAATATGTCATTTTTACCAAAATCATTTTAGGTAAGTCAAATAGTAGGCTTTCCTACTAAGGCCAGTGCTTCTCAAGCATGAAAATTCACACATGTCTGCATCATACGTTCTACTGGTGAGCACTTTTCTCCATAGAAACTGCCTCCAATTTAGCAGCACCAAAGCCAATGTCACTGATACAGAGTCGATCCCAACCCCGTGTTACCATCTGCTCTTAGTCTACAGAACCGAACTCAGATTTCGCCTCCATCACAAAGTATATCTTGATTAATGAAGAAATAATTTTTCTTCCACTGAGTAGCTTTAAAAACTGTGTATCTTTTTGTTGCTTTAACTGTAACAAGTCAGTCATGTTTCTTCATGTCTGTATTCCCACTGCAAAACACAGCTCCAATATATGTAACATTGGGACTGATTAAACAAGACACTGAACATATGAATACAGGAGTGACATAACAATGAAAGAAGTATATTCAAAAGAGGTGCCCCTCAAAAATCCTGTCTTTCCTAGATAGAGCTACCATCCCAAAATATAATAAAGGACATTATTCCTAACCTAACTTGGTAATATAAGACAAAAATGGTTCCAATTTTTAAGTGCATACAGTAATACCTGAATCAAATTATTTATCAATTTTCACCCAAAAATTTTCCAAATCAACTTTTTACTGTATTAGTAAATGATAATATTCATATATATTGAAAATTTTTAAGTTAAATTTCAACAAACAGAAAAATACCTTTGTAAAAATTAACCACTATAACCTAATAAACTTTATTCTGCAAATGTTTCTTATGATGGGAATGTGAGACTCCTGTGACATGGGAAAGCTAAAAATAAAGTTAAAATATTAAAATTTAAAAGATAAGGCTAACAAAAGTATTTCCATAGATGTCCAAAAGATATTGAAAAAATCAATTTTAATGAAAATACTTACCAATATGGGTATTAAAGATCTCTTTCTTAATCTTACTAAGAAAAATTTTCTCACGTTTTTAACAAAACACACATAGTTACAAATTGCCTGCAGAAAAGTGATTCCATTCTTTTCTCTAAAAAATAGTTTTTTCAGGCAAGGCGGGTGGTGTTCAGCATGACATGACCAAGGCAAAGGAAGACACTGGTGACACGAGAAGGAGAGTCAAGAGCAGGAAGCCATCGCGCAGTCAATGCCAGGCACAGGTCAGCGTAGTCTGTGAGTGGGCACCTGGAGGAGCGTGTGGGGTGGCATCTGTAGGTTTGGCATGAGTGGGCACATGGAGAAGCGTGTGGGGTGGCATCTCTAGGTGTGGCAGAGCATATTCCTACGTGCATATTTGCATGTGCTACAAGTATATTTAGGTATATAATAGTGCATACATGGGCGAAAGTTATGTACATTTCTTAGTGATAACCAAATCTTGAGGGACTCAGCCACCAGTTCCAGGGTTCAGCTAGTCAATTGGCAGAGTGCTGTCCATAAAAACAATGGTCTACCTCTAACTTCCCTCCTTGGGGAGTGGCAACGCGGATTTTAAAAAGTCATGAGCAGTCATCCAAACGATAGGTTTCATGTGTCCACAGCAAAGAAGAATGAAGGAAATCGAACTTGCACGGAAATAATTACTGCAAAGACTAGTGGACCACTTCAACCTCAACCTCCATGATCCCAAGACCAGAAGGATTAGATGGTGCCCAGAGACCACTACCAAACATTCTGACCAGGATCGCCATAGAAGGTCCTGGACAGAGTGGGGGAAAATTAACGAACAAATTCAAAATCAAAAAGACCTGACTTACTGACAGACTGTGAAATCCGGGAGATGGTGACCGACAGACACCTCCAACCATGGAACTGAACACCCCCCCCTCCCGCCCCCCAGAGATCACCTCTCAGCCAAACAACAGCCGTGCCTATAAAGTGGATAATCACAAATGTGAGAAATGCGTTCCTTAGACCCATGAAGCAGGAAAGACCAAAGACAAAGCTTTGCCCCACCTTCCCACCCTCCCCCCCCACACACACATAAACTCAGAAGACAGAAAGGGTCGAGAAAGATGGATTAATGGAAACGAGAAGCCAGGAAAGAGATGGAAACGGTGCTGTTGCTTTAAGAGATCGCAATGTCATGCAACAAAGTGTATACAAATTATTAAATGAGAAACAGTTGTGTCTTAAACTTTTCCCCATATTAATTATTCAAAAGAAAAGAAAAAGCAAAAATATAAGGAAAAAAGAAAACCTTCCACAAACATAAATATAATTCATGTGCACAGAAGTTGTAAATCATCAGTTACTTCAAAGCAGAATATTGACAGGCTGGGAAGCAGGAGCTAGGATAAAGGACTTCACAGAGTGGAAGCAGGGCTCCAGTGTCCCCAGAAAACCAGGCCCATTTATAAACTCAGTGACAGAGCCCTAAAAAAATGCTATGGCTGGAGAAATGAAGTCTTATAAACAAACAGGGTGCCCTACTTATCCAGTGCTGCTGGCACACAAACAGCACGCGAGCATGCTATAAAGCATGCAAATCCATTTTCTCCAAGTCGCAGCAAGGGAAGGCCCACAGAAGAACCTCGGTCACGCCGATTCCTCCTTATCAGCAGTCACAGGCATGCCTGAGTTCCTGGGGGTCCCTGGGTTGTAGAGGACCTTGAGATGCCGGCTGTCTTCCCCTGCAGGTGCTCTAGCTGTGTCTCTAACGCAGACGTTATTAGGTTTATGATCAAGCCTACATAAAGGAGCCGAGTAGTGTAGTGGGCATCAGTCTGGCCTGCTAACCACAGGTCAGCAGTTCAAAACCACCATGCACCCTGGTGGCATGGCCCTGCCTGGTTCTTGCCCTCATGAGATCACTGAAGAGATGGGTGTCACAGCAAGTGTGGTGAAGAAATCAGATGGTGCCTGGCGATCAGGAAAAATAGTGTCTGGGGTCTTGAAGGCTTGTCTCAAACCAACAATCTACTTCTGTATATCAGCCATTGAACCTCGTATGGAGTAGTCTTACGCTAACATACCTGGAGACACCGACGTGGAGTGGACTTGACAGCAACTGGTTAATACTTTTAAGTAGTATAGACATTTATTTCTCACATGTGAGCTATAAGGTATCATCAGTTTAACTGGTATGACTGTCCACACCATGGCTCTGCCACCTCTGTGCAGATGCGCCCTGAGCTACCAAGCCAAGGCTCGTTTCCCTTTGTCATCAGAGATCCTGGGCCAGGAGTTAGGAATCCGCACACTTATTTGCTGTATCGTGACAAGTTAGGCTTTAGTTTTGTTTCTGGTTTTTTTTTTTTAAGTAACGACATTGAACTAGATAACTTTTTTTTTTGCATTTAATTGAGACTTCATAATAGAACATTTTCTTTCTTTTAAAGATTATAAAACCTGCCCTAGGCCGGGAATACAAGCAATGTTATTCCACGATGATTCCTGGATGCATCAGAAAGTGCTTAGATTACACAATTATAGCATGATTCAGGAAATTCCCAGATTAGACTCTTAAGTAAAACAATTTAAAGTATTCCAGGATATTCAATCTTTTATAAGCATTTCATAGTTATAACCGCAGGGCCAAGCATCTGATGAAATTTAACCACCAGTAGAAGGTACAACAAACAGAACTGTGGGTAAAGGGATACACCGGATGGTGTAAGAGATGAAAAAATAAATTAAAATATAGAATGTATTAGGGGTTCATGAAGGTGGTAGGGTGGGGGAGGGAGGCAATAAAGAGGAGCTGATATCAGGGGCTCAAGTAGAAAGAAAATGTTTTGAAAATGGTGATGGCAGCGTCTGTACAAGTCGGCTTGACATAATTGATTTATGGATTGTTACAATATCTGTATGAGCCATCTAATAAAGCAATCAATAAAAATTTTAAGAAGGAAAAAAGAAGGTACAATACAAAAGAAAAAGGAAATCCTTCAGAAACCAAACCAGCTGACAAGAAAGACCTGTGAGGCTGAGATGGAGAGTCCCTCGGGCAACCTCATCGGACAAGCCCCGGGATCAACGCCTCTCTTTAAAGATGTCATCAATTTTTAAGCTTTTACGTTCTCAGGGGGTTATATTTTAGATCAACAATTGATGTTCAATAATTAAACCAATCAAGCCCTCCAAAAGTGCATAGCTTCCCCACTCCTCACACCTGGATTTCTCTTCTCCTCCTGGTGGATCCACCCTCCGCTTCTTCATCTTGGTTTCTGGCTGGGTGGGGGCATAGTATTTCATTGTCTGTATGTAACAACGTGTCTTTATGCATCCTTCTGCAGATGGGCACGGAGACTGCTTCCAGCTTCTCGCTAGTATGAACTGCGCTGTGATGAACATGAGTGTGCATAGGCGTGTTCATATCATGACTCTTATTTCTTCAGGAATTCTATCCAGCAGAGGGATTGTGGGATCGCAGGAATTGCTATTCCCAGTTGCTCTGCACAATCTCTCTGCAGCCTCTCCAGCAGGGGGCGCTTCCTGGTGCTTTTTACCTGGGCTGTGGGATCAGGGTTGCAGCGCCTCCTGTTCAAAGATGAATGCATAACCAAGAATTAAATATATGAAGAGATGTTACATAACTCATATTTTGTCCTTCTTCCCTTTTGAGTAATTAGCATAGAGGGAGAATGGGTTGGAAAGAGGGAACGGATTACAAGGAACTATATGTGACCTCCTCCCTGGAGGACAGACCACAGAAAAGTGGGTGAAGGGAGACGTCGGACAGGGCAAGATATGACAAAATAATGATTTATTTATCAAGGGCTCATGAGGGAGTGGGGAGCAGGGAGGGAGGGGAAAAATGAAGACCTAATGCCGGGGGTTTAAGTGGAGAGAAAATGTTTTGAGAATGATGAGGGCAATGAATGTACAAATGCATGTTACACAATTGATGTATGTATGGATTATGATAAGTGTTGTATGAGTCCCTAATAAAATGATTTTTAAAAATTCACATCATAAAAAAAAAAAAAACTGTTTTCTGGGCCACTCCACATACAGGACATTTCCCTGCAGAAAGAGACAAGCAAACAGGCCTGAGTGTGGGACGGAGCTGGAAAGCCATGAATCTTAGCAGACTTTTCAGTTGAATCATGGAACTACTAAGACTGCAGAGTTAAACAGAAAACAGTTGGACCAATAAATGGGTGGGTTTTTTTGTTTCCTTTATTTCTCCATGAATTTTGTTTTTTTGCAACTGCTTGTTGCCATGAGCACCAAACGTTATGACACTGCCGTTCACACTGACTGTGTGCGCCTGGAAAATCAGTGCTCACTCACATGGCTGAGGTTTGTCAACCACATAAACTGAGAGAGGGAGGTTTACACACACACCAGATTTACTTGCTAAACCACTGATCTTGTTTATTTTTAGATGAACTGCAAAACAGTGGTTCTTCAGTTTACAGACTTTTCCCTATTGATTTCATCCAACAGATATATATTTTAATATCTACTATGTATGATGGGTCTGTGCTAGAAATAAAGCAGAAGACCTTACCATTGAGTGAGTTAATTGGGAAATTATGGAAGCAATTAGAGTAAACTGAGTTAAGTAGTTGGGATCCACAGAGAAGCAACTGATCAGATCCTGTAGCTGAGAGGTTGGAAGGGCTGTCAAGGAAAGCTTCCTGGGGGCACTGACTCTCAGCGAATCCAGAGGGGTGAGCTGGAGTTTCCCAGGCTGAGGGCGTGGTGGGGTGGACATGGAGATGAGGCAGAGACGCTGAGGAAAGTTCCAGAGAGGAGAGCGAGAAACCTCAGGACCCTCGGGGAGCACATCGAAGATCTCGGAAGTGGCAGAGGCCCCCAAGACCAGATGCAACGACATCGGAACCATGCGGTAACTTCTCCTTGCCTGGAACCATGGGACAGAGCCACAGGTGGGCTGAGTTCCTGGCCCACAGAGACAAAGACCAAGTGTGTGAGTCTGGGTAGACCAGAGAAACAAATTCATAGACACCCGTGTGTATAAGAAAGAGCTGTATATACAAGAGCAATTGCATATTGAGAAAACATCCCAGCCAAGTAGGATATTAGCCCATATGTCTGATAACAATCTATAAATTCCTCTTCAGACTCATGCAACACATGCAACAATGCCAAATGCAGGAAGATCACAGGCTAGTGGGTAGAAAGTCTTGTGGATCCAGAGGCAGTGGAAGCATCTCAGCCCTGGAAGGGGTCTCCACATGGCTCCTCCAGCTCCAGGGCTCTAGCGTAGCTCCATGTGTCTTCTCCATAGGGGTGTCTCACAGGGTGTATCTCTGTGTCCTGCATCTCCAGGGAGCTATCTATCTCTTTAATGCCCCCAAACGAGGTCATCAAGATGCGACCTGATTCACAGGCTAAATTCCACCCCTTCACTCTTAAGTTTCTCAAATCGACAACAGATTATGTCACTATCACACCAAGTAACCATGTGGCCAAAAGACTGAGGGCCAGAGAAAGAGATTGGCTGCTGGCTGAGACCAGTGATTGTATCCTTACTATTTGCTGATCCTGGCTTGTGGTAATTTGTCACCTTCTCTAATAAAACCCCATCAGTGTGGCAGGACAAGGCTTCAGACCCGAGAGGATGCACATAGAGGTCCCTGCAGTCACCAGGGGATGTCCTGGGATGAAGTGAGGACAGTGGAGTTAGAAACGGCAGAGGGGAGAGAGAGCCACCACGGAGGCAGAATTGGTAGGGTTTCCTGACCCATTAGATGAGAGAAATGAGAAAGAAGGAAGGATGAAGCACAACCCCAAGTTTCTGACTGAGACACGTGAGCGGACGGTACCTGCCAGTCACTGAACCGAGGCCCACAGAAGGGCTGGAGAGAGGACACGGGAGCCTTGGTTCTGAATATGTGGGTTTGGAGACCCATGTTGATTCTGAGGTTCCTGAAGACACTCGACTGGAGATTTGTAGCAGGCAGCAAGAAGATGGTGTCTGGGCTGCAGGCCTTGATTTGGAAGACATTGTCTCGTAGCAGAAAATTGGAGCCAGGTGTTTTGAGAAAGTCAACTGAGGGAGAAAAGAAGCGTCAGAGGGCAGACAGAGAAAACAAACCGAGGAAGAAGTACTGAAGTACCAGAGGAGGAATGTCATAATCAGAGAAAGGTCAATGCCACGAGCGAGCGATGGACAGAGTGCCGACCGTGCACTGAGCCTGCACTCCCATGCAGTGGACTTTCAGCAGGGAACACAGACGCAGGCGCTGTTCGCAGAAGAAGAGGGAAGAGCCACCAGATCTGAGGTCGTGGAGAAGTTTGTGGCAAACCCCACCCCACGAAAGGTACCGGTGGAGAAGAGGGTAGTAATTCAGAAGAGAAAGGGATTTTTGTTGTGTGGGGGGTGGGGGAAATTGAAAATGCGATAGAGAAGGACAGAGCTCACCTTACAGAATTTACCCATATCATCTCCGGTCCCGTTCCAGCCCCAGCCAGCTCGGGAAAGCGCAGCCATGAACAAGAAGACTGGCCCACTTCTTCCCAGAATCACTGGTCAGCAGCTTTCAGTCCCACCCCAGTGAAATCCGGAAATACTTGCCAGCGCTCTTGTGCTCCAGAGCCCCGGTGCTGTCAGTCAGAGCACTCCCTTTGCCCTCGACAAACTGAAAAGCGTGGTGTGCCCAGGCCACACATCTGTCCTCTTCCCCCCAGGCGAGATCCAGGAGCCATCCCTCTGGTTTTCTCTCATCTCCAGTGCCCTAGCACAAAAAGCGATGGAGATCCCCGTGGTCCTGGGGGATCTCCTTGACCTCCCCCAGGACCAGGGGGGAGGGACACATGGGGGCCAGCAAACAGACCTGGACTTATGTGGGGTTCTTTTTCCTTTCTTTTTTTTTAACTCACCTTTTGGTCTCTCCTTTCCTTTTTTCAACCGTATGTTTTCGTATTGTTTGGACTAGGACCCTGCTGGTTTGCTGAGTTATATGGGTTGGACATGGGAGGGAAGCTCAGGGAGAAGGCAATGGGGCCAGTGGCCTCGGAATGCAGAGGGAGAAGAAGGAGGTGGGGAGAAGGGTGTGGTGAGCAGAGGGCATCATGGGCAGGGGAACAACTAGGGAAGTGGAAGCAGCATCGAGGAGAGGGTGGAGGTCCTGTGAGGATTAGAGCGACACCAAGCCGGTGCAGAGGACGCACTGAGAGGGGGAAGAAGGGGAAAGTGATGGGGGGCAGGAGGAGGCAGAAGGAGACAGAGGCCAGCTCTAGGAAGCAAAGGCACAGATAGGGAGGTTAACAGAGGTGTGCACTTATACATTAATCCATAACAATAGAGGTATTGACCTATATACATATAGCTACAAGGCGATGCACTGAGGCTGCAGATGGGCCTTGGGCCGCAGCTGATACCTTCCCTCAATACAAGAACATTTTGTTCTAACAAATTGGCATTCTGTGATGCTCACTCCTCCCCCATACACACACACACTGAAGACAAGATGGGTGTATAAACAGATGTGGTGAAGACAGGAATGGTGCCAGCTATTAAAAGATATAGTGTCTGGGTCTTAAAGGCTTGAAGTTATAAACAAGCGGCCATCCAACAGTGAAGCAACAAGCCCACATGGAAGAAGCACACCAGCCAGTGCGATTGTGAGGTGTCATCAAGACTGGGCACCGGGGCGTCAGAAGATTCACAACAAACAGTAAACAAACAAACAAAAATGCATCGGTGAGAAAGGAGGGGGGTTGGAGCAGAGACCCAAAGCCCATCTATGGACGATAGAACATCCCCCCACAGAGGGGTCGCAGGAAGGGGATGAGTCAATCAGGGTGAAGTAGAGCACTAATTGATGAAGCAATATATCTCTGATCCCTTGAGGCCTCCTCACCGTCCCACTATCATGACCCCAGTGCCGCGTCCTACTCTGGACCAGACATGAGCATGTACATAGGTACAGACAAGAGATAAAACTCACAGTGCATGGAACCCAGGAACAGGAGTGGGAATAGAGATCCCAAAGGGGAAGGGGAAGGGGGGAAGTAGTGGGGAGGGAGGGGGGCACCGATCACAATGAGTGGCACATAACCACACACCCCCATCCAGGGGGAAGAACAACAGAAACAAGAGGGGAAAGGAGACAGTGGTCAGTGTGAGATTTGAAAATAATTAACAATCTATAATCTATCAAAAAGCCATGGTTGCAGGGGGAAGGAGGGAGGGAAAAGGAAAAGGGAAAAAAAAAAGGAGCTGATCCCAAGGACTCAATGGGAAGTGAATGTCTAGAAAAGAACGATGACAATATATGTACTAACATGTCAGATACAACTGATGTGTAGATTGTAACAAGAGTTGTAAGCGCCCCCAAAAAATGATCTAAAAAAAAGATGTTATTACTATGAGTAAAAAAAAAAAGTGAAGGAGTGGAGAGAGAATCCTGCCTTATGCCCCAAATATGTAGTCACATCTTCCTTCACACCAGTGTGATGGGTCTAGACACAGTGGTTCTCAACCTTCCTAATGCCATGACTCTTTCATACAGTTCCTCATGTTGTGGTGACCCCCCCGCCCAACCATGAAATTATTTTCATTGCTACTTCATCACTGCTGTGATGAATTGGAGGGCCCCTGTGAAAGGGTCATTCGACCCCCAAAGGGGTCGCGACCCACAGGTTGAGAACCGCTGGTCTAGAGCCTATCCTCTCTCCACTCCTAGTTTAAGACAGGTTAGAGTCATGCCTTTCCATTGCCTTCCCCATCGCTGTCTGGCCATTTAAAATCAGCTCCCATGCAATCTCCCAAACGAAGTTCCCCATGGGCCGCCAATGCCCCCGCGGACAGTACTCAGTCTGCTGCAGCCCTCTGAGGATTCCATCCCCTTTCTTCTACCTGCCCCACCCCTCCTTCTCTTCTGGGCTCACCACATACCTTGAGATCCAGGCTAATAAGAAGTTTGCAAGCTCCTGACTCCAAAGCCGAATCACAAAGTTGCTAGCCTACAATCTGGATTCGTACATGCTCTCTGCGTTGGTGTTGAGCCAAGATTTGGTTAATTCTTGATTGGTAAAACGGAAAGAATATTGGGCTTAAAATTAACCACAATAATATATAATTGATCAAGGATTCATGAGGGTAGAAAATGGAAAAAAAGAAGAGTTGATACCAAGGGCTCAAGTAGAAAGAAATTGTTTGGGAAATGCTGATGGCAACATATATACAAGTGTTCTTAATACTAATGAATGATGGATTGTTATAAGGTTCATAAGAGCCCCCCAATAAAATGATTAATATTTTTTTATAAAAAGAATGAAAGATCATGTTTGTGAAAGAATTGGGAAAATGACTGGGCAAATGAGAGGTGTTCAATAAATGTTATTTGAAAGTTAAATAAATAAATAACAAAACAAAAAATTAACCACAATTCGGGTTCTCGTTTGTCATTTATTAATTCTGTGTTTTTAATTATTAGGCAATTATTCAATTATTTAGCTACAAATGGGGATGAGTACAACTAGCACTTGTCCATTAAAGCACTGTGTCAATGACCTCGTTTAGGCAAGTTCTCCTATTAGCAGTTGCTTCTTTTTTTTTTTTTTTTAACAGTTCCTTCTTGATAATTCTCACTGCTCCTCTGGGTTGGTTAATTTGCTGGAAGGATCTAGAATCTCAGAGGGAGTATACTATACCCATAGCTACAACTTTATTACAATAAAAAGTAATACAAGTGCCCTCTGCCACGAGACCCGGAGAACTGCACGCTAACCAGTTAGATTACTAAACATTCTGATTAAAGAGTCTGTGGAAGACTCGCGAGCAAAAAGTAGAAAGTGCAGAACATAAGTTCAAATTACCGACCTTCTGGAGCCACGGAGCCCAGAAGAGCCCTTGAAACTGTCTCCCTAAGATAATGTTTAAACTTTAACTCAAAACCTCGTGTCGTTTTAATAACAAACAATTGTTTAGCTGAGCTAGTAAAGAAGTTCTGCCTGGAAAATTAGCCCCTCTTAATATCTACCTATCTGGGATCAAAACGTAGATAGAAAGCTTGGCGTGGGAAGTGGCCAATAAAGGAACAACTCATGAAAGGAAAGTGAAAATAATTGCGTTACATTGATGAGCATAATCAATGTCACTAAACGGTGCATGTGAAACTACTGAATCAGTACATATTTTGCTGTGTTTATTTTTCAACAATGAAAACTTTTAAATTTGTAAAGGCTTTTAAATGAAGAGGCGTGTAGGGTAAAGGCTAGAAGTGGCCCCAGTTTGGAGTCTCCCAAGGGAAACATGATCTCCTGTCCTATTCAGGGTCACCCACCAGGAAGCTCCCTGAACTTCAGAGCTCAGGACTTTTCTTGAACTCCCTGCACGGCCATGTAGATTACAACACCCTTCACAAAGCTGAGTCATCACCCCTCAATTCTCAGATGACCCCTCTTGTTCTGGTCAACACCCATGCTTTAGCCTTGGGTGTTGGAAGGGCTCAAAGTAAGCTAGACCAAAGTCAGGAGATTTCTGTAAGATGATTTTATATCTCACATCTCCTTTATGTCACTTATGCCATTTGGGTTCCCTCTCATGTCTCTCTTTTGAAATACTCTTGTTAATAAAGAGTACATCTGCGCTCTAGAAAATATGCACAATCACAGTGTTCCTGATTACATACGGAGACTGGCCCAGTGACTCCAAAAACTTGTTCCCTGATAGATAGCATCCCAAGGAGAAAAGCGTGTAGTCCAACTTCATTTTGATGCATTTTAAACCTTCTAGGTAAATTAAGTTCTGAAGTTTCTTTGGAAGTTCCTTTCTGGCTCGCTGGTTGCATTTCCCCCTTTGAAAGCAGTGTCATAAAGGGCTGTTAGGTTTCTAGATCAGCTCACCAAATCATGGGCACTGTATCATGGAAACAAAGGGTAGCGTTGGTAGAGCTACCAACAAACCACACCGTGGGGTCCTACAAGGCAGGGACTTCGTCAAACATCTTTGAGCCCAACGCTGGCACACTCCGGGTAGCTAGCAATGGAAACTTCTCATTTTGACTTCACCCAAGAAAGAGGCACTGGTCTCGTGGACATCTCTTCCCTCAAACAGCGCGAGCAAAACACTCAGAGTCCTCATTGTGGAAGGAATACGAAACAGCATCACCTTTAGCACGCAAGGCTGTTGGGAGCAGGCGTGCTCAGCGCTGGAACCTGTGCACTGGGCTGTGTGGCAGAGCGATCTCAGAATCTCCTTTTTGAGTAGTGATGCGGACAGTCAGAGTTGGTAGTGGCGGTTCCGTGCGAGAAGCCCCAACTTCCCGGATCCCCTCAACGTACCTCACGCACCCCCACACCACATTCAGCTCTCAATGAAGGTTTGTGTTTGATGCTGCTGTCTGAGAGGCACTATGTATGCTTGCTGATTTGCATAATCATTTGCTTATCTGTTCAGGGTCTATCGCTGCCCCTAGAGGGGAAGCTGGGTGAAGAAGGCTAGCACTTCGCTTCATTCCCTGCTATATCCCCAGCTCCTAGAACAGTGTCTGGCACACAGATCCTCAAAAAATATTTGCTGAGTGAATGAAGGAACTATTATGTAATCCTTTGGGTAGCAAATCATCCTTCTTATTTATTTTGCAAGTCTGGGTCTTTATGCTTCAATTGAGGGGAACCTGAAAACAGAGTAAATCAAGTCAAATGAAATCAAGTCACAGCATGTAGGCTGAGGGGACAAAGACCTTGAATGTGCACTGTACATTTTCAAAACCAAACTGATGAAGTTGGAGCTCAGGGCACTTGCCTATGTTAGATATGGCCATCTATTCCTCCATTAGATAACAAAAATTGTGTCTTAAGCTAGTATTGAAGCAATTCAGCAAAATATTTAAACTTTTCTGTCTAAGTTGGCAGTTACCAGACCAAGCTGCCTGGCATGCATTGTGGAAGAGAAAGCTTCCTCCCACTGTACCAACGGACCGGTGCCACAGCATGGTCTACCACAGCACAGCAGTATGATCCATCCACAACACAGTGCTCCGCTCGCTTGACCTAGAAACCCAGCCTTCAAGCCCACACTTCAGGTGACCACATCATAGATGGTCACCACTGACAGTAAAGTCAGCAAGTTACAAGTTTCTGAACTCTTTTAACTCAAAATAGCTCCTCAAGGCAAGCTGAACAAGGTCAAAGCAAAATTCGAGGTTTTGTTTTGTATTTTTTTATGTGCAATTCCAAATGACCAGCCTGAAATAGTATGAATAAAACAATGTCTGTTTGGGGAGGAGGTGCTGTTTTCTTTCAGTTTAACGTGGGTTTTTCCCTGAATAGAAAATAAAGACGTGAAGTGTCAAGTATTTAACCCTGTGTGGGGCTCTGGCTGGGAAGCAGGTTAACCTTGGAAGTGGGCAGCTGGTGGCAAACTTTCTGGGCCTTCTAGCACCCAGTCAACTCCTTGGGGAGTCGGTATCAAATGCACCAGCCCTGCCCTATGGTGCTTTTCCTGGCCCTCCTACCTCCAAACTCAACTTAGGAAGAGCTTCTCTGGGCCTAGAGCTCGTCTACAGATGAAAAGCACACAACTAGCAACCCTCTCCTGACATGCAATACTGACTTCTTGTCGGACAACTTGATTTAGAGTGACTGGTGCTGAACTGTACCCTCCCCGGGTGGAACACAGCGCAGCAGCCCAAGGTGGAAGACCTAGTCCTTTCTACTGGAAATCGCCAACCAAACTATACAACCCTTTGAGGTGAGCGTAGTAGATGACCCCAAGTTCACCAGATCCTTGTGCATTGTCCAGAACTCCTTCCTTGACATACTCCCTGGCGATCCCATGTGGAAGAAATAGCAAGTCTTGGCTGAGAGTTTGGGTAATATTACAAGGCACATGAGGCAGGAAGAAGCACTGCCAAGTTTTCGTTTCTGTTTTTACTGGTCGCTCCTCTGGTTTCCAATGAAAAGAACCGTTTTAAGCAGGTGAAGTTAGCAGGGCATGCTGTCAATGGACTACTTTCTGCAGTAAGGAGCACAGTTGTTTCCCACCCCTCTTTTTCTTGGGGGACAGTCCTCGAGAAGATCAGAATTTGTTTCTGGCATAGCAATTCACTAGAATCTGTTGTGCATGCTTAAAATTGTTCTTTTAATGTTATTTTAAGTACCTTTTTTATAATTTCAATAAACCACTCGCAAGCATGATGTCATGCAGATTAATGATCGCCAAGAGCTCTGAGCTCTGCTTCTGTGCCTCAGCCCTCACCTGAAGCATCCCATGAACCATGGTCCTGCCTGTCCACAGTCCGTCCAATCACAGTGCTCAATTACCATGTCTGCAACTCACTCAGCTTCTCTATTAATTCCCACAGAATAAACTTATCGAACCCTGATGCCCTCAAGCAAGAGTATCCCTGGCTCTGCCAGAACCTTGCTCTAGAAGCAGCTCATCCATAGAAGGTGGGAGGTTCCTAAGTCTCTTGGTACTCAAGGAAAATGAACTTTGACACATATTGACTATATTCAGATGTTTGTTTCCTTCTTTTCACACCCAAACTTCACCCAGCTTTCATGATACGGATTCTACCTTGCAAGTCTGGCTAGACCAGAGGATGTACACTGGTACAGATAGGAACTGGAAAACGCTGCTTGCTACACATGGCAAACACTTGGAGGTCAACGAAAGCAGGTCAGAGGTTATTCTCCCTAAGGGTTATCAGCCATCTAGAGCAATCAGATGCTACCATTAAACGTGTCTGGCTTCTTTAATTTACCTTCTCTTCTATCTCTTATTCTCTATGACTTTACTATAATCTTTATATATCATAACCACACAATTACACCTACCAGACCCGTGATAGTGTAAGGGGCTGGTTTCCCCCACAAATGGTGCCCAACATAGGGCAGTAGTAATATAACTCTTTTGAGTTATATCCCAAGTAACAATTGTACAGCCCCACCAGACAGTAGAGTGAATCAGGGAAATTGTGTGAAGTGAGGATCCGGTTGGGGAATTAGCAGGTAAGTAGTGGAAATAGTGAATGAGTATATTAAAGAGGACAATGGGGCAAGGTAAAAGTAAACCTGAAACTTATGATGTTACATTGATCCACTTACTGAAAAGACAGGGAGTAAAAGTAACAAAGAAAAAGATAAAATGTTTTCTTAAAGTAGTACAAAGGTCAAATCCATAGTTCCCAGAAGAAAAAAAATTCAATCTAGAGACCTAGGAAGAAGTCATTATAAGCTTAAAGAAAGCATGCAGGGATGGGAGAATATCCCCAAGGAGACGTGGTCTCTGCGGGCTCAAGTTAAGATGGTTTTAGAACCTTTTCAGGAGAAAGAGTATTATCAGTCTAGTGAGAAGTCTTGTGTCTATCCAAATCTAGAAAAGCAAGCTAAAGTTTCTTTGAATGTGTGTGAATTAGGTGATGAAACTTTAGAAAAAGCTGAAGAAGCAGGGATTGATTTGTTATCTAAGGCCTCTGATTCTAAACAAAACCTCATGGCCAAAGCCTCTATGCCCACAGAGGACTACAGCCTCTGGAGGTCTAAAAGTGATAAAGCACTAGAGGAAGTGAATTCCAAGATCCAAAGCCAAGGCTATTAAACAATGCCATGAAGCACCCTTTCTTTCAAAGATAGTGAAAGCAATGAAATAAAACCAGCAGAGTAGTGAGAAGCTTCTAGGCTACCCAAACTTAAATACGGTGGAAGACAGGCAGAATGGGTGTCAGACAGATGAAGAGATTTTAAAGAGAGCTGTGAAAACTAAGCCTGAATCAGAAGGAGACATCAGATTGGAAGCATCTACCCCACCACCAGAATATAGTGTAGAGAAGCCTAGGAATCACAAAACAATCAAGCAAGCCAGTGCTGGAGGGGGAGATGAGATTAGATCCAAAGAAATGCAAA
>NW_022106471.1:16088337-16090225 GCF_000313985.2 Echinops telfairi
AGCGCCTTCTGCTTTGAGTTGCTAAATGATCTCAAGCACTGACTATGGCCCAGACTCTCATTTTGTAATTAGCATGATAAAAATCTCTGGCAGAGTTCTGAGCGCTGAATCCGTGCTGACTGGAGAGCTTTGACCACAGTGTGCCTTTCTCCTTCAGAATTTTTGCAGTATAGAATCTGGTGGTTTGAAGGATCTGAGACACAGGCTTGTAGGAACGCAGAGCAGGGGATACTCATAGGGTTAAATCAATTAATGGGGAGTGGTAACTTCAGCACAGTAGAATCACAATTTCAGGTTACAAACAAGCGTTCTCACAAACACCAGATGTTTGTCTAAGGACTTGGGAAAGAATAATACCATCACGTGAGAGAAGGCTAAGTTACACTGCTATAAGGCAGCAGATGATGAGTCCTATGGAGACTTTGTGTCCTGATTAGAGGATGTTCTACACAAAACTGTCAGAAATGCACAGGCAGTGAAAGATCTAGTTCACAAACTGCCTTATGATTTTTCTAACGAAGACTGTAAAAATGCCTACAGGGAACAGGGCATGCTTTTAGATTATCTTAGAATATGCAGGAATGTAGGAACTGATGAATACAGGGGGAACTTACTAACCGCCACTTTAGCGAATTTCACCAAGCATAAAGGAAATTCTTTAGTTGCAGGAAGATAGGTCATCTTCAAAGAGAGTGCAGGTCAATCAGCCTGGCGGCAAAGAGTGAGCTGCAGCCTGCACCAGAGCATGGGCCAGGACCACCTAGTTTGGGTTTGAAAGAACCCGGACTTTGCCCCCACTGTAGAAAGGGAACTCATTAGGCAAATCAATGTCACTCCAGATTCAACAGTAGGAGATTTCCATTAGCAAACTCTTCCCAGCAAGGAATTAGAAAATGCGGTTTGATCCAGATCCCACCCAACAGAGCACAGAAGGCAAAAACTGGCCGAGCAGAGGAAATCTTAAAAAGAAATTGCAGGTATGCCCCAGCCTCACAGCAGGAGACCAGACCTAACCAATCTGAACACTTTGAAAATTTAGGTTAGACTTTCCTAATAAATGTTCTATGGTTCTTTCAGGCAGAAGACATTCTTAATAATTTTAAGAATGTACATTCTTAGTAATTTCTGGTTTAATTACAACTTTTGGCTTTACCTCATGACTTTGAATAACTCAAGTATCAATTTGAATGCTGTGTTAGTCTGGGTACGTTAGAGAAACAAATCCATTGAAACTCATATGTATAAGAGAGAGTTTTCTATAAAGGGTAAATGCACATCAAGAAAACATCCCAACCCAGTGCTGCCCAAGCCCCCAAGTCCAACATTAGCCTGTATGTCCAACACCAGTCCACAAGTCCTCCTTGTAATCTCACAAAACACACTATGACACCGACTGCAGGAGGAAAGCCGAGTCAGTGAATGTGTAAGCATCAGCACCGCCAGGGGTCTCCACACAGCTGCTCCAGCATCCAGGGCTGCACTGGGGTAGGTCCATGTGGCTTCTCCTCAGGGAAGTCATGAAGGAAGTGAACCTTTCCAGCCGAAGCAGGGAACTGGCTAAGGCAGCTGCACCTTGGTCCGACCATCAGAAAGCAAGAGACCTGAGAACTAGGAAGGCAAAGCTCACCCTTCAATTAACCCCACATGTGTTTATGGGCCAGGTTGGCACAATAAACTTTAACTATCTCAAATGCCTTGAGTACTTACTGTATATACTCGAGCATAAGCCAAGTTTTTTCAGCACACTTTTAATGCAGTTTTTATGGTAAAAGTAGGCGCCTTCTGGAGATCCCCTTGCACAGGGGTCTCAGGGAGGAGTCAAGCCAGACAGTGTGTGATGTAGCAACGATGAAAAATACAACTTTCCTCTAGTTCCTAAATGCTTCCT
>NW_022106471.1:16090325-16092096 GCF_000313985.2 Echinops telfairi
CCTTCAGGACCAGTGGTGTGAGTGGCGATACTGGGAGGGTAGAGGGAGAGTGGGTTGGAAAGAGGGAACCAATTACAAGGATCTATATGTCACCTCCTCCCTGGGGGATGGACAACAGAAAAGTGGGTGAAGGGAGACCTTAACATCTGAATATTCTTATGAAAAAATGATTGAACTACTACAACTGACTGTTCTTTTACTAGAAGATCAGACTTTGGACTTTCAACATTATTTGATGCTAAAATGTATTAGAATTTTGCAAATTTTGTGTTATGTTTATAATGTAACCTTACATAATTGGGAATTGATTAGAAAACATTTGTAAGGGTTGAAGAAAAACATTCATTCGATGTGATTCAGAGGAAAGGATATTTTCTATACATTCAAGGGTGGATTTAAGGCCTCTACTAGCTCTGAGGTAATTAAACAATTGGTGGATGGAATAGAGAGAGGCTAGACCCACACACTTGGGTTCAAAGTATTTCACTTAGCTTAAGTTCCAGCCTGGCTGTGCTGTTCATTGTCATGATTTTGATGCTCGCAGCCTCAAGCTGTTTCTATAGGAAACTAAGAAATATGAAAAGAGACCATGTTGCCTCTATGACACTATTAAATTTTAAACAAAATACAGAAGGGGGAATGTGAAAAACTAACACTGAGGGAAATATGACTGGGACTAATACAGAGGGAATCTGGAAAGCTAGTATTCCAGGTAGGAAAGCCACCACTTTGGTAAGTTAGAGATAAAGCCCAAGTACATTTTCCTGCGCTAACCTATCATTTCTACAGATTCTCCCCTTAAAGCGGTACTGCCTTATAATGAACACATGGTTGATTCTGTCTCCCTACAGAAGCAGATATTCCTATTTGCTCTATTCTCTTCCCACCGTGGCATCCAAGCCCTCACACCTTCCCTAATAGTAGATGGGCATGGGAGGGCTTTAGCCCCTGTGCCTGGATTCAAAATGTTTGCCATAAGCCTGATTTTTTTGGCTTAGCTACATTAATATTGTCTTTAAGTTTGCCTTGACAGCTTTAAATGTATAGAAAATAAGCATGTTGCCCCTGTAGCTCTTTTTAAAATATAAAACAAAGGGGGGAATTGTGGGCTATAAAAAGGCTTTTTCCCAGATTGTCTCCCCCAAATATATGCCAAACTTAAAACGCTGCTTGCTACATATGGTAAACACTTGGAGGTCAATGAAAGTAGGTCAGAGGTTATTCTCCCTAAGAGTTATCAGCCATCTAGAGCAATCAGACTGTACAGTCTGTCCCACCCTATGTAGGGCCCAGTCCCTTCTGATAAGGATAGTAGATTGTTTCCCTGAAGGAGAGCCCAGGAGGTCAAGCCTACTCAAGGGTGACCAAGATTAGCTGCCATATTGATTCTTCATTTGCCCTTCTTGTCACATGAGTACCCTTAATGCCCCCTATTCCTATAGCATGTATACACCTAGATCATCCCCCACCCATTACTGCATGACCTATAGTACAACCCCTTCCTGTGACATATGTCTTTACCTGTAATCAAGGGGCTTGCATGCCCCCAAAATATATATAAGCCCTGGTTAGAAATAAATCTCTCTCTCTTCCCTCTTCTCCACCCATGCTGTGCACAGGCCTGGCTGGTGAGATCATGGTCGTCCAGGAGGTGAGCGTGCTACGATAAAATGTGTCTAGCTTCTTTATTTTACTTTCTATTCTCTCTCTCTTATTCTCTGACTTTACTATAATCTTTATATGTCATAACCATAAAATTGCGCCTATCAGA
>NW_022106471.1:16092196-16094213 GCF_000313985.2 Echinops telfairi
TATTTTACTTTCTATTCTCTCTCTCTTATTCTCTGACTTTACTATAATCTTTATATGTCATAACCATAAAATTGCGCCTATCAGACCTGTGATAGTGTGAGGGGCTGGTTTCCTCCACAGTTTAAGCCCCTCCAGTGCCAGGGTCAGGTGATCGGTGCTCAGATATCTCCTTACTTTTTTTTTGTCTCAACAGGCTCAGTGTTTTTTCCCACCCCCTCTGGGGTTTTTTCCTTCCCTTTCCTTTCACACACCATTACTGGCCTCCAGGCCACTCGCCTATGCCTAAGGCATCTCCACCCACCTAGCTTGGAAAGCTCCCACCTGCCCTCTGTGGCCTTACATGCAGTTGGGGAAATGCCTCCTGCTTTCCACTGCACCCCAAACAGCTGGGGGAATCTCCCTTTCAAACAGCTGGAGGAACTCCTGCCTATCCTCCAAGGCCCTAGAAGCAGCTGGGAGAACTCCCGTCTTCCCTTTGTCATGCTCCCCTCAGCTGGGAGATCCCCTGCCCATCTTCCTTGGCCATACACATGACTGAGGGAAATTCCTCCCACATGCCACAGAGCTTCACATAGCCAAGGCAGCTCTTCCAGCCCTCTCCAGCACTCCATGCTGCTGCAGGAACCTCTGCCAGACCTCCCCAGCAATTCTGCCCACCATCCACAGTGCTCACACAAAGCGGGGATACCCATCTGCCCTCCGCAGCTCTCCAGTTGCAGTGGGAAATCCCACACATCCTCAGAGGCACTCCATGTCACCATGGGTGACACCATCACAGCTTCCTTGGAGATCATCCAATTCAGTGCCATCCCTGTGGGCCCACAACCACCTAATCACGTCCCCTAAGAACCATCCAACTTTCCCTCCAAATAACAGAATACTGGTTGGCTAGGGAAAGAGAAAAACCACAGGAGGATAAAGCAGTAGGCTGACCTCCCAGTGCAGTTAGCTGCGGGCAGGTCAAAGAAGCATTCCTAAGAATCTCCCAAAGAGAGAGCCCAGTGCTCTTTGACTCTGGAAAATGTTTATATATGCTAAAACAGCATGTAAACAGCAACCATTCCCAATAACCTCAATGAAAAAAAAAAACAAGGCAATGTCTGAAGAAACCCTGAAACTAACAACATGCATAGAAGAAGCAGGCATTGATCTGCCACAGAAAAAATCTTAAGAATACTGCTTGGAGTCATACAGGATATGAGTGAAGCAATGCAGAAAAGGAATGAAATTATAGAGGAGATATAGGCCATAGACTTAAGGGAAATACAAGACCAAAGAGACAAGATAACAAAAGCCAGTAGCAAATTCACAGACTTCGCCAACAGACTTGAGGAGGCAGAGAATCACACCAGTGACCTAGAGAATAACCATGGCAGACTATAACAGATGGGAAAGGCAATCAAATATGATAATCAGAGAAACCAAATAAAACCTAAGATCCATGTCTGATGCTATGAATAGGAACATGAGAATAATTGGACTACCTGAACAAGACACATCAAAGAAGTCAGTGGCCAAAATTGTGAGGGAATTCTTAGAGGAAAACTTCCCAATGTAATGAATGGAAAGCCGGGCAACTATTCATGGAGCTGAAAGAAGACCAGCTATACTGAATCCCAAGAAGAAGTCACCAAGACATATTATAGTTAAACTATCCAAATTTGAGGAAAAGGAGACAATCATAAGAGCAGCCATGGAAAAATAAGCAGTCACCTATAAAGGCATGAAAATAAGAATATACTTAGACCTAGCAGTGGACACTATGAAGAAGAGGAGAGAGTGGAGTAACATATTCCAAAATTTGAAAGAAAATAATGCAAATCCAAGAATACTCTATCCAGCCAAATTATCTGTCAAAATCTATGGAGAAGTAAGAATCTTCCCAGACAAGGTAAAACTAAAAGAATACGTTAAAAGAAACCCAGCCCAGATATGACAAAATACCCATTTATAAACTATCAAGGGCTCATGCGGGAGGGGGGAGCGGGGAGGGAGGGGAAAAATGAGGACCTAATGT
>NW_022106471.1:16094889-16097708 GCF_000313985.2 Echinops telfairi
GGATAACAGTTGTATGAGCCCCTAATAAATGTTAAAAAAAAAAAAAAGAAAAATAAATTGAGAGATATGCCAAAAAAAAAAAAAGGCAGAGGCTAGCAGACTGGCTTAGAAAACATAACCTGTTGATCTGCTGCCAATAGGAGACACATCTCGAGATTACAGACAAAAATAGACTGAGGGTCAAAGGTTGGAGAAAAATATACCAAGCAAATGGAAACTCAAAAAAAGCAGGCGTTGCAATCCTAATCTCAGAAAAAAAGTGATCTCAAGGTACAAGCCATAACATGAGATGAGGAGGAGCACTATATAATTCTCAAAGGACCCATAGACCAAAAACCAGTGAGCATAATAAATATATACACACCAAACAAGAGACCCACGAAATTTGTCAATCAAATCCTCCAAAAGATGAAAAAAAAAATCACAGGCTGACCAAGTATAGTAGGTGACTGTAGTACACCACTCTCTGAGAAAGATAATTACAGGGAAAGAAGCTTAACACGGACACTAAAGATCTAAACATTACAATTAGATAACTTAACCTGATAGATATTTTGAGGACTCTCCCCTCAAATGCAAAAAAATCACATTCTCTTCTAGCCCACGTGGCACATATTTGAAGATAGACCACATGCTGGGACACAAGTGGAATCTGTAAATTCAAGCACATAGAGATCATACAGACTTCTCTCTCCGACCACTATGCCATAAAGCTGTAAATCAACAAACAGGAAAATTAATAAAACAAGGACAAACAATTGGAGGATGAATTACTATCTATTGCAAAAGGAGTGGGTACTGGCTCAGATCAGAGATGAAATTAGAAAGTTTCTCAAAACCAACGAGAATGAGAAAACACATACCAAAACCTTTGGGACACAGAAAAGGCATTTTTCAGAGGAAGTTTGATAGCAATACATGCACACAAGAAAGGAAAAGAGACTTATGATTGATAGGCTGACACAAAACTTATGGAAATTAGAGCAGAGTCAATAGGACAATCCTACTAATAGCAAAAGAAAAGAAATCATAAAAATCAGGGCTGATATTCATGAAACAGAAAATGATAGAACTATGGGAAAAAATAATGCAGCTAAAAGTTGGTTCTTTGAAAGGATTAACAGAATAGACAGACCGCTGGCAAACCTAATCATAGAAAGGAAGGCGCAAATTTCAAAAGCAAGGATGAGGTATGAAACAGGGACATTACAACAGACCCTAATAAAATCAAAGGGATAATTACACAGTACTATGAAGGCCTGTACTCCAATGAATTCAAATATTTGGAAAAACAATCCCCCCTAGACTATCCCACATGGATGTCAAGAATCTCAACAGACCCATAGCAATCAAAGAAATAGACCAGTTTATCAAGGAATTACCAACAAAAAAATTCGCTGGACCAGATGGCTTCACAGGAGAATTCCTTCAAGCATTCAAGGAAGAACTGATACCAATCCTACATAAAATCTTCCAGAACATAGAAAAAGATGGCAAACTCCCAAACTATTTCGATGAAGCAAAACTGGGCAAGGGTCCTACAAGAATTGAGAACTACCGACCAATATCCCTATGAACATTAATGTAAAAATCCTTAACAAAATACTGGCTAATAGTATACAAAACAAATAATTCACTATGACCAAGTGGAATTCATACCAGGGATGCAGGAATGGTTCAACATACGAAAGACTATTAGTAGCATTTGCCACATTGACATGAAAAACTATAAGCAGCACATGATAATATCGATAGAGGTGGAAAAAGCATTCGACAATAATCAACACCCATTCCTGTTTAAGACATTCAAGAAGATAGGAATGGAAGGAAAATTCCTCAATATAACACAAGCTACATATGAAAAAGCAACAGCCAACGTGGTAGTCAATGGAGAAAAGATGAAAATAATCCCAGTGAAAAGGGGACCAGACAAGGGTGCCCCTTGTCCCCACTCTTATTTAACATTGTACTGTAGGTCCCAGTTAACAACAGACGACAAAGAAAAGACATCAAAGGTATTCACCTGGGAAACAAAAAGGCAAAACTATTGTTATTCACAGATGTTATGGTTTTATACATGGAAAATCCCAAAAGATGCACAAGGGGAGTGCTGGAAGTGATAGAGGAATGTGGAAGAGTGACAGGATACAAAATCAGCAAACAGAAGTCTATCAGACTGCTATATACGTCAGACAAGACCACAGAAGAGGGCATCAAAAAGGTAGTACCCTTCACAATAGCCAAGCACAAATTCAAATATCTAGGAATATTCCTGTGGTAGTTACATAATCTGTTGTCAATTTGAGAGGATTAAGAGTGAAGGGGTGGAGCTTGGCCTGTCAATCAGATCACAGCTTCATGACCTCATTCGGAAGTGCTAAGAAGATAAATAGGTCACTTGAAGTGGGACACAGGGTCAGTCCCTGCAGTTGACAAGACACATGGTACTACACTACTGCCCTGAGGTGAAGCCACGTGGACACCCCTGCCAGTTCTGAGATGTTTGCAATGCCACTGGATCCATAAGACTTCCCACCCTCTGGCCTGTGATTTTCCTGCATTCGGCGTCATTGCATGTGCTTCATGAGTCTGAAGATTGGTATCAGATATATGGGCTAATATCGGACTTATAGACTTGATCTGGACTGGACTGGGATGTTTTCTTACTATAAAATTACTCCTTATATAAAGCTCTTTCTTATATACATACATATTAGTGTCTCTGAATTTGTTTCTCTAGTCTACCCAGACTAACACAATACCTGACTAAAAAACAAAACAAAACAAAACAAATTATTTGTATGAGGAAAACTACAGAA
>NW_022106471.1:16099013-16123368 GCF_000313985.2 Echinops telfairi
CAAATGGATTAAAAAACGGTGGTACATACATACAATGGAGTACTATGCATCCCTAAAAAGCAGTGATGAACGCATGAAGCACATCGCCACATGGGAAGAATTGGAGGAAATTATGCTAAGCGCAGTAAGCCAAGCACAAAAGGACATGTACAACATGAGTCACTGAGGGAAGCTTAAAAATGCTAAAGGGGCGTAGGGGAAAAGCGACTGTGTACACACATTCCTGGGGTGAGGTGCAGGCACTATGTCAGGGGCCAGACCCAATCCAGGGATACATATGGCAGCCAACTAAGAAGGAGGTTAAAAGAAAGAGGGGAAAAGACAGGGGTAGCAGAGGAACAGGTCACCAACCCACGCAAGGGGACAGTGTTGTTTATATCTCGACAGGAGAAGAAGAGAGGGACCGGTCTTCAACCCGGTGCCCTGAGACATGAATGTAACATACTGGCATGAAGCAGTGAACCAATAGCGAGATCTGCGAGGCTGGCCCCAATCCCAATTACATACATGTACACCACGCCCCCAGAAGAATGTATTTCAGAGGACAGCACTGGAGCTACAGCTCAGGGAGAGGGGCGTGTCTGAGCAGAGCACACAGGAGCCAAAAAGAGGGAAGGAGAGAGAGTGGAACACATCCTGGCCCCCCAAACCCCAAGGACGATATTCCTACGCAGAGCACCCAATGCACAGAAAGGACCATATGGCCGGCCCCACTATGAGACATTACATTCCTCACTGACCCATAGCCCTACAGGGGACAGCACTAGAGACACAGTGTCAGAATTGTGTCCGATCTGACCCCACCAATGAGACGAGTTAGCTGCAAATACACCTGCACCTTGCAGGCTGAGCCAATGGCGAGAAAACTCATTTGCTACATATGGAGACCAATGACCCATAGCACTACGGGACAACATTGGAGACACAGTGCAGAACTGTGCCCCATCTGACCCACCACACCTGGGTGAAACACGAAGGGTGTGCGACAGAGCAGCAAGCAGATCACAGCAATGCAGTCCCTGAGGAACACCAAAAATAGACTTTGCGGGCAGAGCGTGGCACCCCATCAGACTTGACTGGAAGACACACCTAAAAGTCAACAAATGCTGGTGAGGACTTGGAGAGACTAGAACCCTCGTACACAGAAGAAGGGGCTGTAAAAGGGTGCCACCATTCCAGAGAACAGTGTGGGACTTCCTACAATTTAGCAGTACACCTACAGTATGACCCAACAGTCCCTTAACTTGGCATATATCATAGACCAATAATAAAAACAACACAAATACATATATGTACAACCATGTTCATCACAGCACTAGTCACAATAGCAAAAATTATGGAATGACCTAAATGCCCATCAACAGAAGAATGGCGATGCGGCAGTACATACACATGATGGAACACTAAGTAACATAAAAGAACAAGAGTTAACCTGCCCTGTAGCATAGGTGAACCTGGAGGATGTTATGCTGAGTGAAATAAGTCAAGGACAAAAGGATAAATATTGTATGAGGTCACTATTGTAAAACATCAAGATAAGATTTTCACACTAAACAAAAATTTATTTTATGGCTATCAGGGATGAAAGGGAAAGGGAGGGTCAATTACTGGCTAGAGGAAAGACACGTGTTAACCTGGGAGGAAGGGAAGGTGATTTCCAATAAGAGGGAGTTCAGCCAAAAGTGATGGAGGTGGGCAAAGACACAAGAGTTCAAGATAACAGAAGTAATTATGGTTAGATTCTGCAATAATGCGATCTACTAGTAGACCCATGCGTCCTTTGGGCTTACCCTGTTTAGATGTCCAATTACCCCATGTGTGTGGTATATGTGTGTGTGTGTTTGTGTGTGTCAATGATGAGCCAATACAGTCCACATTATAGTTCAAATGTGTCTTTTGCCCTGACAGATACTGCTGATGGTCCTGAACGAATCTTACATCTATCTGTTCTATGGCCTATAAAGACGAGGTTGTCTGCTCCTGTAAATGGTCACAGGCTCAGAGACCCTAGACAGGGCCATCGTGTGTCAGAATGGACTTCGTGGCTGTGGCTGTTGGTTTGGCTTACAATCCCATGGCTAGTCTGCCGCAGAGCCAAGACAAAGCTGACAGGTTACTCGAATTTCTCCTTGATCTAAATTTGCACACACAAAAAAGAAGAACATTACCTTCCAAGTTCCTTATTATTTGCTTTATAGCAGAACAATATGCTAGATTCTTTTTGTAAAATACCTAGCGTAATTATTTTTAATGATTTGGGGGGGGGTCAAAGTGGTTCTCGCTATAGCCTTTAGATGGCACAAGTTAGCTAATCCAAGGCTGTTTTGTACTAGAGTAATTAAAGAAGGTTCAAGAAAAGTTTACGGAAAACAGGAGCATGGAACAACTTAAATAGAGTAGATGTGCTATCAGCAAAGCCTCCCTCTGTTGAGAACCACAGTCTTCTGATTTAGGCTGAATGCAGGACGGGATATCAGTGTTTGGAAATATTCCCAGGGGCTCAGAATCACCAGGAATAAATGACTCTTGGGATAGATTTTGGGATAAGGACTGGAATGGGAGAATGTTTTCTGAAATGGGAGACACATAAACCGGAGAGATTTTCATGGGTCTCCATACGTAACAGAGTTATCTCTCCCCTGGCTCAGCCTGCAAGGTGCAGGTGTATTTGCAGCTAACTCGTCTCCTCATTGGCATCTCCCATGCGCCAGGCTTCGTGTCCTGCCCGCTAGAGATGAGCCCCTCTGTCTCTGCCACAGCTCTTCCTTTAGAACCTGAAGGCTCTTTGTGTGACATCTTCAGTATGAGGATCCTTGTCTGCAAAGTGTGACTAGCGCAGTCATTATAAGAGCCTGATCTCTGAGGTGGGACTGCCTGGGTGAGACCTTGCCTCTGAAATGCTTGTCTATGAGTTTGGGAACATTGCTTTATAGGGAGTTCCTCCCCTGCAAAGGGGAGTACTAACAATGCCTGCACCTTAAATTGCCAGGGCATTCAGGATTCAGTGAGAAACTCCAAGCTGAGCACCCTGCTTAGGACACAGTAAGTGGACTCTCAACAAATTCTGACTCTTTGTATTTCTCTTCCTTGGAGATTTAAGGGCTTCGGAGAATAGACACCAGTGGAAAGGAAACCAGACAAAAGGGTCAAAATTACTGAAGGTAAGGTTTCAGATCTGTTGCTAAACTGACATCTTACTGTGAGCTGCCACTTAATGTCCTGGAGTCTCCATTGTCTTACCTTCTAGCTCAGAGGGCCGACCAGGTTGTGTAAAGACTATGATTCCATGCCTTATGTCTTACTCAGCTCTCCGTAACTAACGCTCAGTGTGTTGTTCTGCACATGAAGTGCAGGCAGACAGTCCCGTAGCCTGCCTCTGACACCCATTCCAATTATTTTAAACCACAAGAGTTCACTCCTGGCATCTCTGCCATATGGTAAAGTATGTAGCAGGAAAGGCAGGTGGAGCCAAATGGGGCTCAGATGCCCTATCACACCCCTTGAGGGCAGGTGCTAGGGCTCTACACGTAGACCGGATCCATCTGCAGAGAGCATCAGTAACTCACAGAGGAAGCGAAGCACTCCAGCAAAGCGCTCCAACGATAAAGAGCAAATTCTAAACACAGAAGGCATTTCAGAAGTAGCTGGCGAGTTATTTATTTCGGCAGAACTCTCACTTCTTAGTCCTAAATGAGTGAATTGCAGAAAGAAAACAAGTAAGTAGGGGTTTTGCTTCAAGTGAGCGACTGTACATTTTATATCCTGAGAGCTAGCACATGACAGGCTCTCAATGTACGTGCTAAGGGGGCTTCAAAAAGTTTGTGGGTAAATAGAATTAAAAGATCATAGAAATTTCCCACAAACTTTTTTTGGTAACACACACACACCCCCTATATTTGATAAGTGAGCCATGCTGGGTGTTTTAGCCCTGTGTTCGAGAATCCGGGCTAGCAACAGCTTGTAGATTAATCTTTACAATGTCTGCTAGTGAGACTTGTGTGTGTCGTAAGAATGTCCTCCAACACGTCGCCTGTCCTTTTGCAACGGCTTTTCTCCCAACACAGAGGTGGGGCTTCCTCCGAGCGACAGGCTGTGATCGAAGCCGCAGCCTGCGAGTGTCAGAGCCCAGATCCCAAGACTCCTCATGGCGTCCACCTTTACGCTCATAAAAAGTCAGCTGCCAAGCCTGGGAGAAACCCTGTGGGAGATCTCAGTTTTGTTTTCCAGCCATTTCTCCAGGTGTCAAATAGGTGAGAGAAGTCCTCGGGTGCTTTCCAGCTCCAATAGACAACCCCCAGCCCACCCCCAGGGACAGCGCTATGTGAGTGAGCCTGAGTAAGACCAGGAGAAGAACTGACCAGTCAGCCCGTAGAGCCACGAGCAATAATACACTGTCGGTGTTTCAAAAGCCCGTCTTTTGAAGTGGTTTGTTACACATCAATATAGAGTTAAGGCAAGGCTGTTTGCTGATAAGAATCGGAGGGGTCACATATTTGGGAGTTTCCCAAAGATAAGATGATATCTGCAATTCCGTGAGAGGGCAAAAGGAAAAGAATGAAGAAATTTTTGAAACACTCTTTGTAAGAAGTAACAAAATATCAGGTTTACTCAATAGGCAAATGTCCACAGGAAATGCAGGACAGATATTAGACATACTATTAAAGTTAATCCTTGTGGTTGGGCCCGGCAGAAAACACTTTCCAAAACTAACATTAAATTGAGATAAAGTCAATGATTTAATTAATCATTCATGAGTTATAACTCCTTGTATTCGTTATCTGTTTCTTGAGGGGTTAAGAGAAGAACAGCCTCGTTTTTCAAGGAGCACTAGTGAGGACGCAGCAGGCGTTCAGAGCTCACCCAAAGGTCAACCATTTGACCTGCCGGTGGCTCCATGGGAAAAAGACCTGGTGCTCTTGTCATCAAAGGCCGGCCTAGAAAAGCACGCGGGACAGATCTGCTCTACTCTTTCTAGTCTACCTCTTCCCTCGTGTTCCAAAGGGTCGGGCTGGACACCCAGAGCAGGCTGATGCTCACAGTTTCTGTGGATCGCCAATTCAGAAAAGGCTTGTTTAGGCGTTCTGGCTCAGGATCTCACCTGAAGCTGCGGTCAAGGTGTGGAACAGGTCTATAAATGTCTGAAGGCTTGACTGGAGTTGAAGGCTCCACTCCCAAGGGGCTCACTCACTGACCTGTCTTGGAGGTTGGATCCCCTCCACTTGGGCCTATCCTTGAAGGTGGGGGAAAAGCCAAGCCCCACAACTAATCGCGGTTCGATAGGTGCAATTGTATGGTTATAATATACATAAAGATTATAATAAAGTCATAGAGAATAAGGAGAGATAGAACAGAGAATGAAATAATGGAGTCAGTCACATTTCATAGTAGCATGCTCACCTCAGCCTCACTCGGTGGTCCATGTGGAGAGAAAGAGAGAGTCTTATTGCTAACCAAGGCTTATATATTCTCTGGGGACATACAAGACCCCTGATTACAGGTGAAGACATACATCACAGGAAAAGGTTGTGCTATAGGTAATACAGTAATGGGAGGAGCATGATCTAGGGGTACACACGCTATAGGAAGGGGAGGGAATAAGGGTATACACGTGACAAGATGGGCGGATCCTAGATTCTTGACTGTGGCCTAACCTTGATTGCCCTACAGCTGGAGACCTGATTTAGCCTAAGTTTGAGGGGAAGCCATCCACTGTCCCTAACAGCAGGGAGTGAGCCCTGCCTATGGGGGGAGAAACAATGGTGTCTGCAATCCACTGTCCCTCACAGCAGGGAGTGAGCCCTGCCTATGGTGGGAGAAACAATGGTGTCTGCTTGCTCTGGAAGGCTGGAGTCTTCAGGGAGATAACTTGACAATCGTTTACCATTAGTTGCAAGCAGTGCCCCAAGTCTAACATATATTTGGGGGAGACTTGGGAGAAATCTTTCTGTCTCCCACACTTGAAAGTGCTCAGAGAACCTGGCTGCTGGCTTCATGGAGGGGTAGAGACCCAAGAGTCCGAGGCAGAAGGCACGCTACCTCAGAAGTCAGACCCCGTCCTGATTAGGTCTGGGAGAATGCTGTCTGTTGGTCTCTGTGAGTCAAAATCAGGATCTGCGGGGACAGAGATGTGACATGCTGGGCTGCTAACTGCAAAGTCAGCTATTTGAACGCACCAGCGGCCCTTGGGGAGAAAGAGAAGGCTTTCTGCTTCCCTGAGCTGTAAAGCCTTGGAAACCCCAAAGGAAAGTTCTACTCTGTCCTTCTGATTCAGAGGCTGCATGGAGGGGGGGGGGCTGTTTAATTAATTAATTGGTTTATTTCTTTTTGACAGCTTCACCCTTATACAGTTCACATAGGCAATTCACTAGTCCCATCACATCTGTAAGATAATTAAAGCAACCTTCACCACGACCCATTCCAGGACCTTTCTTCTTCCTTATACTCATTGTTAGCTTTTCATCTCCTGCCCTCTACCCATCCCGTGTTTCCTTGAAACTATTAATCCAGTTACTGTCTCCATGGGCCTACCTGTCCCGAGTTTCATAGACAGAGAAACACACAAAGTCAGAGCAAAAGGCTGACTAACCGCTCAGCAAGACAGAGTGAGATAGAGAAAGTGCAAAAGAAAACACAGCAGAATATATTCAACACTGGAACAATCGCTCTTTGGACCGGAGAACAATCAAATGACAAGATGTCACATTTTGCCCTCCCTACAACTGCAGCAGTCAACCCCACAATGTACCCTGTCTGAGAACAAGGCCTTCCCATCCAGGCTTGTTGTCAGAGGGGCTTCCTCTGCATGAGGGCCCTGTGAAAGGGTTGCGCACGCTCACTGTCATCCACAGGGTTCTGCAGTTTAGACTCTAATCCCATCCCTCCTCTGGGTCTGCTGTTCATTACTTACAGTTCTCGGATCACATAGGCTAATATGTTCTTTCATGTGGACTGACCTGACACCTCCATTAGATGGCTGCTTATTCTGTTAACCTTTAAATCCCCAGAGATTATTCTAATAGCCAAGTATCATCCGCTTTCTTCACCACACTTTGCTCAAGTACCCACATCTTCAGTCATCAGATTGGGGCAGGCATTGAGCAGAGCCATATCATAAGAATTAATTATTCTTAAGCTAAGGCTACAATTAAATGCGAGCTCAAAATCCATTCATATATCAATGGTTTATATATGTCTCTGGTTCACTTTAGAGGCATTAGTATTTGAAAGACATTATCAATTATCCCCATGGGATAATTTGCCCATGGGGCATATGGTATCCTATTAATATGACCATTAATTTAGCCAGTGGCATAGAATTTTAAACACTGTCAAGAAAAGCAAAGAATATGTTGATCGGACTGTATTTTAAACCAAAATACATGAATTGTTGATTTGTATGAATGGCCCATTTAGGTGGCAGCATTTGCACAAACAATGAGGGTTGGAGATAAGGCAAAGCTTTCAATAATGTTCATGTCATGAGGGAGGGGGCAACGGGGAAGGAGGGAACAAAATGAGGAGCCCTACCAAGGGCTCCAGTAGAAAGCAAATGTTTTGAGAATGATGATGGCAACAAATGTACAAATAAATGTGCTTGACACAATGGATGGATAGATTGTGATGAGAGTTGTTCGCGCCCCGATAAAATGACTAGATTTAAAAATAAATAAATAAAGGTAGAACATACAGAGGCAAATCGAGCATGGCAGTAGCACCTGTGTGGTGGTCTTAAGCTGTCACTCATTAGGCATCCTCAAAGCATGAACTTGGATCCAAAGTCCAAAGTCTATAGCTTTGGGAGCTCTGTCATCGGCTGCTTCTCACCCAGGGGCATTTCAGTCGTAGGCACTTGGGAGTGTGTCAGTTCCTTCAGTGGCAATGGAGGTACGGGAGGGGGCCTGGTGGTGTAGTGGCTACGCGTCAAACTGCTCACCACAAGGTGAGCAGCTCGAAACCACTAGCCTCTCTGAGGGAGAAAGATGAGGCTTTCTATGTCCACAAAGAGTCAGTCTCAGAGCCCCATAGGGGCAGGTCTACCTTTCCCTGTCAGGTCGCTGTGAGTCAGAATCGGCTCAATGGCAGTGAGTGTTTGTTTGTTTGTTTGTTTGTTTGTTTGTTTGTTTGTTTGTTTAATGGCAGTGGGGTTGTTCTTATGATTCAAAATCACTTCATGGCACTTAACAATAGCAATAATGACACAAGGACAAGAATCATTAGGGGTGCTCATGAACACTGGCTAGTACATTCCTAGTGCCCCCCAAAATTAAGAGCTTACTCTGAAAATACATAGGATTATGAGAAATAAAATTAGAAATTGGAATCAGAAACCATAAAGCGGCAAGGAGGGAGCTGATTCTGTCTGGACTTGGGGGAAAGATGTGTATTATAAGTTCACTGTCTCATAACAGAAAACTTTGGGACCAGACATATTTCAGAACTGGGTTGTTTTTTTTTATTTTAGAAAGATAGAGAGGAGCCTCCATTATACAACCATTCCAGGGGGGTTAGAACAACAGCTTGAATCAACCGCATACTTATTTAGGAAACAAGTGGAATAAAAACTTTACACAGTCACACATACAGTTGGATCAGATTTTACCATCTTTCTTTTAAACTCTTGGTATTTACAATGTTGGGGGTTTCAGAATTGATGACAAAGGGTTGTGAACTTGTGGGTCCTGTGAGGGTGCTGCAGACTCCCCCGGAGCGTGGGCTCCGTCCCGATTCCCAGGCTGGGGTCCCTGTCAGCCCTCTTGCAGGCTGAGCCTCGGAGCTGAGTCCCATTCATACTTGAAGTCTCACACTGACCTGTTTTTCTACTGTGGATTGGTTTTCAGGGGCTGGGCGTTCACACTTGTATAGCTTAGGCCCCGCCTGTGCATTGTGGGGGCCACAGAACAGGAAGAGAGCGTATGCGGATGAGTCCTTTAGTCTCAGGTATTAAGGAGTTTAGCAGGCTGGGTTTCTGGGATAGAGGGAGGCCTTCACCCTTGTGGGTTGGAGGTGGGTCCCAATCACATTCTCATAAAGATTGTTCCCCACTATATCCTCCCGTAATAGTGCGACCTTAAGTTACATCTCACAAGCACACACTGGTGGTTGTGTCGCTTGCAGATGCGTGCTGACAGCCACACCCCAGACACTGGTGTTAGGTTACTCCTCCAATAGACTCAGGCCCTGTAGGGTTAAGTGTGCATGTGGTTGCCTGTAGTTAAAGGGGCTGGCAGGCCCCCAGAGTGTATATAAACCTTGGTTGGAAATATATTCTCTCTCTGCACGAACCTGGCTGCTGAGTCATGATGGTCGCAGAGGCGAGCAACCACACGCTTTATCTTGTCTGATGTCTCCCTAATTTTACCCCTCAATGACACAACTGCCCCCTTGGGCCCACTCGATTGTGGGGCTGGTACCCCACAGTGCATCCCTGTTTATATCTGCCACCGCTAGTGGTGACTTCACCCCTGCATAAGCTAAAAGAAGACATTAGAACCAGGGATTCAAATCAGTTTCCCAATAATCAAGGCAAAAAGCAAAGAAGTTGCTCTAGACAGAAACCAAGATTTTCCTTACATCGATTTCTGATTGAAATTAGGCAAATCTACTATTGAAAAGTATAGCCTTCCAATTCTGAAATCACAGAGGCCCCCAAAGCCAAAGTTCTCAGAGACAACAAATAAAAATGTCATTGAATTAATAAACCAAGTCTCTTTTCATAGAGTTGATTTCAACTCATGGTGAGCTCACCCCTGAGGTTTACCTAAACAAAAACACAAAACTCCTAAGCAGGGTTAACAAACAAGTGACAGATCAGAAATATTTTTAAAATGTAAAGCAGAAAGAAATATTATGCCCTCCTACTAATTGATAACTAAAAGAAAAGGCAAATGACTAGGAAATTCACAGGCGCTTAAATGTAAAGACCTAACAGTTATCTGAAAGAATATATGGCAAAAATGAGATACCTTTACAGAATGTTTAATATGCTTCATTGTTTGAGCTACATCAAGGAGTGAGAATGCATACTCTGTTAAAGTAGAACCCGATTTATCGAAGGTTCATCACCAGCTCAAACTGGAGATAATTGGTGGCTCACAAAATAAAACCGAACACTTGGAAAGAGTAGGAAATGTATATTGAACACTATAGTTACTAGAGGTTTGTAACTTCTTCATGGAGAGCTCTAGAATGAACAGTGGGTGGGGGTGAGAGAAAGACCGTGAGAGTTCCACTGCCGCAACGTTTCAAAAACGTATTTTCACAAATCCCCATACAAGAGCTACGTCTTGGACAAGTATGCCCTTTGTCTGCACTCATTATCAATCTTAATGATTGAGCCTAAAGCCTCTCAATGAAATGTTTCTGGAAACATTCTAATAAGATGTGTTTGGGTTTGTGCCCACGTGCAAAATAGACACAGCTTCTTCAAAACACTACTTGAAATGGCGTGCCTCGCCAAGATTCTCTTCAATAGTCAGTGATCTAGATATAATCTGGACTAATCCAGAATCAGACTGGTAGACCTACCAGCCCCTCCACCATACACTCAACTTTGCTTTGAAAACTAACTTTAACCCAGAAATGTGTACATCTAAAAGAAAAAGAGATGTCTGTGAAGAGTTGAATGGGTAAAAAGAAATGAACTAAGGATAATGTAACTCCATTGACAAATCTCAAAATAATTATGCTGGAAGAAGCCAAACCAAAAAAGAGCTCATCGTGTATAATTCTACTTATCTGAAACTCTAGAAAATACCACGGAATCTATAGTGACACAGATTGGTGGCTACTTGAGGATGGTGGTGCAGAAGGGAAACAAAGGGCTTACATTGTCATGAATATCAATGTACATCAACATGTCCCCAAGTACACACTTCGACCAGGTGCACTGATGTCAATGGTCCTGGAGAAGGCAGCGCTCGAACAGAAAGGGAGGAAAGAGAGCGAAGCCCTTCCCAGATGGCTGGCTTGGAGACCGTCACCTTTGCTGCCAAGTCTGCCCGAGTTTCCACTTTACAACCATGCGCGGCACATTTTCAAGCCTAAGGCATAGCCCGAAACAAATGTTTTTTTCTTGTTTTGCCTCACGAGTTGCAGCTAAACTATTTTTTCTTTCTTACAAACAGAATAATAAAGTCCAAACCTGAATTTTATAAATCCTATAGCCTTAGGTCAGAAAATCGTGGTTACTACAGTAATAATGTAATATGAGTCTACCTTATAAATTATATTTTAATGTAAACCAAGTGAAGAAAGGCTTTGTGGGGGTTCTGGTCAGCCAGTGTCTACACTCAGTATCCTCTTCTATGATTTAAACTAGTTTGAGCAGATTTCTGATCTTTACAAGAGTCTGATTAACATACAATCTAACCACTTGATATAAAAAATTAAATTGATTCATTAACTCTATAAACAATTAATATCCATTAAAATCAAAATGTACAGCAGCATGAGGTATATTTATAATGTTCATTCTAAAATAAAAATGTTTTTAACCAACTGATTTTAAAGTTCAAGAGACGCCATGACAGTGTTGGCCATGCTGAACCTGGCAAGCGGGCAGGAGAGAATCTGACACAAAAAGGAGGGTGGAGGCAACTCCCCTCGTTCCTGCCCGGCACGAAGGCAGGAGAAGAGTGGATATGACGTTTTCCTGCATCAGTAAAAGACTCAAAGACAGTGAACGGTGCGGGCGATAAAACACAGTATGTCTCACTACCCTAACCATCCTGACGCGACCTTCTGTTTGGGCGCCTGGTGGCAAGGACACAGCATGAACTCAGGGGTGCAGGGCTCCAGGTAACTGGAAAGGGGAGGTACGTTACAGAAAGCCAGCCAATAGCAGAAGACCTGCTAGAAAGCCAGCCAATGGTAGAAGGCCTACCATTAGGAGGATTCAAAGTGTGGCCCTTGGAGTAAGAGGGCCACTTTGGAGTTCTACACCAAAGTACTCCCTCAGTCAACGTACTCATGACATTCAAAGCTTTTCTGATTCTGGTCTGAATGCCATTCCTCGTCTAACTTCTTTCTTGTGAGCAGAACAAGAACCAAAAGAGAAGTTCAAAGCCTTGAGTCACCTCCCAGTAACAATACCTATGTTAAAATTATGTCCATAAATAAGCAATGTGTACGGGCTTGCTTTGAAATCCCATTTGTTCTCAATGCTTCTTTCTCTGTTTTTATTTCTACATTTAGTATGATTATAATTTTAGCATGATTTTAATTTCTCAAAAATAAGATCAGTAAGGATAGAGACAAGTGGTGAACCATATATTTGGCCTGTTCCTATTAACCCTGAGTTATTTTTCAATGTTGTTACCCAATAGCACTTGGACATATAGCCTCTTTGAAAACTACTCATAAGTCCTGTTTAAAACACACACACCTTAAGGGTGGTTGTCTGGACTGGTTACAATTCTTGGGGAGTGGTTTTCTAACGCTCTCATTTGAGTAATGTTGATATCACAAAATCATGATGTTGTTGTTGCCGATAGGTGCCAGTGAGTCAGGTCCAATTCAGAGCACCCCCAGGCTCAACAGAGCCAGACACCACCCAGCCCTCTGCCATCCTCACAATGGTAATGCTTCAGCTCGTTGTTGCAGCCACTGGTCAATCTATGCTGTCCAGGGCCTTCCTCTCTTTTGCTGCCCCTCCACTTGACCAAGCACGATGTCCTTCTCCAGGGACTGGTCTCTCCTGACAACATGTCCAAAGCACATGAGACAAAGTCCCACCAGCCTTGCCTTTAAGCAACATTCTGGGTGTACTTTTCCCAAGACAGATTTGTTTGTTCTTCTGGCTGTCTGGGGTACTTTGAACACTCCTGGCCTACACCATAGTTCAAATGCACAAAATTATAGCCTGATAGAATTGAGATAGTACAGGAATTCATCTAGTGTGATTCTTGATCTGATGCATGGACCCCTTTCTTAACACCTTCCCTAATAAAAGACTATCAAGAGTTTGTGTGGCTAAAGACCATGTCAGTAAGTGGTTAAATGGTGCATGGATCTAACCAGGCATGATCGGAGACTTGCAGAACTGCTCCATGTAGTCTATTGTATAATGACTAGAGCAGAATCCAAACAGGACACCCTGCCGTGAAAGCTGTGGCTGTCCACTTCAGAGAGAAGGGACGTGTGATCCGGTTCTGAAACCAGAGCAATCATCCAAGTGTTGTGGATGCGGTGACGGAGGGGCAGCTGAAGCAATGCAGCTGACTTAGGGTTGAAATAATTATGATACATAGTCCTTTTCCTTCAGAAAGTCTTCATTATATTATTTGTGGGTTAAACATGCTTGACTGGGGAAGGGAAGATAGAGGTTGTCCCCAGACTAGAGAATGCAATTTAAAGGCAACATGGACAAAGAGGCATCTTCAAGGCAGGGCCTTGCTTGGATGTTTTCTGGTAGAAAGAGCATTTTGTAGTCGGAAGAGCTTGAAGATGATTCTACTTGCTTGTCCTTCTCCGTGAGACAACACTAAAAAATTGGGCAAGTCATACAACCTCTCAGATAGCTGCTGTTTTATCTGCAAAGTAGGGATGAAGCCTTACCTCCCCCAAAGCGGGGGCTAAGGGACCCGGCCTGCCAGTAAAGGCCTTGATTCTGACTTGAAACCAAAAGTAAGACTTGCTCGCTTTTCATCACAACTCAGGAGCCATTTAGTTTCTTTCCTTGCTCTGCTAGCTAACTAAAACCCTACTCAGGGAAGGAGGTAGGGGTCAAGCTGACGATTCATGACTTGTGTTTCATGAATTTGGGGATTGTCATAGTAACCACTCCATGACTAGGGAGAGATGGGGTAAAGTGAGTGGTACTGGTGGGGGGGGGGGGGGGGGGACCAAAAAACTAACTTGTGTCTGTTTATCTCACAAGAAAGTGGAGGTGACATTTTCATATTCAACAATAAGATTTTACCTATATAGCAGATGGACATTGGATCTCCACTCAAGTACTCCCTCAATGCAAGAACACTTTGTCCTATGAAAATGGTATTCCATGATACTCAACTTCCCTACAGATCGCTGAAGACAAATGGGTGCATAAGCAAACATGAGGAAGAAAACTGATGGTGCCTGGCTATCAAAAGACATAGCATCTGGGGTCTTAAAGACTTGAAGGTAAACAAGCGGCCATCTAGCTGAGAAACAACAAAGCCCACATGGAAGAAGCACACCAGCCTGAGTGATCATGAAGGGATGACATACCAGGCATCAAAGAACAAAAAATCACATCATTGTGAATGAGGGGGGTGCAGATTGGGGACCCAAAGCCCATCTGTAGGCAACTGGACATCCCTTTACAAAAGGGTTACGGGGAGAAGACGAGCCAGTCAGGGTACAGTGTAGCAACGATGAAACATACAACTTTTCTCTAGCTCTTAAATGCTTCCTCCCCAGCCCCCACCCTCCACTATCGTGATCCCAATTCTACCTTACAAATCCGGCTAGACCAGAAGATGTACACTGGTACAGATAGGAACTGGGAATACAGGGAATCCAGAACAGATGATCCCTTCAGGCCCAGTGGTGAGAGTGGTGAGAGTGGGAGGGTGGAGGCAGGGTGGGGTAGAGAGGGGGAACCAATTACAAGGATCTACATATAACCTCCTCCCTGGGGAACGGACAACAGAAAATTGGGTGAAGGGAGACGTAGGACAGGGTAAGATATGACAGAATAATAATAACGTATAAATTATCAAGGGTTCCTGAGGGAGGGGAAAGCAGAGACAGAGGGGGAAATGAGGAGCTGATGCCAAGGGTTCAAGTAGGGAGCAAATGTTTTAAGAATGATGAGGCCAACAAATGTACAAATGTGGTTGACACAGTGGATGTATGTATGGATTATGATAAGAGTGGTATGAGCCCCCAATAAAATTATTTTTGAAAGAAAAAAGTTGTATAAGTCCCCAATAAAATGATTTAAAAAAATAAAATATTTTACCTATAAATAGTGCTTTACAAGTGACAAAGTCACCAACAATATCTCCTCTCTTTCATGAGGAAATGAGGACTTGGAAAATAAGCTCTACAGGCTCAGTTCTAACACCCAGACCTTCTGGCAACCAGTAGAGTTCCCTTTCCCTTCTGCTAAACTCCACACTTCAATGAAAAGATCTTGAGTGGCAGCGAGAGAGGCCCTGGTGACATAGTGGGAGCTACTAACCACAGGGTCAGAAGGTCAAACCCAGGAGTCCTTCCACAAGAGAAAGTTGAGGCCGTCTGCATGCTTAAAGGCTTCCACACGCAGAGTTCCAAAGAGGTCGGTCTGTTCGGTTGTACAGTCAGAGAGTTTGGCAGTGAATTTGGGTTTCACTGCTGTTGTTTGAATGACCGTGAAAAAGAACTTAAAGAACTTTTGCAGGAGGGAATCTCAAAAACCATCCCAGCCACTGTGGTACTGCCAACAGCACCAGCTATGGAGAAAGATGGACTTAGCACCCGATTCAGGGTTACTCACTTTCCCTCATCTGAAACCACTTCTCTTTTTTTCTTTCTAAATTTATTTTTGTTTTTGTCGAAATATATATACCACCTATTTATAATGATTTTGGTACAAGTTGACAGAAGGAAATGATTTTCTATTCAACGACTCATATACAATTTGTTTTGTGAGTGCCGTATCCCCATTGTAATAGTACTCTTCCCACATCTTCCACGTTTCCTGTTTTCCGTCATCCTCCTTTCTGTCCCTCCCTTCTGTGCTTTTCTCTGGGCGAATGCTGCTCTTTTGATCATATAGGATTGCTTGTTCTGAGGAGCACAAGCTCCACGGGGGACATCGCTCACCTCTTAGGCATATCACGTGGCTGAAAGTCGAGCTACAGTGTGAATTCCGTGCACGTTTGCAGTGGTTTAAGAGTTACCATCTCGGGGCTTCTACCAGGCTCTGCCAAGCTCTTGAGCTTGGGGCTTTGTGATTTTGAGTTTATTCCACACTTTTTTCCCCACTCTACCCAGGACTTCATAGCGAGTGTTTCTTTGTGTATTTGTTGTTTGCCTGTATCTTCCTTGGTGATGGGTCTGTAAGTAGTAGTAGCTGGGTGTGTTAGGCAGGGTTCTCTAGAGAAAACCAGGACACCATGACTGGATAGATAGATAGATAGATAGATAGATAGATAGATAGATAGATAGATAGATAGATAGATAGATAGATAGATAGATTTATACAGCATGAAGGAATATAATAGTTAATTCGTCGACATAGCAGTACAGAGGGCCCAATTCAACTCACTTTCATGGAACAGTTAAGATACTGGAAGTCTTTCAACTCACTTGGGCTGCTGGGTCCAAGGTTAAGGAAGCCGCCAGCTGAGTCTTCCCTCAGACAAGGCAGGCAGGGTCTGCCCACAGGCAGCAAACAGCAGGGTGGGTCAGCAACAGTCAGTAGCTCAGGAGCTTAGAGAAGCAGGTCCAGACAGGATATTGAGCTCAAGCAATGCAAGATGACAGGATCCACCAGCCACAAACTCAAGAAGCAACGTGGCGAAGCAGGTCTCAAAGGAGCCTCAAGCTCCAGCTAGATGATCTGCGGGTTGCCTTGGCCCACAGGTGATTTAGCTCACAGAGAACTAGCTAAAGCAGCAGCATGATGGTCCAATCACCAGAAAGCAAGAGAGAAAGGGGCGGGTCTTGCAGAGCCATTTATCTCTTTTTCCGGCAATCAAACTGCGACCTGATTTATCTCACATGTTCTTATTAGTCAGGTTGGCACAAAAAACCTAACCCTCACACTGAGCACCTTCTAGCTCTGGTCTCAGGCTGCTAGACCTTGTGGTTCGTGTGGTCCATTCATCCTTTTATCTTGGCTTTTCTTCATTCTTCTTTGCTGGAAAAAAAGAAGAGAAAAACAGTTGCACCTTACTTCGATGGAGCTTGTTAGACCCCAGGGACTATTCACCGGAGTAGAATTTAGAACATTGTTCTTGTGAACCATGTTATGCCAGTTGTCCTGGGTGTCCATCCAGGTCATAGTTCTAAGCCCTCGGGCCCAGTGACTCGCTCCTTCCAGGTGTTGGTAAAAAGATTTCATAACTTTTCCTCCTGTATATTCTATTCCCTTCATGGATAAATAAGCTGGGATGTGGTAATATTTCATTGTTATTTTTATTTGCATTTCCAATGGCTAATAATAGAAAGAATTTCTTCATGTGTTTGTTAGCTGCCTGGATATCATCCTTTGTGAAATGTCTGACATTGTTCTCTGCAATTTTTAAATTGGCTTATTTGTCTTTTTGTTCTTGATGTGCTGAAGTTGTCTATCAATTTTATAGATTACCATATGTCTGATATGCCATTGCCAAAATTTTTTCCCAGTCTGTGGGTTCTCTTTTTTTTATTTATTTATTTATTTATTTATTTATTTCTGGCAAAATCATTTGATCTGCATAAGTGTTGAATTTTTAGGAGGTCCCAGTTGTCTAGTTTGTGTTCTGCCGTTTGTGAATTTTCAGTTGTGTTTGACAGTATATCTTGGCATCTATTAGGACCCAAAAATCTATCTCTATTTTTTCTTGGATTATCTTTATAGATTTAGGTTTTGTATTTAGGTCTTTGATCCATATAATGTTAGTTTGGGTATATGTTGAGAAATAGGGACCTTGTTTCATTTTTCTGCAAATGTATTTTCCGTTTTCCCCACACTGTGTGGTAAAAAGACCACCTCTTCCCCCATTTAATGGGCTCCAGCTCTTTATCAAGTCAGTGTCTGTTCTCAGAATGCTTCATAGAATTTAGAGGAAGCCAGCAGGCCAGGATTTTTGACTGGGGGAAATTTTGCTTTGTTTTGTGTTGTTCAGATTTTCTCCCCCAGGTTGTGTTCCACTGCATAGGTATCGTGTCTCTAAGTATGTGTACGTTTCTTCTATGTCTTAAAATACTACGTAGGAACACAGTGCTTCAGAGTATTCTGTAATGACCATTTGTACTTCAGTAAGGTCTGTTGTGATATCACCTATGGGGTATTTGTTTATCTTCTCTTTCTTTTCCTTTATTAATTTTTTCAGTTTTATTAATCCTTTCAAAGAACCAACTTCTAGTCTTATTGAAGTAGAAGTCTTTCTGATTTTTTCTGTTTCATTTCTTCTCAAATCTTTATTATTTCCTATCTTCAGCTAACTTAAAACATTTTTGCTATTCTTTTTCTAATTTTTTGAAATGTTGGTTTAAAATATTGATTTGGGGTCTCCTTCTTGATTGAAATATTTGTTTATTGCTGTAAATTTTCCTCTGAGCACTACTTTTTCTATGTCCCCCAAATTTTGGCATGTTGTGTTTTCCTTCTTGTTTGGGGTAGGATATTGTTATAGGCTTCTGGCTGTATAGGTGAATGAACAACAGCTCATTGTTAAAGGCTCCTGCTGCAGAAGGACCTCTTTAAAATGATGAAGAGCTAGGGTGCCACTCTGAGGATGGCAGACTGCCTAGCCCTAGCCCGCAGATCTTCAGTGGCCTCGTGTGCATGTGAAGCTTACTCAATGAATAAGGAAGTCCTAAGCAAAGCAAATGCATTTAAATTACAGTATTGGACAAGAATATTTAAAGTACTGTGGGCTGTCAGAAGAACAAACAAACCTGTCTTGAAGAAAATACAGGCAGAATGCCCCTAAGAAGGGCAAGACTTCTTCTTACATAGTTTGGACATATTTGTAAGAGAGACCAGTGCCTGGAAATGGACATCATGCTCAGTAATGGGAAAAGGTAGTCAAAAAGAGGAAGACCTTCAGTGAGACGGATTGGTACCGTGGCTACACCAATGGACTCAAATGTAACCATTGTGAGGATGGTGCTGGTCCAGGTGGTGATCCTCAGTGGGTTACACCTAGGACCTCGTAATTCCCCGTGGTGAGAGCTCCACTGGGCTACGACCTGCTCCAATGTAAGTGACTGTTATAGAAAGGCCTGCTCACTCTTTTTGCTGGATCTCAATCCTGCATCTGTCTCATTGACTTCATTCTTTAGACTTGACCCAGCAGCCTGCCATCATGCTTGCTGACCCTGGGAGTCCTCAGCAACCTGCCAGTTTGCCTCCAGTCCTTGGATGCCTTCACTGATGTATCAGAGCCGATTGTCTGACATGCTGTGTTCATCAGCCTCTGCGACAGCTAGAGTCAGGACCTCTTACGTCAACTCCTCTTATTTGTTTTATATCTATGAAATGAACAGTTTAAAATGATGATGGCCACATATGTACAAATGTGCTTAATACAATTGATATTTAGGTATTTATAAGAGCAGTAAGAGCCCCCAATAAAAAGACTTATAAAAGAAATTTTAATGAAGAATACAATATCTCCTTCACATGCTAGCTAGAAAAAGTAAGTTAGACAATCTACGTATATGTGCACATACATAGAGCAGACTCTCAATGGGTGCTAAATCCCTGAACAATAACAAGATGTCTTGTTATTTTTACCTTAAATCTTACCTGCTACTTTTTATCTATTCTCTCACTACGGAGGATAGATTGATAGAGGGATAAATGGGGATAAAGAGATCTTTAGATATAGAAAACTTTCAGTAAGTCTCTGGGTTGCACAACGATTTGTATTCATCTGCTAACCAAAAAGTCAGCTGTTCAAACACACTCAATGAAGATTCTGATCCACTGCCGTAAAGATCACAGCAAAGGAAGCCCTGTGAAGCTCAGTTCTACTCTATAGCACTGAGTTAGTTAATTGTGCCAGCCTGGCCGATAATCACATGTGGTGCTGGTTGAAAGGTGGAGGGATAAATGGGTGGTGAGCCTCGGCCTTTCTAGTTCTCGGGTCTCTTGTTTTGTGATGGTTGCATCGGGTGCAGCTGCCTTAGCAGTTCCCTGCTTCAGCTTGCAAGATGGATTTCCTACAAGACATCCCCAAGAAGAAGCCGCATGGATCTATCCCGATGCAGCCCTGGGTGCTGGAGCAGCCGTGTGGAGACCCCTGCCAGTGCTGAGATGCTTACATGTTCACTGACTCAGCTTTCCTCCTGCAGTCGGCATTATTGCCTCTGTTTTGTGAGGTGAAGGACTTTGTGGACTGGTGTTGGGTATAGGGGAGAATGTTGGACTTGTGGGCTTGGGCAGCATTGGGTTGGGATGTTTTCGTGATGCACATTTTCTTTGCATAAAACTCTCTCTTATACGTGAGTTGCTGTGGATTTGTTTCTCCAAAGTACCTAGACTAATACAAGCACATAGGGTCGCCAAAAACCAGACTGACTCAACAGCAACACATACGAGTTTTTTGGTTTTCATATATAAACTGCTAATCACAAGGTTGGTGGTTTGACCCTACCACCTGCTCTGCAAAAGAAAGATGAGGCAGTCCACTTCCACAGAGATTTACCTAAAGAATGGTTTGAGTGGCTTAAAAAAAAAAGAGGAAGAAAGGTGAAATTGAAATGGACTTAAGGTCTTTATAACAAACAAGTTCATCTCAAACAAACAAAGATTTACAGCCTTAGCGACCTTATGGGACAATTCTACTTTGCCCTATAGAGCCACTACTAGTCAGAATCAACTCCAAGCCAGTGAGTACATATAGGTGACCATCAGCACCTACAGAAAACCCTAACTGTTAGGCTGTGAAACGGAGAAAGTGCTACTAAATCCTACATCATGCCAGTGGTCCGGGTCATTTTCCTAGTGTGGACAATGTGGTTACTATATAACTATATATGTAACAGAAAACTGTCTCTCAGACACCCCACTTATGGGAAGACATCCTATATCATCTGCAGCCCTGGTGACACAGCAGTTAAAGCTCTCACCTTCTAACTGGAAAGTTAGAACCCACAATGGAAGAAAGATGTGGACATTTGTTTCCATACAGATTGAAATCTTTGAGACCCTCTAGGGAAGTCTACTCTTGTCTTTTAGGGTCACTGTGAGTCTAAATCAACGTGAAAGAGGTGGGTTTGGTTTGAATTTGGTGCGTTGTACCATTATTCCAACTAGCTGTCATGGATCAACAGGGAGCAGCCCATTTCCACATCAGCTAAGAGATTGGACTCGGAATAACAGAGCAACAAAGAGAAGCGACCCAAATAATGTGTCATGTTCATAGATACTTTCTCATTTTTCAAATGTGTGGAGGAGGAAAAAGACGAGAGAATTTTAAAAGACAAAAGGCTGTCCATCTGCATTGTGACTGGCGCTGCTTTGATTCTGAAAACATAGGGAATTGATTCATTTGCCTCTATCTCCCATGATGGTTACAGGTTAAAAACAAAACAAAACTAGACACGATTCTTAACAAACACTTTTCTAAAAAACAGAAAAAAATCCTAATCATTTTCAGAGCCCAAGCCTGGTTTCTTAAAAGCAAAATGATCTTGCAAATTTCTCACATTTGATTTTGTTGAAATTACTACAGCCAAAAGAACATTCCAGCCATCTTTTAGGAATTAGAGCAGCAGCAGCAGACACCAGACAATGGCAAGGTGATGGTTGATCTTACCTACATGGGGATATGATGACAATTCAGAATTGAAAGAGTTCAGAGCCAAGCTTTATCCCCAAACAGTAACTCATTAAGCACCTCCTGTACGACCCACAGTGTACCCTATAGGGGTAAATGCAGAACTCTTGGCACGAGATGTCAGCGCTGGAGCGACTCTCAGCTTCTTTTATAAAGGCACGAGAAACACGAGAAGCATGCCTCTGAGCCTGAGCCAGCTCATAAAGCTGCCGTGCCCTCCTGTTTTGGCAAGCAGGGAAAAACACATACTATCTGGGTGGTTATCTGTTCTCACCGTGTCATTTCTAATCTGTAATATTCTGGAGTTAGAAAACTAATGCTGTGACTTCAAAAAATGGAATTAATTCCTGTGAGTGAGGGGAGCCTTACCTCTAATTGCAGGCCTATGTTGCCAATTATCACCATAAATTTTACTTCTCTATTACTTTTCCCAGGAAGTGTGTGTGTGTGTGTGTGTGTGTGTGTAGATAAACTCGTCTAAGCATATTATAATGGACAAATAGGATGGGTATTGTGGACTGAGTCATGGGCAGCTAAGATCTTTTTGAGGAAGAAAATACAGAATTTGAACAGAGAAGATCACAGCCTATGTACCAACCAAGCTTCATACCTTGGTCTTACGTAGGAAAGGAACAGAACTCGAAATCAAACTCAGACCTCGCCTGGCCACTCCTTACAGAGCAATCCTCTCAGTCAGACTCTTATCTAAGCCTGTCTTAGCCGTGGAACTTCTCAAGAGAAAGACTGAGACTGCAGCCAGCAATCTGAACAGATAAGAAACTGACAACTTCCCAGGGCACATTGTGAAGCCAATATTTCTTTGCTTATTTAACTTTTCAAATTCTTTGGAAGACAGCATTTTGGCCCCTGTGACCTCCGTACCCTGATATCATTCACACAGCTCTGTTACATTTCCTGGCAAAAGAGATGCTATAGATGCAATTAAGGGTACTATCAGCTGCGCTTAAGATGCGGAGACTTCTGGATGATCCAAGTGGGCCCAGTGAGATTGCATGAACCCTTAAAAGCAGAAGACGGAGACAGGAAGATGCAACAGAGAAAGCCGGGCGTCCCAAGCATGAGAAGGGCTCGGTGTGCGGGTGTTGGTTCGAAGGTGAGAGGACCCCACGGAGGTCAAGAAAAGAACAGGACTCACTCAGCCACCTGAAAAGGCTCCAAACAGACTCTTCCCAGCGCCTCCAAAAAGAAAGGGGGCCCTGCTGATAGCCCTGGGAGGCACCGGGCAGAGGAGCAGCCAGACACTCCGTGCCAGTCTTCTCTATTATCTCAGCTGCCAAATCAGCAATAGAAACAAATACATACGGCACGCTGTCCTTAGTGCCGTGTTTCTAGGTCATTCTCTGAGCACATGATACTCTGCACAACCTTCACAATTAAAATCACACGAAAATGCCACTTAGATGGAGTCATCTTGGGTGGCTAGTTTTTAAAGTTTTCTACCAAGCTAAAGGTGATGTGAAATGCCCGACGTTATCTACCATTAGAGCATGGAGGAAAACTAAGTCAAGATGTGCTTGAGAAATTAGACTGAATTTATGGAACGAAAATACTTTAAGGGTGTATGAGGTATAAGAAGTACCAAAAGCATTCCTGTCATGTAAATGACTAACTTCACTCAGACATATTTGGTCACGACTTGAGATCAAATGGCGTTGTCCATGTATGCTTTGAGCCACACCTCACTCCCACATAAGCCCATAGAATGAAAGATAAAACATGAACATTTTGAAGATATTTGAACTATTTTATAAGACATCGCATCTCTGTGGATCAGAAACAAGGCATTTATTTATTCATTCATTTAACAGGATTTTATCTAGCACTTACATGGTCAGACTTTGTCTCATGTGCTTCGGAAATGTTGTCAGGAGAGACCAATCCCTGAGGAAGGACGTCCTGTTAGGTCAAGTGGAGGGCCGTGGAAAAGGACGGCCTCCAGGAGGTGGCCTGGCACTGGCTGCAGCAAGGGGCTCAGGCACAAGAACAATTGGGAGGATGCTGCAGGACCAGGAGGGCTTCGTTCTGTGGTGCGAGTCGCTAGGGATTGGAGCCAACTAAATGGCATCTAACAATAACCACAACATGTTAAGTGGAATACACATTGGACTGCTAACCAGGTCACCAGTACAAACTCACTACCTGCTGCACTACGGAAAGAAGAGATGATCTACTCCTGTAAAGATCGATAGGCTCAGAAGAAGTCACTATGAGTTAGTTGTCAAAACAACCTGGCACTGGTATAATGATGGAGACATACACCAATGTATCAGGACAGAAAACCAAGAATAAAAACATCCTCATACAGACAACTGATTTTGATAAAGGCACAATAAGCATTAAATGGGAAGGGAATGCCCTTTTCAACAAATGGTGCTGGAAAAGCTGGATATCCACGTACAGAAGAGTGAAACAAGGCTTATACCTCACCCCATGCACAAAAACAAACCCAGGGTGGATCTAAGACCTACATGTAAAACCCAAAGTTATCAGGATCATCAATGAGAAAAGTGGGGGAATCGGAGAGCCCCAGTGAAGGGCACGCACGGGCTACCAGGTATGACAAGAAGCTCACACTGTGGAAGGCAAGCTAGATGAAGGGGACCTATTAAAAATCAAATTCTGGTGGACATCAAGATTTCATCAGAAAAGCAAAAGGCGATACCATGACTCGAATTCTATCTTGCAAGACTGGCTAGACCAGAGGAGGTACACTGGTACAGATAGGAACTGAAAATACAGGGAATCCAGGTGTGATGTAACAATGATGAGAAATACAACTTTCCTCTAGTTCCTAAATGTTTCCTCCCCGCTCCCACTTCCATGACTCGAATTCGATACCATGACTCGAATTCGATCTTGCAAGTCCGGCTAGA
>NW_022106471.1:16123796-16133378 GCF_000313985.2 Echinops telfairi
TAAAAAAAAAAAAAAGAAAAAGAAAAGCAAAAGGCGAGCCCACGGATTGGGAAAAGATATTTAGCAATAAGAGCTAAAGAACGACTACTAAAATCTACAGATTACCACAATCCTACAACAAGAAGGGGAAAAAATAACCCTCTCAGACGTGGGCAAAGACTTGAATAGACAATTTACAAAGATTGACACCTGACTGGCCAACAAACACATGAGAAAATGCTCTTGTTCACTATCCATCCGGGAACTGCAAACCAACACAAGAATGAGATACCATCTAACACCCACAACTGTAACCCAATTTAAAAAAAGAACAATAAATGCGAGACCAGAAGGGCTCCGGTGGCTGACACTCAGCTGGTCATTGAAACTGTGGGCCTGCTAAGTCCTCAGTAAATCCAGAACGGAGGGTGCCAGGAGAGAGACGCTTATTCAGCAGAGAGGGCTGTGTGTCTAGATTTGGACCCCAACCGCATACAGGTTAAGAGACTGGGTCAGCAGGTAAGTGGGATGAAAGTTAGTCAGAAGGGCCCAAGGTCATGTCCTTGAGGAACAACTAAAGTTATGGAAGGAGAAGGATGAAACAGGCAGGAAGGTACCAAAGAGGCGGAGAATAAAATACAAGGAAGCCACAAGAAAAGAAAGGAAAGGGTTTAGCATTTAGCCGACAGCAAGGCAGAGGTCTGGGAGAAAGCAGGTACACTCAGGGACGGAGTAAAATCAGTCATCTCGGAAGAGGGGATTCCGTAGGACGCTGTGGGCCGGAGGCCCGCCGCACCTGGTGGGGCTTCCTGCGGCAGAAAGAAGCCCACCTGCGGCTTTCGACCGCGGGTAGAGACAAGCAGAGCATCGTCCGAAGATCGAAAGCAAGGCGCTGTCTGTTCTCAGAGGGCTCCGGGCAGATAGGAAGGTCCGGTGAAGAAATAGCAAACACACAGCGGTGGGGCGGGGCCGGGCGAAGGGAGACGTCTCCTGTCAAGGAGTCCCGGTGGAAAAGAACGTTTGGAAACCGATGGGGGTAGCAATGGTACAATTCTGCGTGACATGACTGAACTATGGAATGAAAGGTATAAATAACGAATTTTAGGTAATAATAAAAATAAATGCCAGATGACCTTGTGAGCCAGAACACAGGTGTCGCCGCAGGTCTTTGAAGGCAGGGAGTGCACGCTCTTGACCGAGCCAGCCGGGAGGGAAATTGGTGGGTGTGAAAGCGTGTGGTGTGAAAATTAAATTTCTGCTTTTAGTAAAAGCGTTAAGACAAGAAAAGTTCTCCTCCTCCCTTGTAGTAGAGGCTAGTCTTTAAAACAATGGCCGCCCCATAGAAGGCAGACAGCAGGTACTTCAAAGGGAAGACTCCGGGTGTTCCTAAGGCGATGGGGGATTTGTGCTCGGTGGGCAAACACTGCCCTCTGCTCCCAAGGTCGCGATCCGCGAGGATCTGGAGAACTTGCACAAATCAGGGCCAGCTGTTTCCCAGCGTCTCCAATCAAACAACGTGGTGGCTGGCTGCGCTGGCTGACCCTCTGGGGGCACGTGCGCCTAGCGCACCTGCCAGGAAGATGCGCAGGGCGGGAGGGGCCGCTGCAGCAGAGGGCAAGAGAGCGGTAGCCCGGCCCGTGCTCGGCACCGTGCAGGTGAGGGGAAAGGAGCCGGGAGAACTGGCTGGTGAGACACAATCAGGAACACAAGGCTATCGACCTGTGATCTGGGGCTCTTCGTGCTGTGCCAGTTTGCTTTGGAAAATGGAAACCCTTCTGGAACCTACTGCTTTCTTTCTCTGTTCGTTGTGCAATGCATGAATGGGAATGAGATCTGAGCACGGGTAGAAAAATAAACAGCTCCCGGCTTTCCGATCCCTGCTAGGTATTTTCATTATCTGTATTCTGGTCCTGACCAGACTCCCTGCTCTGGGAACAGGGTGGGGTGTGGGGGTGGGGAAGAGAAGTTGAAGGCACAAAGTGTTTCTTTCTAAAACTCTTATAAGAGATTGAAACTATGGAATGATGAATCCAGAATAAAAATGTACCCCAAAGTATGTATATAATTTCATGTTAAATTTGCATTTTAAAATTATTTCCAACAGTTTCCCATTTTCTAAAGTAAATCAAGAGCTCATTTGGAATATGAATCCTATCAATTGTTTACAATAACTGTATTTGTCCGATCACAAAGTTATTAAGTATGGACATGTTCCAAAATATCTTGCTAACACCTAATCACCCTATTAAACTCTTTTTAAAAATTAAAGAACGCATAAAAGGATAGAGAAACATTCATTTTGCCTCTACTCCACTGTAACCATCCCAAAGAATGGTAAAATCGGTTAATATGTATAAAATAGCCAAACGAAACAAACTGACAGATAAAAATCAGGAGACCATGGGAAGTGGCTTTGTATAAACTTTGGTACCAATTTTAAAATGGGCAGCCTGCTTTTCATTCCCTTCTGATACACAGAACATCAATCTGAATACATACTCCAGGAAAAAATCATACATACAGAAGGCCCGTTTCCTCAGAGTTATCCGGTTTTTATTTGAATGTTAAAAGTTGTTAAAAAAAAAACAAAACTGAAGACAGCTGTTTCCAATTAAACTTATTTTGACAACTGAAAATGAGCAAACAAAGCAAAAATAGTTTAATGTTTTAAACAATGTAACTCCACAATATTTGACAAAGTAATTAAGCCCTATATTGGTGTAAAATTTAAGAAGCAAATTTTAATGCTTAAACAGAAAGGAATGTCTTTGTAGACTTACAGAAGCCTATTGGCACAGAAATTTATATATACAGTATACAAAATATATGTTCTTCAATACAAAGACACACGCATACTGTAGACATGCATACATCAATAAAAAACAATAGTTCCCTTAAAGATGCAAGACATAGACAAAAGTAGAGAACATTATGCTTTGCAAACTCAGTCAATCTTACAAAGATAAGCATTTAATATCACCATTTTTATAAGGAAAAACAAAAAAGCAAAAATGTGGTTTATACATCAATCGACAAGACTACAAAGAGGCCAGGGATGGGGGTGGGTACAGGGAGAGCCGAGGAATGGAGTGGGGAACCCAAAAAGGGGGGATTTGACATGAAAAATAAATAAAATATTAATTGCTTCATGGAGGGGGGGGGAACCACCTTACAGAGTCCTCACCCCTCAGATCTAAATATTGGTCTGAGTGGCTGAAAAAGGAGGAAAAGTATAATTGGAGTGCACTTGGAGTCTGTAATGGCATACAAGTTCATTTCAAACATTAAAAGACATACATTCACACAGAATCCAAAGAGGTCATGTGTACTATGGAAGTAAACGATTAGAATCCACATTCTCCATAAATGAGGTCCTCCATAGCTGATATTCAGGGCATGAAGCAAAATACAACAAGCCCAAACCAATATTGCTAAAATGAAACTCAGATCTCAATACTTCCCATTATGCCCAAAGTAGTTCACCACCCTATTGTGTAAATAAATGAATAAACATTGAATAAATAGTTTTAGTTTATAGGTGATTTGGCTTTCTGGTGTTTTTTTTCCTTTATCAAAACAAAAGTTTAAATGATACAGAAAGAGGGAAAGGTAGAGAAAGCATGAACGAGAGGATTAGCCGTTGAACAATCAAAAGACCTAGAAAATTATGGCATACACATTACAGGAATTTGGAACTTTCTCATCTGGACTGCTATGAAACGTTGTATTGGAGATAGTAGGTAATTGTTATATTTTTTGGCTAAAATGTCTGTTTGGAAGAGACTCCTGCTTCCACGTGCAAATCTCCATTTTTCTTTGACGTTTTCACTAAGTGAGAACTGTCAACCAAAGTGATGGGATTTTCTCAGCAGGAGAGAAGTGCAACTTTACAGGCAGCTTTGACTTCAGGCTTCTGACCCCATCAAACAACCCCATTGAACATCAGAAGGCCTGCCGTCCCCAGACCCTTCTCTGATGAATCTGACATCGCCTGAAATGGCCCTACTTTCTTATATTAGCAGAATTTCTTTGGCGATAAGGATGGTAGTGTTTATACTATGTTACTCTAGGTCTTTTGAATGTTTGACAGCTAATTCTCATGTGTCCTCACGTTTTACCTCTTTCTGTATCATTCTATTACTTGAATTTCTGTTTGGATGGAGAAAAAAATCAGAAAGTTGAATCTCCTATAAAATATATATATATATATATATTTGATGTGTATTTCTTTTATGTATCTAAAAGGTTTCCTATTGTTAAAATGCAAGATGTTACATTAATATTAACTATTTTCTGAATAAGCAAGCTAGCTGTGCCTGGCAGAGGACAGACACAAGGGAAGAAGACATAATTATTTGAAACCTGTGGCTAGTCGCCTTTCCCACAGATAGGAAGGGCCCGGAGAAAATCCACAGCATGGGCTATTTCCTAAAGGCAAATCCGTGGAGGTCTGAGGGTGGGGTTTGTAAATGAAGCCATGTGGGATCCAACACTGAGTGAGCAGGGATGCAAAGAACCACCTTTTTCACTGTATTTATTTATTTTTTTACTTCACCATTGGGCCTCCTGAACGGTTTCCACTTCTGGGTGAGGGAGACTTGCTCACAGTGTGATCATTCTGTCAAACATGCCAAAAGAAAGCAGTGCACTCCAGTGCTGTAGGATTTATACCTTCCCACACATGCAAAAAGGGGTCATTTCTTCCCATCAGTCTGTGCCTTGCTTCCTCACTGTGAGTGTGAATTCTGGTCACCCCTGATTCCTATCTGTCTAATTCTGCATCAGGCCAGGTCCAAACCACACTGTCAGAACCAGGCCACCTCAACACTCGGCATTTCACTCTGGAAGCGGTGGACAGGAAAGTGGCTCTCCTTGTTATCCTAGTATATTTCTAAAAGAAATGCATGACATCCCTTATTGGAAGTGTCAAATCATCCCATGAACTAACATTAGGATCAAAACCAGATGATGATACTGTTTAAAGATTACTCTGTTTTTCCTTATGAAAGAAAGAAAAAATTCACTCCAGTTAGCTTACAAACCTATTCTATCTTTTATAGTGGAAAATAAACAACTCTAAAGCATTTCACACACACACCAAAAAAGAAAGAGGCAATCACGCAGTACTTGGGTGAAGAGAACAGGAAGGATAGAAGGAAGAGAGAGATGCACAGAGCTTGTGTGGTGCCTCCGGGATGTGAACTCTGGGCATGGGCATGGGTCTTCACCGTTAGTCATTGGTCTGCTATCCCAGGGGAGAGGCGAGATGGAGCGAGGGTTGAAAAGGATTCAGAGCTGACCGAAGATGAAAGCACGCTTTCTACAGCGGGTGGGGGATTGCATTCAGAAACCCTGGAAGACTTTGTTTTCCTCGCCCTGTGTCCTGGAATCGCCAGATCAGAAGTTGGCAGCTCTAGATTAAACATCATAACAGCTGGGATGAGGAAACTCTTCACAGAAGGGCCACCCCAAAAGTCAGGAATGAAAAAATGCTAGAGGAATAAACACAAGGAAATCCCTCAGGAAAACAGATCTGGCCACTGGGTGGGTACCAGTCTTGTGTCATACTTGGTTTGTGCTGGGCTTTCTTTCTTTAAAATACTTTTTTCCTTTAAAAAAAACTTTTGCCTGGCTTTTGAGTATTTGGCCGTCTTTCACTGAAGTTTCCACGTGAAGTGTCTATCACACACAAAAAAAGATTTTATTTACATTGGTATTTATTTTATTTTAGAAGAAAACTAAGCCCAGTTCCCTTATCTATTGTTAGAAGCCTTTCTGTACAAGTCATTGGATTGGGAAAAGAAAGGAAATGTTGAATAATTCCTTGCCTTGGGAAAAGCAAGTTGATTTTTTAAAAGTCATTGACCGCCTTCCCTGAGCACCTTTGAGTCTGAAGATGGTTCTTAGTGAAAGGACAGTCGTCGGTCCCCCTTCACGTTATCATTTTCGCGTGCCTCTGTCTCTTGACACTTCTATCCCCACGTCTCAGTATCTGCAGTTCTGCCATCTCGCCCCACAATATCATAGCATTTTTTTAAACCACGGAAAAGCTACTTCTACGCAAAGAATGTGTCTAAGATATGCTAAACTTTACCCTGCGTGTTTTTATCTTTTCTTCCTCTCTTCATTCAGTCATTTTTATTGTGAATTAGATGGGGAACTTTCAGACCATCAACTCTCAGCCCATCAAACCTGCATTCAACAGTTCAAGCCACATCATCAGCCCCCACCCCAGCCTCGTAGTCTATCCCAGCCTCCCTCGCCAGGTTTCCCTTCTCTTCCGTGTGGCTCTCCATCCTCCGCTTGTTTGTCCATTGCTCACCTCAACCCTGTAATCCACTGATTCATCTTCCATCCCTTGCTCTCGTCCCCCTCGGTAACCGCCCGAGGCTGCTCCCTTTGGTAAGATCATCTTCATCTTGTTTTTTATTCTTATAGTAGTGGTCTCGTACAGTATTTGTCCTTTTGTGACCGGCTAACTTCACTTGGCACTGCAATTTCCAGGCCCATGCATGTCAGTAGGCGCTTCCTGGTTTCATCGCTGCTTTTTAGTATTCGACCAAAAAGCAAAGTCTCCTACTACCACACAGTATTCCACTGCCACCGTTTTTAGTGATCTTCTCCCACGCCTTCCGGTGTAATGTGAAAACTGAAGGCGCTTAATTATTAAAGCAAGGTAGGAACTTAACCCACTCCAAGGACTCCGGAAACTAATGCTGACACAAGGGTCAAAAGAGTAGGAAAATCGAGAAATTGGACAACAAAGATTTGGTTACCTAACTGAACTTTTATGTTAAAGAGAAATCCAGGTAAACAAAGCTTTCATATATAAATTGTGCTTTTCTCCACTAAGCAACATATTTTCTAAATAAGTAAGAGAAAGTACTGAGGTATATTCACTTTAAGTTGTCACATGGATGGATATATTTATTTTCTGAACTACGGAATAAACAGGGTTTAAATGCAATAGATGAGATCATATTAAACTTTAAAAAAAAACTGATTGTCCACGCAAAATGTGTACACCTAAATCTGTACAAATCAACAATCCATGTATTGAAGTCTAAAAAACTGTCCTATAGATGTACCCTCTCCTTTTATCAACAATATTTCAAATTCTATGTCATTAGTTCAGTTTATAATAAACTATCATATGCCGTTTGGAGATGATTGATAACATTCTCCAATTAAATAATTTTGATGTCAACATATATAAACCATAGATTAATGAATGGATTGGGGACTCACACTTAATTCTAGCCACACTATAAGAACAACTTTTTCTTACCACATGGGCCCACTCCATGCCCACCCTCCTGAACGGACCCCTGCAGATGGGGGTGCTGTAACAAAGTGAGGTGAGGAAATCAGATGGTGCCTGGCAACAAGAAAGAATAGCATCTGAGGCTTCAAACTTGTCTTAAAACAAGTAGCCGTCGAAGTGAAGTATCGGTTAAGTGCACTGGCCTCTGGTCTTAGGTCTGTAAATAATAGAAGGCTAATCCGAAGGAGGGAACCACATTAGAGCCTAAGTTCTGAACACTCAGTTTAAAGAAGTCTGTTTGACAGTGAAAGCCCAGACCCCTTTCGAAGGGTCCCCCGATGGTTAGGCTTCTGGTGAGTCCCCTCTGACCATGGTCTGGGTGGTCCTGGCCTTGTTACAAAACAGAAGGCATTGGAGGGTGGGCTACTGCAGCTGTCACTGTCTTCAAATGTGACATTGGAGCTCCCTTTGGGTCCAATGTCTGTTCCAGTTTGTAGTATGTTCTGCTTTGTTCTATGAAGATTTTTCTACTTTATTCTGTCATTGTTTGCAGGTTTGGGGGTTTTTTGTTGTTGTTTGATTTTGTACATTTTTCTGTATATGATATGCAGGGTAGGTAAATCTGTAGCTACAGCAAGTGGATTAATAGTTTCCTAGGGGGTTGGCAACGGAGGTTTGTGGGAAATGGAGAACTAACAGCAGTAAATACGAGGAAGAAGAAATGTCCTAAAATTGACTATGGTGATAAGTATACCACTCTTTTGAGTATGATTGGGCTATTGAAATGTATGACACATAAATGATATGTCCATAAAACTGTTACTTTTTTTAAAAATATGACCATGTAGCACTTTGTTTTACCAAGGAATCCATCTAAAGCCGCCCAGTGTGAGACCGGGCGTGAGTGACTGTGCTTCCGTGCGCAGGAGAATACCCACAAGGAAGCCGGACTTCCCTTCAATGGGTGCTCGCCTGTGTCACCCGCCTGTGAGGTTGACTGGGTTGGGGGGCTTCTTTAAGAAAGAAGAAAAGTACATACAAAGCATCAGTCAAAAACCAGAGACAGAACAATCTTCATAAATTTGTATATTCAGAAATGAATTAGGATGAATCCCTTGTGGATCCTACATGTATACGAGATAGAATGTGATAACCACGGGGGAAAGTAGGTCATATCAAAGCTACACACATTTGAGAAACCAAATACTTTTTCAGGAAACCAGTCCGATTCTGGTGCAAGGATTCTCACAAAAGCCAGTTTATCTTCATCTTATAATTTTGCTAAGTTGTGACATGTTCATGATTTCCTGTTTAATTGTCCTCAGAGACTGTTTAAAGATTTTTGCAACATTTTTATTTGTCCCAAAATTATACAGACAGTCAAATGCCAATCCTGCCATAACGAACAAGTTTAAAGTGCACCCGAGTAAAATATGACATTGCTTTGCATGGTAACAATAACTCAGCCACCATCCAGAGTAAATATTACGTTCTCTTAGCATCATCAGAGTAAACGAATGACTAGATACAACGTGTGTGATCTGACTAAATTAGTGTTGCTGGGGAAACTTGATATTTTTCATTTCCTGACTCAGAGGTTGATTTATATGGGGCAATATGCTATGTTTTCCATTCAGCTGCTATAGTTTAGCAAAATAGTAACGTATGCTGCAAGCAAAGTTACTATGGACTCTTAACTAAATATGGGACATGAAAAAGGGAAAATATATATTCTTCTCTTTAAAAGTTCACTTATATGTCTTTTATAGTTCCTTCTATAACCCAAGTCCTCATCTGGCTTGTCTTTATTTTTCCCAACAGTTTACTGGCAAATTCACAAACTCAAAATAAATAGAATTTTTCCACTATCTAATTCTGAATTTGGCAGGGAAACTCAATGATGAATCTATTCCTACCTCAAAAAAAAAAAGAAAGAAAGAAAAAGGGTTTTTGGTTTGTTTAAAAAAACACATATTTCACTCACACATATTCACTGAAGTTTGTAAACCTGAAAAAATAAGACCATTTTATTGAGGTGAAGGTGGGCTGGGGTTTGAGTCCTATGTCGCCCAAAAATAAATCAAGTGCGAATTCAATCCTAATATTGGGAACTTCAAATAGGAATAATCAATTTCTTCCATCATTTTCCATCTTGGATTTCTTCCGGGCCATCTGAAGAGACCTCCCGGAGTCCTGATCACTATGAGGGGTCTGCTCCTTCGTAGTCTGAACTAGCACACCAGCCCCCACAATATGAGGAGTCTGCTCCTTCGTAGCCTGAACTAGCACACCAGCCCCCACAATATGAGGGGTCTGCTCCTTCGTAGCCTGAACTAGCA
>NW_022106471.1:16133478-16164545 GCF_000313985.2 Echinops telfairi
GTCTGCTCCTTCGTAGCCTGAACTAGCACACCAGCCCCACAATATGAGGAGTCTGCTCCTTCGTAGCCTGAACTAGCACACCAGCCCCCACAATAGCAGGTGTTGCTACGGGCTCACCGCTTCCCCGTGATTCCTTTCAAAGAGCAGTGTCCCACAGCCCACACAGACTCTTAATCAGCTAACTTGTACAGAATGTACAGCTGACAAATAATATGAAAGTCATTTTTCATTTTTCCTTCACCATCCATGGGTAAGTAAAGGGCTACTGTTATTTTTAAAAGCTTTCTCTATCGACTGTTTCTTAACCTTTCCAAGGTAAACTTAGTCCCCTCTACCTACTAAGTCTACCTGTTAGTACAAATCTTTTCCAACAAGTCTGAGGACCTCATTTGTTCTCCATGCCAGGGGAATAACATAACACGAAGCATGCTCCTTGCTCCCGTTTGGTGCCTGGAAGCGCATCTAATTTCTATGTGGAAGGAGACAATCCTGGGCTGCACATGGCCTTGTCCCGTGGAATCTGTCAGCATTTCCTTTCCAAGCATCACCCTAAGTTCTTGTGAAGAAACTTGTCTCCAGGGCATTGTTTTATGTAGATTTGTGGATTTATACTGCATACTGCCCCCAAGTTAATTTCACCCAGCCAATTTCGATCTTGTCACCACTTTCCTCAAAACCTTCAGTGATGCTCTGCTGTTCTCCGTTGCCTACAGGCCAAAGTCCCAGCAGGTCTTCCTCGAGACGGAAGCCACTCGTGTCTGCGACCTTCCTTTCTAATGCTCTCAACCAAGATCTTCTTTTCCAACGAGGGCAGGTAGGATCTCAAACTTTTGTTCATTAGGGTATGATGTGGACTGTGGATTAGGAGATGCACTGGTGGTGCAGTGGTTAAAGTGCTTGCCTGTTAGTGGTTTGCACCCACCTTGGGAGAACCTTTGTGCTTCCATAAGATGCATCGTCTCAGAAACTCTGTGGGCAGTTTCACTCTGCCCCGGAAGGTCTCTGTGTGCAGAATTCATTCCACAGCAGGGGTTGGTGTTGGGTGCATGCTAGCATGTCTTGTTTCAGTGGACCTTTTATTCAAGGTCTTGCTGTTCTTTCTCTGCAGTTTCCTACTGGCTGTGTTGAGAGTGGACCCCTACCACTGTTGGACTGTGGATGGAAAAGAAAGGAGCCCTGCTCTCGGAGTATGAATTAGATTTTGGATTGCCTCCCTTGTGAGAGTGACTATAAATGCGTGTTGCTGTATGAGGAGAAAGGAAGGTATTATAAATGCTAAGTAACCAGAGAAAGACTCCCAAGGACTCTGTCGTTACCTGAGCAACATATGATCTGTTAGTCTCTATGGGGACGCATACTGTTAAGTACAGCCACCAACATCTCCCACTCCAGCTAGACCCTCGTTTGTTTAAGCCAGGGGTCCTCAAACTTTTTAAACAGGGGCCAGTTCACTGTGCCTCAGACCCGTTGGAGGGCTGGACTATAGTTAAAAAAAAAAAACAATGAACAAATTCCTATGCAAACTGCACATATCTTATTTTGAAGTTAAAAGAACAAATGGGGCACAAACACCCAGCGGGCCAGATAAATGTCCTCGGCAGGCTGCACGTGGCCCGTGGGCTGTAGTTTGAGGATGTCTGGTTTAAGCCAATCCTTATCATTCTACCCCACTTAAAACACACATTAGCTCAGTCACTTAGACCTAAGCCATCAGTACCTGTTATTCTCCCATAAGCATGGTCCACGAAGAGCAATGACTGAGTACTTTGGCTCAATAACTGAAAGAAAGAACTATCTTCTCCTGGCTATGTGTATAAGAAATCAGGTAGGCATTCCAATGTAATAGTCCTTCCAATGTAGCCCCAAGGATTCCTGCCTCCTCATATTCACCGCTTTGTAATACTCCCTCCTAACAATGTGCCAAAGAGCCCTGGTGGTGTAGTGGATTACACATTGGGCTGCTAACCACAAGGTCATCAGTTCGAAACCACCAGCCACCTCAAAGGGAGAAAAAAATGAGGCTCCCATCAAGATGTGCAGCCTCAGAAACTCACAGGAGCAGTTCTACTTACTTTATAGGGGCGCTGCGAGCCAGACTGAACTTGATGGCACTGAGAGAGCACAGTGTGCCAGCGTGGTAGGAATGACCAGCAGTGCTGAACTAGTGGAATGTCACTTGTGAGTTTGTTATAACATATTGGGTTCTCTCTCTCTCTCTACACACACACACACACACACACACACACACACACTTCACTTGCTGTGGAGGAAACCAGTTGCCATACCATGAGAAACTGTATGGGGAACCCAGAGGTCAAGGAATTGAAGCTTTCAGTCAACAGCCACACGAGTGAGTATGGCCGTGGATCCAGCTTCAATCAAGCCTGAGATGACCGCGGCCAGGTTAGCATCTTTATTGCATCCTCAGGTTCGGAGCCATTCAGTGAAGCCTAAATTCCTGACTCATTTTTATTGTTTAAAATGTATTGCAAATGGTTGGGGTGATTCATTACACAGCAGTAGATAACTTATACAACATGAGAACCAACTTGCAATCAAAAGCAAACCCCAGGCTGAAGATAAGACAGAGCTGTGGGGATCACAGAGAAATGGAACAACAATGCAGATCAACTCACCTCTACTGTCTTCAACTATATAAGCCCTCCCCAAAAAAGTGCCCTTAGTTTTCAGCCAGTCTGAATTAGGTTTCTAGTGCTTGCAAAGAAACGGATGGTGTAGTCTAGCAGGCCTGCTATTCTTTTCATATAAAAGAATATAATATTCTTTTCTCAACAGTGTTTAAAATTCTGCACCACTGGCTAAATTAATTATATGATCAATAGAATTATCGTATGTCCCAAGGAAATGATTTATAATACTCCTTGTTATAAAATGATAATGATGTCTCTAAAGTTAGATTGGGTAGATAGCTAGATAGCTGGGTAGCTAGGTAGATGGATGGATGGATGGATGGATGGATGGATGAATGGATGGATGGATGGATGGCTAGATAGATAGAATGATGGCTTTGGGCCTCATACTTAATTCCAGCCCCCTCTAAGAACAATTATTTCTTATGGCATGGTCCTGCTTGATACTCGCCATCATGAAGAGATCACTGAATATATAGCTGTTATAGCAAAGTGTGGTGTAGAACTCAGATAGTGCCCAGATATCAGAAAGAATTGCTTCTAGGGGTTGAAAGGCTTATCTTAAAACAAGCAGCCACCTAAATGAGGTGTCAGCTTCTACATGGAAGAAGCACACCAGCCTGTGTGATCCAAGGATTGTAAGTAATAAAACCCAAATCCGAAGGAGGGAATGGAATCAGAGATTAAATTGTGAGTTTGCAGAAGCCTATGAATGACAGGGAAAACCAAAAATCCATTTGCAGGATCCCTCCATGGATTGTCCAGGGGTGTGAACAGCCTTGCTATCCGACAGATACTTCAAACTTGATAGTAGCAGATGTCCTTAGATTTAAATGTAATACAGTACCTTATTCTTTGATCACCCCTTTGACCCATTTTAAAGTTGTCTCAGTTTTAAGTAGTGTCTGTTTTCTTTTCTATTGAGGGGTTTTCTGTTTTATTTTTCCATTGGTTATTTATTTATTTATTTATTTGGGATTATTTTTTGTTTATTTGTGTCATTTGTTTGTTTATTTGGGATTCTTTTATTTGTTTCTGGTTTTGTGTGACTTTCTTTTCGTGTGTGTGTGTGTGTGTGTGTGTGACTTTCTGTATATTAAATCCAAGATAGGTAATTTAATAGAGACAGTAACTAGATTAATAATAACCTAGGGGCACGGCAGGGGAGGTTAGGAGGAAATCGGGAGTTAACTATGAGAATAAGAAAGAAGAAATGTTCTGAAATTATTATGGCGATGATTATACAACACTTCTTTATATGATTAGATGATTAAATTGTATCATCGTGAATTATATGCCAATAAAATCATTTTTAAATGGTAGAAGAAAATGTTCTAAAATTGATCATGGTGGTGATTGCACAACTTTAAGAATATGATTAAACCAATGAGTAGTATGAGCTGTGAATTCTATCTGAATAAAACTGATTAAAAAAGAAAACATAATCTGATGCAAAATTTGTCTTGGAGGATTGATTGCACCCAACTGAGACGTCCAAAGTTCCCTCAGCTCCTCCTTTCTGCACACCAAAGGCCTTCCTCTCCGCCCACTTCACTCGCACCCTCCCTCCGTCTGGGCACTGCTCACCTTCTCTGGCTTTGTGATGAGCGCAAGAGGCCGGGCTCAAGTGCATCCCAACCCGCTAGTGAGTCCATCCAATTCTTGGACTGCCTCCTTCACTCATCGGGCACGTTCCACATGCTGCCCTCCCGCTGATGACGACATATTTACCCGGATAAGCTCCTCATGAGTTGCTGTCAAGTCGGCTCAGGGTGGCCTCATCGGTGTGTCGTTCTGTGTGAGCAGTGTGAGCAGAGGCTGCAGTTATCACAGCTGGCCAGCCATCTCCCTGAGGGAGTCCCTCATTCCTGCTCCCCAGGACTTGGAGCTGTTCCTGCCAGTGGGACCCCATGCTGAGAACTTCAATGTCCTCCTCAGCTAGACGCAATAAAGAATCCACAGCTAACAAGATCCCCCAAGTGATTCTTGTAGATCCCCAAGGATTCTGAAAGATCTTATAATCCAGTTAAAATGCAGATTCTCATTCTGTATATCTGGAGCGAAATGCAAATTCTCGTCTCAGCAGGTGTTCAAACGAGAATGAGTCTGTTTGAAGCCATGATTTCACAAGGGTTCGCATGTGACCCGATGGTATTTACACACAGAGCACTCATCCCATGTGGACTGTTCCGTTGACCCCCTATGCTGTCCGCCAGGACTTTGCTTGTGTCCTAACGACCTGGTGTGAAATCACAGAGCCTGCTGCCAAGGTCCATGCTGTGGCAAAGAGAGAGGACAGCGGACAAAGAGGGGCCGGGTGGGGGGCTAACCCGTGTTTTCTCTGTTCATCACTCGGACTTGCAACCATGGAGGATTCCTCAAAATATCAGCCCATAAAACCCGCAAGAGACCAGGGCCTTTGAATCATACAGGAACTATTGATAAGCTACTTCACATATTTGTACATACATGTATATGAATGGGGGCTTAAACCATTTGTAGAGACCAAAACAAAAAAAGAATGAAAATTTTCTGCCACCTTTTCAAAGCACCCCCTCTGCCAGAATTTTGCAGAGCAGCGCCTGACTTCACCAGGAGGAAGGAGAGCCGAGCTCCTCCGCCCCCGTCTGATTCCGAGGATGAGCCCAGACCTGCCTCCAGCCTCCAACTGTCCTGTCCCTTGTGATCCCAGCCCTTCTCCCCACCACACTCTGCTTCTCTGCTGGCTCTGGTCACTCATTGCCAGGGCCACACAGAACCACAGACAGGACGCACACTTACGGTTTACATTAGGGAGGTCAGCAGGTTCAACGCGAGATCAGCAACGCTCATCCTTCCCGTCCAGGGTAGGTCTTCTCAGTTATGCCCACAGGTGAGCATCTTTCTGCCCGACACCTGCCTCCCAGCCGCGTGGCCCTATGGTCTTTGCCTGGAGGAGCAATATCACAAAGCTCTTTTAGTGCTGCCAATAACTGTCCAAAGGGCACGCCACTCTCACAGAAGCCTCCGTCCAGAGGTGCTCAGCTCCAGCTCTGGGGGTCAGCAAGTGTAGCTCCCCCTTGAAGCCGCCTGGACTCTCCCCATTTCATAAGTCAATCTCTACCCAAAGGCATTCCACTTTCCTTGCTCTGTGGGTTAGGAAGGCCACCACTCTGCTTTGTGCTCTGGCTCATGGTGTGGTTACGCTTGTGCCACAGCTTTCTACATGTGGGATGGAGGAGGCTCCCTCAGCAAGGACCTCGGGCTCCACAGGACACGCTCCACTCTTGCTTCTTCTTTCTTGGTGGTCATCAGATCCCCGTATCAGCTTCTGAAATGGCTCATTTTAATCGGTCACAGCACTGACTGATCCCTTCATAACAGTCCCATATACCTTATTTACGTGGTCTCACCCAGTCCTTTGGTAAGAATTATAAAGACTGTCAAGTAATTCACTGCACCGTGTATATGATGTCTATAGATATCCATCTTGTGGTGCAATAAGTATATGCATACATGTGATATATTGGCCCCGTCCCTGTAGGAAAACATCCTGCTTGGTAAAGAGAGGGGCAGCGAAGGGGGGGGACGGCCTTCAACAAGATGGACGTTGCAGACGCTGTAGCAATGGGCTACGGCAAAGCAACAATTCTGAGGATGCTGCAGGACAGGCCGTGTTTCGTTCTGCTGTGCCTCAGGTCGCCGCCGTGGGTCAGAACTGACTTCACGGCACCTCCATACAACATCACTACCCGGAGGCTATCTGGGGTCACCTGTGTAGGGCCGCTCTGGGTCCAAACCCACCCATGGCAGTGGGCTGGCGTCGCATTTCAGCACATTTTCTATCCACTTCGTTCTAATGAGGCATAGACAGAAAGCATCTTCGTGCAAGGGAGTCGTGACCTCCACCCTCCTCCCCTGAAACTGCCTCTCCCCTTCTTCCCAGCTCTGGGGGCAGCCAGCGAAGCTTTGAGATGACTGAACAATTAGGGGGTCTGACTTAAACCTTCCCCTGGGCTGCTCCCTTCACGCCTCTGGGGCATTTGTGGCGCAGTGGAGAAGGGTCCTTTCCTGGGCTCCTGGAGCACATGAGAAGGGGCAGGAGCCTCGTCCAGTTCTACGAAACCACGCCTTCTCCTGAATTGTGTCCCTGGCCGACCTCTGCCTCGGGGCCTCCCAGAACTTGGGGGGGATGAAGCGTCCCCGTCCTCGGGGCAGGGGTCTCTGTTCCGCTCCATGCTCTGGCTTGCTCTCTCTGGTTCTCCCCCGCCCCAGTCTTTTGAGGGGGACCCTGGTGTCCCGTTACCTGCCCTGGTAACCTTGCCGCCCACGGGAGACCCGCACCACACTGCCCTGCCTGCAGCAGGTTCAGGGGCTCCCCGGTCACACGCCGCCCTTTCTTTTTCTTTTTTTAAACATTTTATTAGGGGCTCATACAACTGTTATCGCAATCCATACACACATCAATTGTGTAAAGCGCATTTGTACATCATTCTCAAAACATTTTCTCTCCACTTAAACCCCCGACATTAGGTCCTCATTTTTCCCCACCCTCCCTGCTCCCCCCTCTCTTATGAGCCCTTGATAGTTTATAAATTGGTATTTTGTCATATCTTGCCCTGTCCGATGTCTCCCTTCACCCACATTTCTGTTGTCCATCCCCCAGGGAGGAAGTCACACACAGTTCCTTGTCATCGGTTCCCTCTTTCCAACCCACTCTCCCTCTACCCTCCCAGTATCGCCACTCACACCACTGGTCCTAAAGGGCTCATCCGCCCTGGATTCCCTGGATTTTCAGTTCCCACCTGTACCAGTGTACATCCTCTGGTCTGGCCAGACTTGCAAGGTCGAATTCAAGTCATGGTAGTGGGAGCGGGGAGGAAACCTTTAGGAACTAGAGGAAAGTTGTATTTCTCATCGTTGTTACATCGCACCCTGACTGGCTCATCTCCTCCCCGAGACCCCTCACCCTTTCTTTTTCAAGACGGTTTTATTGACCTATGCTTCACGGACCGTCCAATGAACAGCTCGGCCGTGTTAAGAAGAGGTGTACAATCATCTCCACGATCGAGCGTCGAACCTTTCCTTCTTTCTTGTACGCATTGTCATCAGCTCCCTGTGAGCCCTCAACTTCCCACCCTCCTAATCCCCGGCAAAAAGTCACCAGAGCGCCCACAGCCTCTGCAGTCCCGCCCCTCCTGGTGCCACAAACAGACAATCGCACTCTGGTTGTCGGTTTCTCTGCAACTCAGCACCTGCTTCCACGAGCACTGGGGTCCGAAGAAGTGGCTGGTACGCACTGAGGGTGTCAGGCTCTCTTCCATCCCAATTCAGACGGTCTGCAGAACTCGCCCTGTCTTGGTTTCCAAAGGGGGGGCACAGTCCACGCCAGGAGGCCCAAGACATGATTAATTCTGTTTCTCCTCAGCTCACCCAAATCAGAGTGCACTGCAGGTGGGGAACAGGGAGTCCGGCCTAACACTTGAGAGTCCAGAGGCTGCTTGCCTGAGTGTAGGTGGTAATTGGCCTACAATCTCTGATACCACCCTTTAGAATACGAGGTACCTTGCTCTCTGTAGCTTTGGGCCTTAGTCACTATCAGCACAACTGGAGAAGAGCCCATCAAAATGCTGCTGCACACACCAGAAAAGGGGGGCTTCTGTGTTGGGCAGAGCTGGATTCTTGCCTCTGCATTGGCCAGCGGAGGGCAGGTTAGGAGTCTCCGAATCCTCTGTGTCCATCCTCCCTCCTCTGTAAAACCAGACTACTATTACTCAACCAGTTGGTTTCCTATACATATCTGCAGACCAAGAAAACATAGACTCACATGAATGGCATTCCGTATTTAGGTGGTGTGTATCGAAGTACATTTAGAACCGAAGTCTCCCTAAAACCCAACAATCCTTTAGCTTAGCTGATAAAGAAAGTCTACCTTGAGCATTGAGCACTTCTAAGGGCTGGCTGAACAGAATGGCATTGACAACAGCATCTGGACAGATGGAGTAAGATGTGTGGGCTGAGTTGATGTTGGTGGGAGCGGGACACCTCAGCGCAGGAGGTGGCGGTGACTGCCTAGCGTGAAGATCATGCAGACCGCTGAGCGGCACGTGCAGAACTGCCTCTAACACTGCATGTGCCTCTGGGTGTCTGTTCCCAACAACAACCTAACATTTTTAAAATGTAAGCAATATATTCAGTTAAAAAAAAAGAAAAAGAAAAATCACTTACACCCGTTTCTCAGCACTGAGATATAGTCTGAGCTTATCAACTATCACAAATGATGTGACCTATTGTGAAGATTGGATGCTTATGAGTGGGAAGGGCTTGACACAGGCTAAGTGCTCAATTAATATGACCCATCACGATCAGTATTACCTCTGTCCCCTTCAACCCCACAGTTAAACTTCTGAGACTCCATTTCCTCCCTGGTAAGAAGGATATTAAGAGCTCTGAAAAGTTATGAAACCATGTTATTTGGAATTTAAAGTAAATTGCTTTGTAAATGTTAGATATTGTTACCTGTTCACCAAAGAAACTGAGTCTTTAAAGTGTGTTCCTCTTCCAAAAAGCTATGCATTTTCTAGCTGGTATTATTTCCAAAAAGAAATGAAAAGTGTTCCACTTTCAACAGGGCGTGTGGAGTGATTAATAAATAAAATCAGTAAGCACTACCTCATTCTACCCATGAACTCACAGTTTCCACAGATTGTAAAAGACTGGTCTTTCCTCCTGTCAAACTCTCTCTTCTTATCTGTTCTCAGAATGTGCCTGCCTCCTCAACATGTACATTTCAATGATCTTCACATAACTTAAAATGGAAAGGAAATGACTACAATGTACTGGAAATGTACCCAAAAGGCGGCCAAGAAAGTTGCGTATAGGAGTTACTTCTTCCAACTCCTGACAGCTAACATATTGGTGGGAAGTTTTCTATCTCCCATCCTGCCTTTAAACATGAACATTAATGGGATCACAGAAATATTAGCTCCACTTCAAAAGTTCCAAGTCTTTCCATATTCCTGGAGTGTTGAATAAGGTATAAAGTATATTTTAAAGCTGATTTTTTTAAAGACTTTATTTCATTTACACTCACTGGGAAGTCTGTCAGGCATATCTTGCGTGTCTCCACTAACTGACATTTGAACAAAACACAAACCTAAGTGTCTATTGTCACTGCAGCCATAACTATTTATTACACTTTTAAGTACAGATTTTTTAAACAAACCAGCCAAACCCACCTTTAAAGAATAAAACAGTCATTCGTGTATTTTTGCCTACTTCCCAATTCACAATTATTTCAAATCATTCAACCTAGAAAGAGGAAACCGTCTTGGGAAGAGAAGCAAACACAGATCTGAAAATCCAAGATGGTACAAATATGCAGGTGACTCAACCCATCAGCCAAGGGAATTCTCTTTTCAAAGTTACACCCACGTATTCTTGAAAGGTAGAGAACACTGAGTTGAAACGATAGCAATGAAGTCTCTACAGTTTGAAGGAGTTGCAAATGGTTAATGCACTCACTGCTAGCTAAAAGGTTGGAAGTTCAAGTCCGCCCAGAAGCACTGGTGAAAAACCGACCAGGGAAACCGTGGTGGAGCCAGTTCTCCTCTGACACACACCGCGTCACCACGAACACACGGCCATTGAATTCATGCCGACTCTTAGCATCCCGGTAATGTTTCCAGGACTGCTGCCTTGACAGGAGCAGAGAGCCTCTCTGATTATATATTTGTGTGTGTGTGTGTGTGTGTGTGTGTGTGTGTACACATATACATACTCACCAGGAGTCAGAGCGTTGACTCGATGACAACTCACATACGCACAGAATAAGAAAGGCTGCGGGGACAGAACATAAGAAAGAATACCAATAGAACGCGCCTGGATTCTCTCGCACAAGACTTGTGGCAGTGAGCACTAGTGTGACCTCGTTGGAGTAACGTGCAAACAGGCAGGCATACAGAGCTTGTACGCCTGGGACAGACTTCCAGGCATGTAACCTAAGCCAACTTGCAGAGACGCTGATAAAAATACATAAAAGTCGTGGCATTACAGTGGAGTGAGCACCACTGAACTGTACACTTTAAGATGGCAAAAATAGTAAATGCTGTTATCTTTTACCAGAAAAGGCTTGAAGGGAAAGATCTGAGAAAAACAGATATATATGTGTGTGTGTCCAGCCGGACTGACTAGAGAAACAAATCCAGTGATACTCATACATGTGTAAGAAAGAGCTTCATATCAAGGAGTCATTGTATGTTAAGAAAACATCCCAGCCCAGTCCAGATCAAGTCCACAAGTCCAATATTTAGCCTTTAAGTTCCATACTAGTCCATACATTCCCCTTCAGACTCACATAGCCACTGACAACAATGCCGAACGTAGGAAGACCACAGGCCAGAGAAAAGTCTGTGGTTCCAGTGGCAGTGGACGCATCTTCAGGACCCTGGCTGCCATCATCGTGGCTCTGTGTGGCTTGTCAACAGGAATATGTAATACAGAGAGTGTGCCCTACCTCCAGAGAGGAAGAGAGGAAGTTCCCAGAATCCTCATGAGAAGGCCACACCCACAAGGAGGTATCATCAGGCTGTGATCTGATTGACAGGCTAGACTCCACTCCTTCACTCTTAATATTCTCAAGTGGACATGGGATTATGCAGCTACCACAATGAGTGTTCTTTACAATGTTATCTTTAACAATCATAAAACAAAAGCCACGTAATCAGTCAACAATAAAAGATGTTTAAGTGAATTATATGATCAAATATTATTCCCATGAAATGCAATGGCTTTGATAAGATTGGAGACATGAAAAACTGCTTCCAACAATTTCTCATTTACTTACTGCCAGGGCACACCAGGCACTGTGCCAGACAGGAGTCCTGCCCCGCTGGAGGTCACAGTTCAGGGGTGGAGACAGAGGCCCATCACACACTCCCACCCTCAGTGTTATTACAAACCGCACGGCCACACTGCCCAGGATGAGCAGAGCACGCTTTGAACAGGTACGGGCACTAGGGAGACGCAGCCGTGGACTCTTCAAAGCACCAAGGGTGCCTGCGTCAAAGCAAAGGCGGGGGGCACAGCAGCACACCGGCCAGGTCCAGGCTGGAGAAGTCCATCAGGAAAATCCCAGAGGCGGGAAGGAAAGTGGAACCAACTTTATGAGAGCAATTCCATTCGAGCAAAAGCGGACAAGTCGGGCGTGTGCGATGCCAAACAGTAGTGATGTTTTCTTCTAGAGAGGGATGGGCAGTTTCCTCATTTGTGCTTTCTTGAATGGCCCCAAGGCTTGACAATTAAAACGATCAGCTTTGTGTTGGTGTTGGGAGAGGGGTGGGGGGGGTCAGACAGAAGAAGTGGCCCCAGAGCCCTTGTGTGAAAACAGGAGGGGAAGAAGCAAGCCTTTGCCAGTTGCTTCTGGCCAGAAACCCAAGAGCCAGGGCGTAAAACTGGAAGCCAACAGCGCAAGGGCTCTATTCAAGGGCCTTGGGGATGCCGAATGCATCCAACTGGGACGGCAGAGGACGCCGTGTGGATTGGGCCTTACATGGTGCCGGGCATGTGCCCAGCGCAGGGATGCAGATGTAAGGAGAGTCCACTGCCACCGCTGACTGTCTGAGTGTGTCCCATTTGTCCCGCTACCCTGGGAAGTCACCATTATCATCCCGTTCTATGTATGACAAGCACGGACAAGGAGAGTTCAGGAGAAGCCAAGGGATGTGTCCACAACTATTCAGGGGAGAGCCGGGACTCAAGCTGGAAGTCTATCCGATTGATGGAAACGTGACGAAGATGATTTACGAGAAGCACGCGGTTACTCGTTCAGTCACAAAGGCGAGGAGGTCTGTCCAGAAATGGGGCTGGGGTGTTTTGTGTGACCCTGTACATAAAGCCAGGGGCTGTTCTAGTCCAGAGACGCTTTGTTGAATTTGATCCTCTTACAAACCGTATGAAGAAGACCTGGCAGGGCTGTGGGTTAGGTGTTGGACGACTAACCACCAGGTTGGAGGTTCAAACCCACCAGCTGCTCCTGCAGAGACAGACAGGGCTGGCTGCTCCTGTGGAGATTTCATCTGGGAACCCCACGGAGCCATTCTGCTTGGTCCTAAAGGGTTGCTGGGAGTCAGGATCAATTGGGTGATGGTGCGGTTTGGGTTGTGAACAACCCTATGAAGCAGGTAGTCTTAGCCCTAGTTTGCAGAGCAGAAAACGGAATGACAGAGAGGTTAAGTAACTTGCCCAGCATCGCACAGCAATGTTCTCTGCAGAATCAATGTGCCCAACCACCCAGCATGCTTCTTCCCCTCAATGGTTAACGGATGCTCTTCCTCCTCGCTACATATGAGAGATCTCGTGCCAAGACAGCGTTCTGTGGATTGAAATCTCTGCTCAGACTGGTGAAAGACAACCTTCCTCATAGCTGCCAATCCAGGGTTTCCCAGACCTGTAAACTGCTGTCTGGTCGCAGCCCCACACCTGACCCACAGTGCGTCCAGGCTACTCGAGAAGTCAAAGCTAGTGAAGACCACCTAGCTCAGCGAGGCCCAGCCCAGGGGCAGACGCTTAGAGGCTAGCCTAACCAATAATACGGAGGCTCTGAGGACCCAAAGCAGTTACCTCACCTGGTGACTCTCAAGCATTCGCCTGTATCAGACTCACCTGGAAGCCTTGTTAGAATCAGTTTTATCTAACCCCAAAGGCTCTGATCTAGCAGATCCAGAGTGGAACCCAAGAATCTCCACGATAACACGACCCCAGTGGAGCTGGGGTGTGCGTGTGTGTGTGTGTGTGTGTGTGTGTGTGTGTGTGTGTGTGTGTCAAACTGGGGGAGCCATTGGCCTTGTCCAGTCAAAGTCAAGGCCCTGGGAAGTAGGGCTCATGAGAAGGTCAACCAGGTGAGTTAAACCCTGACATGGAGGTCCCTCTCACCTGGGTCCCACCCTACTTGGTTGCTGAAGTAGGTGACTGGATGACCAACCCTCACACCCTCGTGCCCTCCAACTCGGTGCTGAGGTTGGCCATGAACTCTCCCCTCTCACACCTGCCATGAACCAGGACTGGGAATTTCAGAAATTTTAAAAAAGAAAATCTGGAGTGATTGACATCTGAATGGGTAGGCTAGCCTCTAAGCGTCTGCCCCTGGGCTGGGCCTTGCTGAGCAAAAGCAGGGCTCCCTTGGGAGAGGTCACCTGCAGCCGTTCAGGCCAACAGCAGTCAGTCTAGGTGGTCTTCACTAGCTTTGAACTTCTAGAGGAGGCCTGGAAGCACTGAATGGTTCAATTTGTTTTTCGGGGGGTGTTGTTTGGGGGGGATTGGAAGGGGTGTTGATTATTAAGTCACTTGGTAACTACTTTTAATCGGGAAAGAAAACAGTAAGATACACCCAAACCTTAAAATTTTAGAGATCTAGCACTCCAAAAACTTCTAATTTTTATCTAATAGATTATATACATATATACACATACATACATACCAGAGGAGTGTGTGTATATATATCTATATACACACACGCACCCTCCTCTGGTTTGTTAGATTCCAACTTCCTTTTAAATTAAGTGACAGCCGAGAGCCCTCTGGTGGACGCTGAAGGCTCCATTGTCCACAGGCTGAAAGGAGGATTTCCATCATTGCAGAGCCTTCTGAAGTTGGCGAGCACCTGGAGGTAGACGCAGGTGTCAGGAGCGGAGGGCAGGATGCAGCTGCCCCTTCTCTGCCACTCTCTCTGAGGAGAGCGATTTGCATTTTCTTTCTCTGCCAGGTTCCTGCCTGGCACAGGCTCTAGCTCTCGGGATGTGCTGCACAGTGGAGTGACAGGAGGGCAGTGCTTCGGCCCAAGGTTGTTATGACAATAGAAGGAAGCGCTGTTACAGGGCGGAGTCCCATGGTGGTGCAAATAATGGACAGGCGTGGCTCCTAAACGAAAGGTAGAGGTGTGAGTCTCCCTGGAGGGAAAGGCCTGGTGGTCTACTTCCAGAAAAACCATCCACTGAACATGCTATGGAGACCGGGTCTTCTGACGCATCCTGGGCTCCCAGGAACCAGAATCAGCTCCATGGAAGCTGATTACACGGTGGACAACCATAGCGAGCATTCACTGGGCGATCAGGTGCCAGGGATCTTGCTGAATGATCTACACATACAGCTAGTTCACAAAAGACTACGAAGCAAACATCATTGTCCCCACTTCACACACAAGGCATCTCAGGCCTGCACAGATCTGAACACATTTCCACACCTGGAACACAGTGTTGTCCATAAAGTTTCTGATGGTCAATGCCTCCCACGTGGACAGCCTATTCCCTCGTCCTCATCTCCCTCTAGTCTGGAAGCTATGATAAAACCTGGCCACTGTGGGTGACCCTGCTGGCATCTGAACCACCGGGGCATGCATTTGAAGGATGGAGCTCATGAAGAGTACTTACTCAAAGCCCCGTGGACTGTCAACAGAACAGACAAGCTCTGTCTTGGAAGAAGTACAGTCCGAATTCTCCTTAAAAGCAAGAATGGGGAAGCCTCATCTCATGGACGTTGGATTTCTGTCAGGAAAGACCAGTCCCTAGACAAGGGCATCATGCTCGGTAAAGTAGCAGGGCAGCAAACACGAGGAAGACCTTCAACAAGACGGTCTGGCAGAGGGGCTGCATCGATGGCCAGGTGACAGGTGACAGGTGTCTTTCCCTATACGTAGGGTCGCTACGGGACGTAGCCAGCTTGATGGCACCTAACAGCAATGTGCCACAACATCGTGGGACAAGCCAGAAGGAGTCGGCCTTGATTGGACATTTCGCTCCTGTATTTGCATTGTATCCCTTCTCCTAAGCCAAGATCAAACACCACCTTCTTGCTTTCCTAACTCTGCCCACTGCTCAGTTTGCTACTCCTCTGGGCATTCGTTTGACTTCCTTTGTGCTGCTTGTTGTTGTCAGCTATGTGCTACAGAGCAAACAATTTTAAATTTTTCAACAGGACAAACCACATCCTTCTAGGACCCCTCCTTCCCCCACAAAGTGTGTAGATCATAGCTGACACCATTTTCTCTCATTCACCAAACCTCCCAGTGGCCTGAGCATCACCCAAAACTCCTCCTGCAGCACCCTAGGGCCTCCCCTACAATGAGGGACCAAACCCTGTGCTCCCTGGACATCTCTAGCACCCACTGCCCCCACCCCCCCCACCACCACATCCAGACTTGGACCCAACCACCCTTCACCTTCATTTCACGATTTAATGATATCAAACTGATTCCAGTTCCCTGAACACATTCTGCTCTTGAGGGCCCCCTCTGCCTGTGCTTACCTGGGTTCCCTGTTTCACACACACACACACACACACACACACACACACACACACACACACACCAGGCTCGCTCTGTCGTAGTCATTCCCTCTGAGGTATCACTCACCCAGGATCAGCTGTGTCAGCAGGTGTCCCTGAGACCTTCAGCCTGGTGCTTCCAGCTGGCGCAGGCATACACATTACTCAGCGTTTTGTTGCTTTCCCTAGAAGCTTCTCCCTAGAATCTTCATATCACTGAGAACAACCTTCTATGTAAAGGAAAGAAGCCTTGCCTGGCTCAGCACCATCTGCGTGTTCCTCAGACTGGTTACAGCTCCCAGCTCCATCCTGGAGAATGTTCTGTTCAGAAGCAGATTGTCAAGATCACCTGTCCTAGTCTGTCTTAGTCTGTCTTGGTCTGGGAGCCTACTGAAACCCTGTGGGATTTGAAGTGCCAGTGGTGTCGCTTCTGGCACCATAGCAATACACAAGCCACCACAGAATGAGTGACATAAAAATTCATTTTAAAAATGAGCTGGCCACATATTTATCTCTCCCATTAATAGACTTGAGGGCAAAGTCCAAGAGCTACTCTTAGCTCGGACCCCAAACAGTCAGTAATTTTGTAACACATTGAAATTCAGAACCTCATACAGTCAGTAACTGCATCACATTGAAAGTCAGTGCCTGTAGAGTCAGTAACTTTGTATCACATTGAACCGCAGAGCCTGTAGACTCAGTAACTTTGTATCACATTGAAAGTCAGAAGCCTGTAGACTCAGTAACTTTGTATCACATTGAAGCTCAGATCCTGTAGACTCAGTAACTTTGTAACACATTGAAGCTCAGATCCTGTAGACTCGGTAACTTTGTTTCACATTGAAATATTATGTTCATGCCAACCTGCTTTCAAGACTGTATTTTGCTGCGAGGGGGGTCTGGGCTTATAGGATATAAAGTTGCATTGTCCAGCACCATGGTACACAAAGCCAGCTATACATCAGAATCTCAGAGAGATCATGCAATTTTCCTGGAGTTTAATATATAACAAAGGTGGCACTTCATATCACTGGGGGGAAATGGATAGAACTGTTTTTCTTTAGAAAATGATGATGGCAAAATATGTACAAACATGCCTGATACAGTTGATGTATAGAATGTTATGAGAGCTGTAAGAGCCCCCAGTAAAATGCTTCTTTAAAAACATAATAAAAATAAAAGCAATCATTGTCCTAAAAGACGCATGACACACTGTAATTAGTAATTCGATCATTCGAGTGGGAGCTGATGCTGAATGAGGAGAGGAGAGCGGGTGGAAAGAGGGCGCTGTGCTGAGATGGCTGCTGCTCCATTCTTATCCTGGGCCTCCGTTTGCCCTGCGCATCACCTTGTGTGCCCGGACTAAAGAGGAGACTGGGATCTGCAAGTGAGTGAATCCTGACGAAAGTGGAACAGTTAAGTTTACTTTGTCCAGTTTCAATGCACTGTATCCAGTTAGCATCTAGTAACTAAGTACATTTCTGTTATTTTTTAAGTTTTATTATCAAAACCCTGTGTGGGATGGAGGGGTGACTCATGGGTACTCCCAAGCAGCCAGCACCTCATGGCCGTCCACAGGTCAAGGCCGTCCACAGGTCAAGGGCAGCAGGCAAAGGAAGGACAAAGAGGAAGGAAACGCTAAACTCCAAACAACATAAGATGAGAGAAAAGCAAACAAATGTCCTATCAAAGAAATATATAAGCAGCAACTCACCTTAATGTCTCAGAAACAACGGTCAGTTTTCCATCATGCCAGGACACAGGATCAGACGGCTCGAGCCAAAGAGCAAGGTAAGGGACTGAAGGCCTTTCTGAGGAGTGACTGAGAATGTTACGGGCTAACGTTGAGGCCCCTCGAGGAGATTACACACACACATACACACACAGAGACACACACACGCAGACACAGAGACACACACAGACAGAGACATACACAGGCACACAGAGAGAAACACACACAGACACACACACAGGCACACACACACAGACACAGAGAGAGAGAGAGACACAGACACACAGAGACACACACAGAGACATACACAGGCACACAGAGAGACACACACAGACACACACACAGGCACACACACACAGACACACACACAGAGAGACACAGACACACAGAGACACACACAGGCACACACACACAGACACACACAGAGAAAGACACAGAGACACAGACACACACACAGACAGAGACATACACAAGCACACACACACACAGAGAGACACACACACACAGGCACACACAGAGAGAGACACAGACACACACACAGAAACACACACACACAGGCACACGCACACACACACAGGCACACGCACACACACACAGAAACACACACAGGCACGCGCACACAGAGGCCTTCAGGAAGCAGTCAAAGGACAAAAGGACAAAGAAATGGGAATAATACTAAAACTCAGAGGTCTAATAACGAACTAACAGAAGCAAACAACTCCCTGGAGGAGCCTGCCAGAATTGAATCCACCAAAGAATTATCAAAATCAAGGGCGAATCCCTCAAGACCAATGTATTTGATGAACAGTTCCTCTCCTACATGTATTTCCTCGTGATCTAAGAGCAATATTATTTACAATATCAGAAAATGGAAAATCCCCCTAGTGCAGTGGTTCTCAACCTTCCTAATCTCCGTTGCTACTTCCTAACTATAATTTTTCTACTGTTATGAATCGGGCGACCCCTGTGACCCCAAAGGGGTTGGGACCCACAGGTTGAGAACCACTGCCCTCGTGGACAGAATGGATGAACAGAATGTGGTTCCTAGGTTTGCAATGATGTACCACACAGCTACATAGAACAATGATGAAGTCTCAAAATTACAATGATAAAATTATAATATGGATGGATCTGGAGGATTTATGCTGAGTAAAATAAGTCCATCACAAAATGGAAAATATCGTATGAGTGTGTTTTGATAAAGAAAGGTACACAGAAATCAACATTCATGGGTGGTTAGCAGGGAAGACGCTGGCAGGGTAGAGAAATCACTCTCTAGCGAGTGGACATTTGTCCATGGGGTGATGGGTAACACGAAATGTGTGTGAGGAAGGCGGAACTTGGCCGAGATAACGAAGGGCTGCGAGGTACACACAGTAGGGGATGCTTTCTGGTAACATACACAATTCTGCACCACTGCCTTCACAACCAGAGACGTGTGCGGTTCCATGCAGAGATATGGAAGCATCTGTATGCACGGGACTCTACACGTGTGTACACGGCTGTGGTTGCTAGAGGCCATGGAGTCGATGTCCACTCACAATGACCCCGTGTACAACAACGCAGCGCCGCCCAGTCCTGGGCCTGCCACCCTCCAAATTATTCCTCTGCTTGAACTCACTGTCACAGCCACTGTGTCGGGCCATCTCCCTGATGGCCTTCCCCTTCCCCGCTGCCCTCCCCTTCACCAAGCATGATGTCCCTCTCCAGTGTCCAGAGCACCTGAGACGAAGTCTCGTCGTCTCTGCCTCGCGGAGCATTCAGCTGTCCTTCCAATTTGTTCTTTGGCCGGCCGTGGTACTTTCAATATGCCTCACCAACACCGTCGTACAAATGCATCCTTGTTTCTTCCATTGTCCTTATTCCATGGCCCACTTCCACATGCCTATGGGGACATTGAAAACACCTTGGCTCGAGTCAGGCGCACCTTAGTCCTCGGGTCACACCCTCGCTCTCCAACACCAAACAGAGGTCTTGGGCAGCAGGTTTACCAGCAACAACATGAGCTGCTTCTCCCATGAGCAGTGACTGTGCGCCCATGCAAGAAGAAACCCTTGACCACTTCCAGCTTCTCTCCATGGGCCAGGGCGTTAGCCAGCACTTAAAGTCAGTAAGCCATGGACACAAGGCACTTCATTATGTCTAGGACATCCTTGTAATTACTCCTTATATGCATTATCATTAATATGATGGTATGAGCATTAACATGCACACACACTCAGATATGCCTGCACATGCATCTGTGTATTCACAAAATAATTGTGATTTTTGGTCCATGCACAAACAGGCGCGTGTGCTGGCATATTGGTGTGTGTGCGTGCTGATCACATGTATAAGGAGCAATTACAGATACATCCTGGAGATTACAAAAATCTTTGTAATCTTACTGGATTTGAAATTTTAGGGCCATAACCTTATGGGATAAGTTGGTTAAGTGGCATAAGGTAGCTCATAAACTTTATGTTCTACATTGTTGTTTGACAAGCAGTGTTGGGAATCTTAACAGCTTAGAGTAAAAAGCCACATAAGACACAGCTGCCGGTCTCTACTCATCAGGAGCCCACAGGAAAGCAAGAAGAAACTAGTCTAACAGCCCACATGCCCCACAGCCTCAGTGATCCCAACGCCACAAGCACTAGATGGCACCAAGCTACCATTGCCAACCGTTCTGGCCAGAGAGGCCATCGCTGGTCCCAGACAGAATAGCAGAAAAGCGTAGAACTAACCTTGTTCTTTGAAAGACCACAGTTACTGGACTGGTAGAGACACAGGGCACACCTGAAGTCTTCACACTGTATAAGCGTAAGCCACATTGAGAGGTCATGCCTCAGCTAGCCAACAGACTGGCTCATAAAGTACACAATCTGGCCCACGAGTGCTGTGCCCCCTTGACAAATCTTCTGAATGACCCCAGTCAGCATTCACCTTAAAACCCACATGAGTGGGTCACAGGAGTCAGGTAAGTTCAATTCATAAATGTGGAATAACACAAGAAGAAATAATGAGACGTTGGGTTGACACATCGTGGGAACTGTAACCTTTGTCACCGAACAATTGGTGGAGGGATTCTTACATGGGAGTCTCGTTTGCTGTGTAAACCTTCACCAAAAACGTAATGAAACATTTTAATTATAGATAGATATAGTGTGTAATAACATATAAATAAATTAATTAAAAGCTCACCGATGACTCCAATCCAGAACCCACAGTACTCACCCAAGTATTTTACTGGCTATGCATTATTTTATAAACCACGGGCAGATAAAGTTTAGTCCAAGTGACTTCGATGTTATTTTTTTTCATGCTCTGCTCTTTGGTCTCCCTTTACTCATTTAACCCTCGTCTCTGCATCCCAGCCAGGGACCTCTCTGCAGATAGCCCTACTTCTACAACTCCATCACCAAACCCATCCATGTTGGAGAAAAGGTTGTATTTATCAAGAATGTTTTCTTGGGGAAAAAAAAAGAATGTTTTCTTGGTTCAATCCACAATCAGTGCTGATGGAAGCAGCAGTCAAGAGATCAAAAGACATGCTGCATTAGGTAAACCTGCTGCACAAGACCTTCTTAGAGTATTGAGAATCAGGGGTGTTACTTGGAGACTAAGTTGTGCCTGACTTGAGCCACGGTACTTTCCGATGAGGAAGTTGGACACCGAATAAGGGAGACCAAAGAAGAATCGAGGCATATGAATCGTGGTGCTGGAGAAAAATGCTGAAAGTACCACGGTCTGCTAAAAGGACAAACCGATCTGTTTGTAAAAAGTAGGGTCAGAGTGTTCCTTGATGGCAGGACTTCGTCTGACATACTTGGGACGTGTGGCCAGGAGAGCCCAGTGTCTGGAGAAGCACGGCATGCTGGGTAAAGTGGAAGGGCGGCCAGGGAGAAGGCCCTCAAGAAGTGGCCTGACAACTGGCTGCCACAATGGGCTCGGCAGAGGAGCGATGGTAAGAACGGTGCAGACTGTGCGGGTCTCCGGGGTCCGAACCAACCAGACAATGGCGAACCACAACGACATGTTGTTCATGTGACGCTAGAGAGCCCTCCCACCGTCGTGTTTTAACTGATAAGCAGCAAGAAGCATCGATGGCACAACAGTTAAGCCAACCTCCATGCTGGGATTCCACACTGGCCCGCAGCGCCAAGGAGGGACGAAGGGGCTCTCTGCTCCTGTGAAGCTCACTGTCGGCGGGGCTCTTCTGCTCTGCATGTGGGGCCCTGAGGGCTCACACTGATCCAGTGGCCCCAACAACTCAATAAACAGACCCCACGAGCAGATGCTATGAAAATATCAACGAACCTCACAGATGGGGAGAAACACTGTGAAGCCCACCTTCTCCTTCAGTCACGTCCACAGAAGTCAACAGCCAGCGCCAGCATAACCGTCTCTCTCGTGCCCCGGCTACTGACTCTGAACACGCAGTCGCCTTTCACGGTTTCTCCCCGATGAGTCACGCCTTCACATCATCCCATATGCGAAATTTTAAACATCTTCCGAGAGTCAGCCGGGCCCAGGTTTTTCCATACATCACTCAGGTCTCAGAGGAGTAGAAGATAGTTTGGAAACGTGCAAAGCACCTTCGCCTTGTCAAGACAACGGAGACAGGTTAGCTGAGCGAGGTGGTGGAGGGGTAGAGGGTGCTCCTGGCTTTTTAACAGGCTTGGACCCAGGATGCTAACCAGACTGCAGTGTGTCAAACCATCCTGAAAAGAGAACTGTTCTGCCCCAAATTCAATAATGCCCCACTTAAGAAACCATAGATGTCATCCACATTGGTGTTTCTTTTCTGTGATCAGAACTTTTTAAATGTTTTATTCATACATCTACTGAATCTTCTTTTTAAAATAGCACCTTCTATGTCACTGTGAATGAGAATCGGCTTGATGACGTGAAGGTCAGGGTTTGGTTGGGTTTGGTTTGGTTGGGATGCGTTTCAAACCCACCAGCCTTTCCCTGGGCTGAAAGAGTGGACAATCTGCTCCGTAAAGATGACAACCGCTGGGAACACCCATGGGGCAGGTCTACCCTGTCCTACAGGGTGACCGTGAGTCAGAACCCACAGTGGCACTCAACCACCACAACATGTACTAGGTCTTGAAGACACAACAGATCATGGCCCTACACTGCACATGTCAGCCTGTGGCACATGCGACCTGCGGAGGTACGGTGGCTGCTTCATGACATGACAGATCCTGAATTTACAAGTAGAGATTGTCAGTATGAAACAGCTCAGAGATCATGAAGAGGGGTAATTGACAGGTCAGGACTTCATGGGTTTTGAAGAGAAAAGAAATGCTAAAGAAGAAAGACAATGGTAAAAGGGAGGGGAGGAGGTGATGGTGAAGGCTCTGTGTCAACTTGGCTAGGCCACCGTTCTCAGTGGTGCACCAGATATGATATAACCATCCTCCATTTCCTTATACAATATGAGCAGGCCACCCGTGGAAAGGAGTTTCCATGGAGGTATGGCTCACATCTAATGGTAGAGGGGAAGTCGAGAAGTAGTACTACGAAACACTGGAAACACTGGTTAAGTCAACACATGGGCAAGTACAACATTCATTTCTCCGTCTACCCTCCATCGAGATCCAAACACCTCAGCAGGCCGTGTCTCCATCTCTTTAACCCTTCCCTGAAGACTTCCACATATTTTGAAATGGTGCCATATCCGTTTTTGAATTCAAGGGACCCAAATCACGTTCCCTTTCAACATCCTTGGAGACCACAGAGCACCGTGCAAGCCAAAGGCCAGGGACGCAGGCTGGATGGAGGCAGCATTCCCACAGCAAGACGGCAGGACACCCCAGCTGCAGCTTTCTCACAAACCCAGCCTTTGGCTTCCGTAAAGCTTCGTTAGGTCTTGGACTTCAGTGTGCTGACCATTCACACTACCGGGGAATTCCAAGACCAAACCCCCTGTTGTCCTTCCAGGACGGCGTTGAGCCGGAGCTATGGATCTCTGGCAGCTCCCTGCCAGTGTCCTGCCATGGTCAGTAACATTTTATTTGCATGTGATCTTAATGATAGGCTTCTATGATTTGCACATTCTATTGGGTTACCTTTCTTTAGAATTAACTACACGGTCCAAAGTTCTCGAAACCACGAGTCACTTCAGGGGAGAACGATGGGGTTTTCTACTCCTGCAACAAGTTAGAGTCTCAGAAATCCACAGTGACAGTTCTGCCCTGGCCTCTGGAATCACAGTGAGTCAGCATTGATTGGATGGCGGTGAGTTTGAATTTCTCTTTGGAATGGATACTAATGTGGATCTCTTCAAGTTGGCAGAGTAGTTGTCTTCCAAATTTCTTAGCATAGACAAATGGGTGTCTCTAGTCCTTAATCAGCTTGTTGAAACACTTCAATGTGTGTTAGTTCCAGTTTACTTGAGAAACAAATACACAGACACATGTGTGTAAAAAAGAGCTTTATATAAAAGAGCAATTGTATATGAGAAAACATCTCAGCCCAGCCCCGATCAAGTCCATAAGCCCCATATTAGCACATATGTCTGATACTAGTCCATAAATTCCTCTTTTGACTCACGCAGTACATGCAATGATGCTGAAGGCAGGAAGATCATAGGCCAGCGGGTAGAAGGTATTGTGGATCCAGTGGCAGTGAAAGCATCTCAACACTGGCATAGGTCTCCACGTGTCTCCTGCAGCTCTCTCGGTGTCTCATCAGCAGGAAAGGGAAGGCAGAGAAACTGGGTCTGGCCTCCAGTGACTATTTATCTCCATCCACGCCTCCAAATGAGGCCATCAAGCTGCGATCTGATGGACAGGCTAGACTCCACCCCTTCGCCCAAGTTGACAGGAGATGATGTAACTGCCACAAACTGGTATTCCATCAATTCCTGGACCCTTGTTTTTGGCTAATGCTACCCGTGTAGCTTGGTCTGCTTTCTTCAGGACTCTTGGTTCTTGATCACGTGCTACCTCTTGAAATGGTTGAATGTCCATTAGTTCTTGTTGGTGTGGCCACTCTATGTATTAATCAAAAGCATCTTCTTTTGATGCTTTCTGTATCATTCAATATTTTGCCCATAGAATCTTTCAATTTCAAGATCAGGTATCAGGCACCAGGAGACCCAACACACACACACACACACACACACACACATATTTTGAGAACGAGGGGGGTAGGAGCAGAGACCCAAAATCCATCTGTAGACAATTGCACATCCCCTCACAGAAGAGTCACAAGGAAGGAATGACTCAACCAGGGTGCAGCATAGCACCGATGAAACACAATATTCCTCTGGTTCTTCGAGGCTTCCTCTTCCCATACTACCATGACCCCAGTGCTGCCTTTCAGTCCTGGCCAGACGGAGCATGTACACTGGTACAGCTAAGAACTCACGACACATGGAACCCAGGTCAGATCGACCCCTCAGAAACAGAAATGGGAGTAGTAAGTAATAACAGTAGGGTAGGAGGAAGGTGGAAGGAGAGGGGAGGAAGGGGGAATGGATCCCAGTTATCATAACCATCCTCCCCTCCCTCCTAGGGGGACCAACAACAGAAACGTGGGTGAAGGGAGACAGCGGTCAGTGTAAGACATGAAAACAATAATTTATAATTTATGAAGGGGTCACGAGGGTGGGAATGATGGGAGGGAGGGGAAAAAGAGGAACTAATACCAAGGGCTCAAATAGAGAGCAAATGTTTAGAAAATGATGATGGCAGCATATGTACAAATACGCTTGATACAACTGATGTATGGATTGTTATAAGAACTGTAAGAACCCCAAAGAAAATGATCTTTAAAATAATAATAATAATAACGTGTTAAACAGTAAAGATGTCACTTTAAGAACTGAGGTGCGGGGAGACCCAGGACAGTGTATTTTCAAATGCCTCGTCTACATATGACCGCAGGACTCTAAGAGAGGTAAAAGAAAAGTCACACCTTTGAATTAAAATTATGGCGAATCTACCCCAGACTTGCAGAAGAACAAACAGTCTGTCTTGAAAGAATCGCAGCTGGAATGGTCCCTGGAAAAGATCATCATGCTCCCTCCATCAGGCAGAAGGTGGGCGATCCGAGGGGACCCTGCAGAGATGCACGAGGCCCGGCTGGGCTGCACCGAGCACGCGATGAGCCCTGCTGGTGACAAAGGAGATGCATCCCCTAGAAAGAAGTGAACACACAGTCTCAGCCTCTGGGCGGGCGTCCTACCCTCTCTGAGCTCCGCGGAGCCGGAATCGACTCCTGGCGGGGACATGGGCTTGGTTTTTGGTGGCCCTCCACAGAAATTCTCCGCTCGCAGACGACAAGTAATAAATAATAATGTGTTGTTCTATGACTCCTGTTTTTACCATAGCTGACAGTTGAGGGGCCTGGGGGCTAGTGGGCTGTGCAAGATCGGCGGTTTGGAGCCACCAGCCACTTTGAGGGAGGAAGATGAGACTTCTTGCACCTGGGAAGATCCCCGGGCTCTAATACAGCCCTAAGGTAAACCCTTAGGGGCAGTTCTAACCTGCCCTCCTGAGTCGCCATGAGCTGGAGTCGACTTGAGAGAAGTGAGTCTGAAGTATTAAACACTTGCATTAACTGCCTCTGTCGGTTTACGTTATTGTAGGCCATTCTTTCGAGCAAGGCAGCAAAAACAAACACACAGAACATTATCTGCCTAGGAGTCTTTAACTAGGGAAAGGGCAAACTAGGTCCCATAGCAAGCACGCTCGAAGAAGTTTGACCCTCCTGGGCCCCCGTAAGACGTTTCGCCAAGGTTTCCAATTCCCTGCGTCCTGCCCGGCACCACGGAAACGAAACGGGGCCAGGCCCCGCCCCGCGGCCCGTGTGAGCCAATCGCGGCGCAGCTCGGGCTGGTCGCGTGTCGGGTGTCATGGCGGCCTGCAGGCGCTGTTGCGGGTGCGTCCGGCTCGGGCCGCCGGGCTGGGGTCCCCTCGGCCTCCCCGGGCGGCCTCGGGCGCTCACCCCGCTGCAAGCGCGAGCGCGATGGGGTGGCTCGGGGCCCCGAGCTGTGGCCGTGGACTTAGGCAGCAGGTAAGCCCGACGTGCCTCCCGCCCTTCCACGAGGCGTCCTGCGGCCAGTCCAGACGCCCCATCTCCGGGTGGAGGCACAGCGCAGGCCGCTGCTCTGCGCGCCTCCTACCCCACATCGACAGTCCGCCATCCCCCTTCCCGGGTCTGCAGTCTCGCTCCTTTCCGTGCGCCTTAGCCGCGTGCCCTGTGGGTTTCTGCAGCTTGCTTTTGCCCCGGTCCGGGCTCCCGTCCCCTTTACTTTCCGAGGGACTCCTTGGGTGGTGCACTTGGCTGCTCCAAGCCCCGAGGTGGGACGTTCGGGCCCACCTAGAAGAAAGGTGTGGTGATCTACTTGCAAAGCATCAGCCCTTGAAAAGCCTGCTGAGCTCGGTTCGACAATGATGGAGCTGCACAGGCTTCTCCGACGAAGTGCTTCCCCCCAGAAAACGAACCCACTGCCATCGAGTCCTTGCCGACTCATAGCGACCCTATAGGACAGAGTAGAACTGGCCCCGTGGGTTCCCAAAGCTCTAAATCTTTATGGGAGGAGAACGCCTCAACTTTCTCCCTCTGAGCGGCCAGTGGGTTCAAACTGTGGGCCCTGCCATTAGCAGCCCAGCGTGTAACCCCCTGCTCACGGGGTGGGGTGGGGTGGGGACGGACTTGAAGCAATCACCCAGAGCATTTGATTCCGCAGACAAGTATGTGCTAGGCACCGGCGACGCAAAGCAACAAGATGATGGCCCCAGCGCCCTCCAAATTTGCACGACATAATGGTTTCAGAATTGTTCATTAGTAATCCACCTGCACCTTTCCTATAGCTGTGTCGTGTGTTGAAATATTTGCCGTACTTACTGGGAAAGCAGTTTATGGCGGTCTTTGTCCTTTTTCGCACAGACTGAGGGAGTAGCAGCTAGGATCCAAGCAAGTTATATTGTTCTGCGTGTTCTTACCAACACCCTCGAGGTGGGTTTGGACCTTGGACCTGCTAACCGGAAGGTCATTGGGTCAAATCACGAGCTGCTGTGTGAGAGAGCGATGAGGCCGTCTGCACCGGCAGAGATTCACAGAGCCCCCGAAACCCTACGTAAAGTCTGAGCCGGACTGGCCTCGATGGCAGAGCATTTGGTCTTGGGTTGGTTGACAGAGGGCCAAGAGTAGCTGAAGAAAGAAAGGGAAACGCCTGCTCTGGTTGGTGTTTTTCATGTCAGGAACTTGATGTTCACCTGAACTTTTCAAGCAAGGGCTTCTTTATCACTTCAGTAAGCATTTTTCAGCATCTATGAGCAAGGCTGTGGAGATGCAGTGTTTGATAAGGATCAAGGTTAAACTCAGGTTTGGGGTGGGGATCACGATAAGAGAAGTATGCACAGGGCACTCTGGCAGCACAAATGTTTTTCATGCCTGAAGCTCGCAATTAGAAGCAGTGGTGGGGCAGTGGATAAAGTGCTCGTCTGCGAGCTAAAGGGTCGTGAGATAAGCCCACCAGCGGATCCATGGGAGACAGCATGGCAGTCAGCTTCTGTGACGATTACGGCCTTGGGAACACTGTGGGAGGGGGCGGAAGGGGGTTCTGCTCCACCTTCCAAGGCCCCTGAGCAGAGAGTTTAACAAAAGGAGGGGGGGGTTGTTTGTTTTATTTGGGGGAAGCTTGCCACTCCCTGGGAAGTGAGGCTTTGAAGGAAGAGGAGGAATAAGCAAAAAGAAAGTAGCAGGATCAAGAGGGTGTGTGCATTTGCAGACATGAAAAAGCAAAGTGCATTTAGGTAGCTGTGAAAAACTCCCTAGGATGAAACGAAAGGTGAGCTGTGAGTTAGCGATGTATGCAGATGCCAAATCAGGATAGTCTAGGTTTTTAAAAAATATTTCTTGGTGAACGTTGTTGGATTATCTGTTAGTCTGGGTTGACTAGAGAAACAAATCCAGGGACACTCATATGTGTAAGAGAGAGCTTTATATCAAAGAGTAATTGTGTATTAAGAAAGCAGCCCGGCCCAGTCCAGATCAAGCCCATAAGCCCAATACTAGTCCAAAAATCTTTCTTCAGACTCATGCAGTCACATGCAATGATGCAGAATGCAGGAGACTCACAGGCCAGTGGGTGTAAAGTCCCGTGGATCCAGTGGTGGTGGAAGCATCTCCCAGGCTCTTGCAGGTCTCAGCGTGGCTCAGTGTGTCTCCCCAACCGGAGGTGAAAACAGAGAGCGGCTCCTAACAGGTCTCAGCATTCTCCAAACAGAGAGTGGCTCCTAACAGGTCTCAGCATTCTCCGAGTGGCTTGTCAACAAGAAGACAAAGGCAGAGAGAGGGCACATTCCCCAAATCCTCCTGAGAAGGCCACACCCACAAGGAGGCGTCATCAGGCTGTGACCTGATTGACAGGCTGAACTCCATCCCTTCACTCTTAATGCTATCACGCTGACATGAGACTATGTAACGACCAAGATTACACTTCACATCATTCAGCAAGTGTTTTCTAAAACAAATGCAAAGTGATATCTCCTTGTGGTCTGGAGTTGTGTTTCTTGAATGACTAGCCATGCCGAGCCTCTTTGTACGGGCTGTCTCAGTATCTCGGTGCTGCTGTCCGAGGAATACTGTGAACTTCTGAACGACTGTTCACAAGTTGGTTTTCTCAGTGTTCAAGAGGCTCTGAGGGGTGTGTGATGCCTGACCTGTGTATGATGTGGGGTCTGCCTGCTGGCCCGAGGCCTCTTTGCCTTGATTCCTAATCTGTTCTCCTATCTCAAAGGTGACTGGATTAAGACCTATCCTGAATGCTCTGCACCCCCTGAAATGCCTCTCTTACTTAGAATCGATCCTATGCCATTAGCTTTGCTATTCTTCCTTAAGCATCTCATACACCACTCTTGTGGGGTTTTGCCCATCATTGTTATTGAGGTCCTTATTCTATATTACCTCCCCTTAATCCCTTTCACCCCTTGAATTTTTGTTAATGATTTTAAACACTATCCCTTTTCCTCCCTGGATGCAGAGCTATAGGGTGTGGCAACCTTGAGTTCCATTAGAATCTTTCATTCTTTTTCTTAATCAGTACTAAGCTGGGAATTATATTGATGGCCTAAGTCCTTTTGTGTTGCTTTTTATTTTTTTACAGAAAATTAGAGCTATCCTCTGGAAAACTGGCCAGATTTGCAGATGGCTCTGCCGTAGTGCAGGTAAAAAGTTGAGCTTTTATAAATCTCATCACTAAATGGTTGCAGAAACTGGGTATCTTTTCAATATCGTAGAACTTCATAAAATTGTGGTACTGGAAATTAATTTAGATGTAAGTAAGATCAATGCCAGGGCAGCCAGGAAGGCAGAAGCCTGGGTATGTTAAGTGGCCTTGAAGATTGCTTATAAATTTGGGGCTCTGATTTATCCTGTTGGCATTAATAGATGCTCTTTATGATTGTCTGGAGAAAATGATGTCGACTGTTTTCTTCAGTAGTGATACTTGGGTGTGAGTCGATATATTAGCTGTGGCTGAGCTGTTGGTGAGCCTTCCGGTCCCGTTGCTCCAGAGAAGCCTCATGGCTGCCTGATCCTGACCGGGGGTCTTAGAGAAGGGCCTCAGATTGGCCATTTGTAGATGTAGATAATTATCCAATCACAGAATAATAATGCCCCCTTATTTGGAGTGAGGACTCCTTCGGTGGCTACTTAAATGTCCAGAGACGATCTTGAAGGGAATTGCTAACGTTGCTGTTTGTCTCCCAAGTCAGGTGACACGGCGGTGATGGTCACAGCAGTGAGTAAGGTGAAGCCCTCGCCCTCCCAGTTCATGCCCTTGGTGGTGAGTACTCGAGGATGTCCCTCACCGCAGTAGACCCTCAGTGTGGGGCTTGGAGTGTCTTTGTCCAGTATCTAGGGAGCGTAAAACAGGAGCTTGGCACAACACAAGTTTTTAAATGTTTGACTCAGTAAAAAGGTTTGTGTCATTAAACAAATATAGACTGATTGCTTCCACTGATTGGAATACTACTAATGAGTAAACTTTGTTAGTGCCCAGATGTCTAAGTTACTCAGAACAGTGGACAGGCGAATGCCCATTGCTCTCGAAGTTCTCATTGAGTGGATACTAGCTTAGAGACCCATGGTGAAGGGTGGGCTATGCTATAGGGGTTTCACTCTCTGCTTGGAGTCTGTTGTTCTTAGTTAGTTGCCACTGACCCGTGATGGAGGTGGGCTGTGCTGCGAGGTCTCCACCTTTGTGAGCTCTCACGGTCAGGTCGCCAGGCCTGCCCTCTTAGGAGCCTCTGGTTGGGTTCCCACGGCCCCAGGCCTCCTCATGCGTCTACAGGTATCTCTGTAGGGAAGAGTCAGTTCCGTGGGGTTGCATGGCTATTTTCCTTTATTAAAAAGGAGTCATGATATTGGTCAGAGTCTCGCAC
>NW_022106471.1:16165133-16166771 GCF_000313985.2 Echinops telfairi
AGCTCACTCACAATAAAAGGCTTTTTTTTTAATGAATCACATGAGCTTGATGTTTTCTCATTGCTACTGTAGGTTGACTATAAACAGAAAGCTGCTGCAGCTGGTAGAATTCCCACAAACTATCTTAGAAGAGAAATTGGTTCTTCTGATAAAGAGATTCTTACAAGTCGAATAATAGGTAAGATAAGAAAAGCATGAACCCTCTTGGCTAGCCCGGTGTTAGCGTCTCTTCTCTTCCATCGTGTCTTCCCCACCTACTGCCCCTGGGTGGGCGCCAACTCGTAGTGCCCGTGAAACACAGCGCGGAAGGACTGTGCACTTTCCTAGACGACAGACCTTTCCGGGAGAAGATGCCTCCGTCGTTCTCCCGCGGAAGGAGGGGTAGGTTTGCACTGATGTCCTTGAGGTTGGCTGCCCACTCTTTACCTCACTGCACCACCAGGGCTCCTGGGGTGCCCCGCATTAGTTCCTAAGTTGGCCTTCGCGGCATCGTCACCATACCCCCAACTCTGTTCACTACTGACCCTACACCTAGTGACTTCACGAACGATTCAAGTCTGTTGAATCTGCCCCCTGTACCTTTTCTTTTTTATGTTCTACTTTCAAACCAAACTAACAAACTCTCCACCATGAAGTCCACTCTGTCTCACAGCGACTAAATAAGACAGCGGGGAGCTGCCCCTGTGGGTGTCCAAGACTGTACCCCTTTACGGGAGTAGAAAGCTTCGTGCTTCTCCCATGAAGTGGCTGCCTTCCAACTGCTAACCTTGTGGTTGGCAGCCCAGCGCGTCACCACTGGGTCACCAGGCTCCCTGCGTTCACAGAGACGCTCACACTCGCTGCCTTTGACTCAATGCTGATGCACAGCGACCCTGTAGGGAAGGGTAGCACTGCCCTGTGAGTTTCCAAGACTCCCTGTTAACAGGAATGTAAAACCCCGCTTTTCTATCATGGAGCAACCAGGGGTTTCGAAACTGCTGGCCTTGCAACCTCAGCCCAAAGCACAACCACTAGGCCCACAGGGCATCTCTGCGTTCAACATATCATTCCTGAAAGCATTCTGTTCATCAGCTATAAAAGAGGTTTGTAATTGCTCAGATCTTTGACAGCTCCAAACACTATGGAGTTTGTAGTTATTTAGAGTTCAATTTTTTGTAATCTCAGTTTGTGAGATGATCTTCTATGCGCATCTGGTAGTGTAGCCTCAGAAATTGCTAGTTGTGTACACATTTCTCAGACACAAAATCCATAGAAGAATATTCCTTTGGTCTGCTGTTTATATGAAAGTCAAAAGCATCACTACAAATCATAGAAACCTTTATTACACAGAACACGATGCTTTGTTTCTCAGCACACCCACCACCTGGGGGGGTGTCTGTCATTCTAACTCTTCTCCAAAGAGTTCTGTACTCTGCCATTTACACCAGGTTGGGCCACCCTGAGGGGCTCAGACTCCGATCCTCTGGAATGTGCTTGTTGAGTTACGAACAAAGAGAAGTCTTAGGAGACAGGCTGCTCAGTGACAGGCCCACAGGATGCGGCCCTGCGCCTCTCAAGGGACAAGCAGCGCTCTGTCCAGGTGGTGAGATGGCCCCGCAGTGCTCTGTCCAGGTGGTGAGGTGGCCCCGCGGTGCTCTG
>NW_022106471.1:16167713-16177551 GCF_000313985.2 Echinops telfairi
TCACACAGGCTGCTGTGCTTCTTCCATGTGGGCTTTGTTGCTCCCGAGCTAGATGGCCGCTTGTTTACCTGAAACCACTGTTTTCATGGGACCTTTCTTTTTTTCTCAATCACTCTAATGAGCCTCAGAATCGTGTGTTACTGAATGTGTCTGTAGCCATTTACTGATCAAAGACACGTGTTTGGAATGAACTTGAGCTAAACGTATGAACTGACAGCCTCCTAGCATCCTGATTGACTTGTCCTTGTAGCTGCAACTGATGCTTGTAGAACTGAAAAGAAAACCCATGCCCCAATCTTTAGCCCAGTGGGTTCCTGCCTTGCTAGTTTTTTTGTTGTTTGGGCATGGTATATATTAATTGAAGCACTGACATTTATTCATGTCCATTGGTTGGCTGGTTCTAGAAACATATTGGAGTGTATTTTTCAGACAAGTGTTTAATGGGGGAAAGCGTTGAAAGGAAAAACAATTCCTGCCAGTGCTATCTAATACAGCAGTTCTCAACCTGTGGGTCAAACGACTCTCACAGGGGTCGCCCAATGCCTATAATAGTAGCAAAATGACAGTGATGAAGTAGCAACAAAAATAATGTTATGCTTGGGGTCACCACCACATGGGGAACTGTATGAAAGAGTCGCGGCATGAGGAAGGTTGAGACCACTGATCTAATAGTTTTGTTTTGTTTTTGGCAGATCGTTCGATTAGGCCTCTCTTTCCAGCTGGCTACTTTTATGATACCCAGGTGGGTTCTAATTTAGGTTTATTTGGTACCAACTCAATAAAAAATTGTTGCTCAGTAGTTCTCTGTAAGACACCCAAGCTAAACATAAAGAATACAACGTAAAAATTCTTGATGACACTGTTGCATTTTTTTAAATTAGGTATTGTGAAATATTTATTTCTTGACACTGTTGCATTTTATGTTAAAGCTTGTTAAAGAATGTTGAGGGGATTAAAAAGCTAAAGTTAATTCCGTGTCACTGGAATCTGACCCTAGAATTACGACTAGGCACTAACCCAGCCGAGGAGGGGGACGCGTTCCAGGCCCATGAGATGGCCACGGGAAAGCCTGAGGCCGAGCTGGTGAATGTGAACAGGAGTGTGACCGAGGGGCCACGCCCACTGCACCGTCTAGCTCCTCTTAGCATCAGGGACTGCAACAGGCAGCACAGCTGGTCTTTGTTATTGCTCTTCTACAGCTCAGTCACATCTTTGCAAGGAAGTTAGTTTTCTTCAGGACACAACCTGGGCGCCTTGGTCCAGTATAGAGTGATATACTGTGCGTTTCACTTGTGGTTTTAAACAGGAGACAGCATGATTCTTGCTAATAGAAATAGGTAGCATTTACTGAGTATTTCTACTTGTTCAAAATGCTTAACAAACAGTGTTTTTTATAATCCTTCCAGGAACTGTTTAAGTAAGATGCTATTATTTTTCCCTTTAAAATGTACATACTTCACTCAAGGTCACGCACTTGGTTAGATCCAGTCATGATGGTGGACTTGACTGCAGTGCCCAGGCTTTGGCCATTAGGCACCCGCTGCTCTCCGGTCGGCTTAGCCTTATGGGAACCCCCGGTGGGTCAGAGCAGAACTGCGCACCTGGGCCTTTTCGGGGGATGCCTTTTTTGGAAAGGGATTGCCAGGCCTTTGTTCCAAGGTGCCTTGGACCAGATTCATACATCTAACCTTTCAGTTGGCATCCAAGCCCATTAACCAGTTACACCCCGGGGACTCGTACACCCATGGTTTTATTTTGGTTTTTTTTACACCCATGTTTTAGTACACTGTGATACTTTAAATGTCCTTCGCAACCAATGTAGATAATACTTAAAATGTTTCCAATCTTTTTCCATATACTAGGTCCTTTGTAATCTGTTAGCCGTGGATGGTATTAATGAACCTGATGTCCTAGCAATCAATGGCGGTAAGTATGAAATTTTAGGATAAAGTTAGCATTGTGAATGCAGAAAGCAATGAAATCCTTTTATTTCACCTCTTATTTTTCTTTTTTTAAGCGTCGGTAGCCCTCTCCTTATCAGATATTCCTTGGAATGGACCTATTGGTAAGTTGCAATTTGAGGAAAAAAGACATTCTTTGTGATTTTCATTTTCCAGTGAATATTTGTACCTTGACTCCAATGATCTCTTAGAGGGTTGAACAAGATGGCATTCTAAGACTCTTTTCAGCTCTTTTAGACACTTGGTCTTTGCCTTGGGTTTTATTTCTGATAACAGTATGCTACAATGTTACAGGTCACCAGGTACTTGGACTTCCTAGAAATGTCTTTCTGTTGACAGGACTTATTAACTGGGAAAATGAGTAAACACTCTTCTCAGGATAAAAACCCAGTATGCCGGTAGCTTAAAGTTCATTTAAGTTGTCATCACACAATATAGAAATGATTCCTCTGGTGCGCCCTTGTTGGATGTCCTCAGCACTGGAAGCCACAGCAAGCTGGGCACTGGCTTGTCAAAGAGGAAGGAAGCAGCCTGTGCTTCGGGAGCTCAGGAAGGGAAACGGCGCCTGCTGTAATTAGTCTAGGTGGACTAGAGAAGCAGATCCACACACTGGAGTGTGTGTGTAATTAGTCTAGGTGGACTAGAGAAGCAGACCCATACACTGGAGTGTGTATGAGAAAGAGCTTTCTATAAAACAGCAATGAATATGGAGAAAACATCCCAGCCCAGTCCACATCAAGTCCATAAGTCTGATAACAGCCCAAATGTCTGATACTAGTCTATAAAGTCCTCTGCAGACTCACGAAACGCATGCAGTGACACCCAATGCAGGACGATCACAGGCCAGTGGGTAGAGAGTCTTGTGGATCCAGTGCCGGTGTAAGCATCTCAGCACTGGCAGGGGTCTCCTCGTGGCTCCTCCAGCTCCAGGATACTAGCTTAGCTCCATGTAGTTTGTCAACAGGAATGTCTCCCAGGGAGTGAGTGTGTGTCCTGCCTCCACCAAGCTATTTATCTCCATAGCGCCTCCAAACGAGGTCATCAAGCTGTGACCTGATTGACAGGTTTACTCCACCCCTTCATTCTTAATAGTCTCAAATTGACAACAGCCTATGTAACTACCACACTCACTGTCACTGTTTGGGTCCAGGATTCAGTAGATGAGTCCTGATTAAAAGGAGGGAAAATAGGAAACTGAATCTCAAGTGTCTTATAGAATCCAGGCTTACCAGACCCAGCTAGGCTAGAGCCCAGAAAAAAACTTTCAACCTTAAGGAATCTTGAAATCGCCTTCGAACTAAACAAACAGTTAAGCTGAATTAGTAAAGTATGTTTGCCTTGAATATTGTGCTCTTTTGAAAAATAATCTGTACTGGATCAAATTGACGTCGGGAACTGAAAAGCATAGATGAGTAGCTTCTGGGGAAGGAGCAATAAAGTGGGATTAGTGAATAATATGGGACAAGAAGCGGGAATGGTGCCGCAAATAAGTGTGTCCATTGCCACTGATCTGTATATACAGAAAGCGTCGAATGGTGTGGGTGTACAATCAGCTGTGTATATTTTCAACAACTTCTTTTTTAAAGAGTAAATCAGAGACTCAGACAAATAATTATTTATAAGCAGTGTAATTAGAAGATACAAAGTACTAAGAGAAATGAAAGGAGCAGGTTTAGTTTTGTGAGGCCATCAAGGAGGTGTTTCCAGTAGATGCCGTGAAGTGCACGTCCTTGGAGGAAGCACAGGGCATCATCAGAAGAGCAGCCACAGGAGGTGGAGCGAGCCCAGTGCTCCGCAGAGGCCGGAGGTGAGCCCTCAGAAGCTGCTGGAAGCATGGGCGTTGCTTCCTGGTCGTCATCCGAGACGAGCGACTGAAGCCGTCACTGGAGAAATGTCTTGAAAACGAGTTTTATTAAATAATCGTCAACATTTCCCTCTGCTTTAGGGGCTGTGCGAGTGGGAATAATCGATGGAGAATGTGTTGTCAACCCTACACGGAAAGAAATGTCTTCCAGTGCTCTAAACTTAGTGGTTGCCGGGGCGCCCAGAAGTCAGATTGGTAAGTTGTGTAGGGGCTAGTTGCATTCTGTTCTTTCTATCTGGAATCTACTCAGAAGTTCAGACTTCTTAAAAATGTGTGTGTGTGTGTGTGTGTGTGTGTGTGTGCGCGCGCGCGCGCGCGCTGTCAATAGCCTTAAAGATTTGTGTCTTGTTGTATCATGCTGCTTTTCCACGGTGTACTTTACTTCCTTTACATTATATACTTAGATAACACTTAGTCAAATGGCTTTCCAGCCTTCCAGAAGTTGGAGAGCAAATTTGAGCAAAATACCTTGAGAAAAACTATGGGGGGTAAGGCCAGCCCCCCACAACTAATCATGGGCTCAGTAAGCGCAATTGTATAGTTGAGATACATAAAGATTACAGTAAAGTCAGAGCATGAGAGAGATAGGAGAGGGAGTAAAATAAAGAAGTCTGACACATATCATGGTAGCATGCTCACCTCCTGGATGGCCATAATCTTACCAGCCAGGTCCGCACACAGCGTGGTCCAAGAGCGCAGGGGAGAGAGCTGGGGTCCCCCAGTTTATTGCTGACCAAGGCTTATAACTATTTATGGGCATGATTACAGGTAACCACACACGTCACAGGAAGGGGCTATACAATAGGCAGTACAAGCAATAGGAGGGGGATATACCATGGGCATAAGCGTAACAGGAAGGGGATGTGCTAGGGGTGTACACATGATAGAAAGGGGTGGGACTAGGGGTATACATGCAACAAGAAGGGCAGACCCTAGATTTATGATGGCGGCCTAACTTTGGTCACCCTTGAGTGGGCTTGACCTCCCTGGGCTCTCCTTCAGAGAAACAATCTACTATCCTTATCAGAAGGAAGTGGGCCCTACTTCTTGTGGGATAAACAGTGGTGTCTGCTTGCTCTGGATGGCTGATAACCCTGAGGGAGAACACCCCTGGCCTACTTCTGTTGACCTCCAAGAGTAGTCATTGCCATGTGTAGCAAGCAGCTAAATTAGGATATATTTGGGGGAGACAACATGGGAGAAATCTTTGTTTCCCACAGAAAGCTCACTACAGAGCTTCCCCAGTTAACTTTACACAGGAGTTGAGCTCTGTAAAAGCACAAACAAACCCTGGCTGGCTTATGTGAGAAAGATGCCCTGCAAGGAATCCCCACCGTCGTGCCCGAATTACACAAAATGGCAATGGGTCAGAATTAGTGGGGGTCAAATAAATTATCAACAAAGAAAACATTTGTGAGACCCCTGCTGTGTTGGATATTTCTAAATTTCATTTTAAATACACACAAAGGGGCTTCACAAATTTTGTGGGGAAATCCCACTATCTTTTCATTCAATTTCTTCACAAACGATTTAAAGTCCCCTTGTATTAAAATAAGGTGTAAACCCTTACTTAAATCACAACCAAATATTATCAAATTAATACATGCAATTGTGCACCTTTAAAGGGTGATCTCATGTGAATTATTTCTTTAAAAAGCTGTTATGAAAATATAAGTACATACATAGTTTCATTCATTATTTTATGAGAAATGCCTCGGTAAGTACAAGAGATACAGCTATCAGGACCACCCTCTTCAATGACTGCTATTTGTATTTCGGAAGTTTACTGATTGTGAGGAAAGATCCGAGAGAGTAGAGTGAAGTCACCGTGCTGATGTGTGTGTGTAACGATGTTACACACCGGGGTGTGTAACGACGCTGTGCTGAGAGCGGCTGGGCAGCAGTGACCGTCTGCTCTCCCGTCACAGTCATGCTGGAAGCCTCTGCGGAGAACGTCTTGCAGCAGGACTTTTGCCATGCCGTCAAAGTGGGCTTAAAGCACACGCAGCAGATCATCCAGGGCATACAGCAGTTGGTCAAGGAAGCCGGTGTCACCAAGAGGACACCTCAGAAGCTATTTACTCCGACACCAGAGATTGTGAAGCACATTCAAAAGTAAGAACCTCTCTTTGTACCATAGATTTCTGAAATCGTCACCCTCCTGGGAAAACATGCCCATAGAATCTCTGCCCGGGTGCTGCTTCATAAGTAGCACTTTACTGTTTATGAGTCATTGCCGTAAACACCAGCTCGGCCGCTCACACAAGGATGAACTCCCATGCCTCTTCCAGCCCCTTACCCTAAGATTGACTCTCAAATAACGGAGAGAACACGCTGGTTATTTAAGATTCAGACAAGCCTGTATATGTGTCGTCAGGGAGAAGAAACACAGCATGATACTTGACTGTCCGAGGAGGCTGTTGAACTTCTCAAAAGAAGTCTTACAGGCCCACCAGCCCCTAAATGTCCAGTACTGAAAACACTGCCTGGCACATGGGCAAGCGCTCCATAAGTACACGTGAATCACCAGAACATTCTTTCATATTCTTTGAAATACTGTGAAAAATTCCTATTTGTTCCCTTCATATCAGTCTCTTAAGAAGCCATGGTGGCATAGTGGGTTATGTCGACTGCTAACTGGAAGGTCAGCAGTTCAGAAACACCAGCTGCTCCTCAGGAGACACATGAGGCTTTCTACCCACAAAGGTCTTGGAAACCCACAGGGGCAGCTCTTCCCTGTCCTACAGGATCGCTGTGAATCCGAATCAACTCGATGTCAGGGAGCGCACTTTGGATCAGTCCCCGGGCCAGCAGTCAAAGATTTATTCAAGTTCACACACACCCCTAAAGCTTCCTACAATAACTGAGCAAAAATGGATCGAACTGAGAAAAGCAAGAGATTTAAAAATGTGGGGGAGATGTTTTTTTCATACTTCTAATCTTGTTGGTAGATTTGTTTTAAAGTTTTAAAAATCTGTTTTTTTCTCTGCTTTACAAATGTTTTATTTTCATGTTATAATTAGAATATACAATGTGTCAGTCTATATATCTGGGGGTCTGGGCTTTAAAGATATATCTGCACCTTCTCTAAAAGATAGCCATGCATGTTTTATTACAGAACTTCTTTATTTTCATTTTATTTTGTGTTCTATCTTAGAAGTAAGAATGAGGTTTAGGTTCCTCATGGTTTTGTGTTGCTTTGCTTTTTTTCCCCTCCAAGTGAGTAAGCATTTACGCATAGCACTGGTTACTCAGATGTCGGTCTTCCCATTTACGTGATTAAAATGTGGAAATGGTCTACTTATCCAAGTGGCTGTTGCTTTTGAGGGATATGCTTATTCCTGTAACTATTTGAATTCACTATTCTGTTTATTAAAATTTGTGATCTATATCATATAATATGTAGCAAACAGATTTGCAAATAGAGTATATTTTAATTCTTTATGGAATGTATTAAGTATTTTTTTAATTCCAGTTTTGTTTGCAGCAGGAACTGCTTTATGTTCCCAAACATTGTTCTACTAACATTTATTTTGTGTTTAAAATAGACTTGCCACGGAAAGACTTTATGCTGTTTTTACAGATTATGAACATGATAAAGTAGGTATAACTGGATTTTTGTCTTATACAATTATTCTGAGAATTTGGTTTTGTCATATCTCACCTTATTTTGCTTGTAAACATTCAGCCTGTTTTATGAAACATCTCTAACCAAAACTTATGGGGTAAAAAAAAGAGTTGTCTCCATTCTCCCTATGTTTATTAATAGAAGTTTTAGGGAAATATGTTAATATATCTCAGTGAATTATATGAGCAAAATTGCTACTAAATCAACAACCAGTTCTAATTTTTCAAATACCACCCACATTAGAATATGTGAATGAATGTTGTCATGTCCGTAACAGCTGAACTTGAGCTTTCTTCCAGATTTCCAGGGATGAAGCTGTGAACAAGATAAGGTTAGAGACTGAGGAACAACTAAAAGGTAAAAAAAAAAAAAAGTTTTAAAATTAAAAACATATTTAAAGGAAGTAGAGAGTTTTTATATTGACTCTCAGACCTTGTCAAAACCTCCTTCTTTTCACTGCTACGCTTTCTCCATCTCTCCTGTTTGGTCTTCAGTAAGCTTGCAGTCATGATCTCTAACAGGACTACTGTTAACATATAAGAACATGCCTAGCACTGTACTTGGCCCGCACTGAGCACCAGGCAAATGTTAGTTGAATGTGAAGTACGCAGGAGCGTCTCTGAATCAGACTTTTCTTGGGGCACAGCTTGCAACATGTAAGCCAGCAAGCGCAGCACAACAGACTGGCAGCTGGTGGAGTGCTAAGACACGCCGCTGTGCTCATGCAGACCCTGTACACGGACCAAGAGGCACTTGTTCCAAGAGAACAAGGTGCTAGGCTGCATGGTTCAGCATTGGAAAGGGTGTTATGTGCAGGCAGAGTAAATGCTCGAGATGCTGGGCTAGCTGAAGAACTCAGGAAGACCCCGACAGACTGATGTGCAGATAGCACAAGCTTGCCTGCCATTAATGAAGGTAAGCTGAAGTGTTTACTGGTGAAGATTAAAGAATACAGCATGAGTTACAACTGAACAAAAGGAAATGAAAATTCTCACAACTGACTATGATGTGATACTGGTAAGAAAATTCAACTTGGCAACAATTTCTGTTTGGATCAAAAATCTGCAAGGAGGTAAGAGATTAAAGGATGAACTGCATTGGGTAATTCTGCTGCCAGAACCTTGAAAAAGCAAACCTATCACTTTAATGAGTAAGGTGTAACTGACCATAATCTTTTAGGTCACTGCATGCACACGAAAGCTGGACCCTGTAGGTCAGTGAAAAAGATGTCATACATTGAATATATCATGCACTGACAGATGAACACACAAATCACTCTTAGAAGAAATATAAGCAGGATATTCCTTATAAGAAAGGCTGGGAAGATTTTGTCTTGCTGCTTTGGACTCATTTTTAGGAAAGATCCAATTGCTGAGGAAGGATGTTCTATTTCATTAATAAGGGCTCGGCAAAAGCGAGAGAAACCCAATGAGCTGGACGGACACAATCAAGAGACAGACGGTCAAAAATAAAACCTGGGGGAAAATTCTCATATAGAGGCCAGAGTCACAAATTTATCAACTTTTACAAGTATCACACCAACAACCTAGCAGAGATCAGGAGACAAATGGAGGGACAAAACTAGAGTCTCAATGTCAGAATTAAATAAAACCAAAAAAAAATCTGAACTACTAAGACAAAAGAAGTAGAAAGAGCAAGAGAAATACGCAGCAGCAGATCAGAGACAAGCAGCAGAATGACCGAACCAGAAGACAAAGAGCATCGAGTGTCACGAGAAAAGAACAACGAAAAACCAGCACACCCAAAAGAAAGGGTGACATTTCATCACGGAATCTAACTGATTGGAATCCCAGAGCAGCAGCACAACAGCAAAGGCATAGAAATGATTTTCCCAAAGATAGTCAGCATTGCCTAGTAAATACGGGACGCGACATGACCCTCAATTCAAAGATTCACGGTCAGCACCTAACGAATTCTTGAGAACCAGAGAGGAGGGTGGACTGCTGAAAGCTGCAGGAGAAACAGTCCCACCGATCTCATCCCAGGAGTTGGGTCTTCATCGGCCCCCAGCAGCTCGAGAAGCCAGAAGATAATGGAGTGCTGTGCACTGAAAACGGAATGAAACAACTGCCAACCAGGAATTATTTTTCCAGGAAAGCTGTTATTCAAAAGTGAGGGGAAACTTAGACATTCCCCAGTGTGTTAGTCTGGGTAGACTAGAGAAACAAAATTCATAGACACATATTTTATAAGAGAGTTTTATATAAAGGGTAAGTGTACATTAAGAAAGCATCCCAACCTAGTCGAGTCCAAGCCCATAAGTCCAACATTAGCCCATATGTCCGACACCAATCTCCAAAGTCCTCGATCTCACCAAACATACGCAGTGACGCCGGCGGCAGGAGGAAAGCTGAATCAGTGAGC
>NW_022106471.1:16178763-16207653 GCF_000313985.2 Echinops telfairi
TGCCAGAAGTCAAGGCTGGATTCAGAAGAGGACATGTAACAAAGAATATTATTGCTGACGTCAGAGAATACCAGAAAGATGTTGACGTGTGTTTCATTGACTATGCAAAAGCATTTTGCTATGTGCACCATAATAAACTGAATTGCCTTGAGAAGAATGGGGAATCCGGAATACTTCATTTTGTTCACGAGGAACTTGTACATAAATCAAAAGGCAGTGGTGCGACCCAAACAAGGAATACTGCATGGTTTAGAATCAGGCAAAGTACGTGTGTCGAAGTTGTAGCCTCTCACCATGTTTGTTCCATCTGTGTGCTGAGAATTCCTCAGAGAAGCTGGAGTATGTGGTGCAGACCATGGCATCAAGATCGGAGGAAGGCCTAGTAGCCCCCTGCAGTATGCAGGAGGTACCACCCTGCTTGCTGGAAGTGAGGAGGACTTGAAGCACTTGCTAGTGAAAATCAAGGATAGTAGCTTTCAGTATGGATTTCAACTCAGTGTAAGGAAAGACCAAAATCCTCATAACTGGACAAAATAGGTAACATCGTGATAAATGGAGAAATGGTTGAAGTTGTGCAGGATTTTGTCTTGCTTGGAACTCTAAGTAATGTTCATGGAAGCAACAGTCAAGAGATAAGAAGCCGTATTGCATTAGGTAAACCTGTGTACAGACCTCTAGAGCACTGAAGAGCAAGAAGGTGACTTTGAGGGCTAAAGTGCACCTGACCCAGGCCCTGGCCTCTGCAGCATCGTGTGCTTGAGAAATACGGAAGACAGAAGCAGACATGCCTGTGAATTGTGGTGCTGGGGAAGAATCTTGAAAGGACCACGGAGTGCTGAACGGACAAACCGATGTGTCTTAGAGGAAGTAAGTCCAGAGTGCTCCTTCGAGGCGAGGATGGCAGGCCTTTGTCTTACATGCTTTGGTCATATTGTCAGGCGAGCCTGGTCTGCAGAAGGAATGCTTGGGAAGTGGCGGGGCAGCCTAAGACAGGAAAGCCCTCCATTGGATGGGTCGGCACCGTGCCTGCATCTCTGGGCTCAAGCTCAGGAACCCTGTGAGGATGGTGCAGGGTCCGCGTTGACTCGGTGGCTCCTGACAACAAAGATGGGAATACAGACATGCCGCCAGAAACGGGAGGAGAAGGGGCATACTGAACTAGACTCCTTATGGTACAGTTGTATGTCAGCTGTCGTTCATATGTTAAATATTGTTCCGGTTGTAAGTTGTATGATGAAACATGGTAACCACCATAAAGAAGCATTCCAAAAAAAAAACACAGCAAAAAGTCTCATCACAAGAAAGTAGCAAAACACTGATACAACAATTAGGAAAATTAGGGAGGTAGACTAATTAAAGAGGGGGTGGGAACTAAATTACTGAGTATTGTCACAACAGCACAGCCACGGTGAAAACATGGTGTGGATTACATATAGACAAATTGGTATATCGGTAGGGACAGGTGCATACACAGGTAACAGAAGTAATTGTAGGTACACATACAGCGCACAAGGAAAGATGGAGAATCGGTGCCTTCGAATTACAGTGAAGAGTATTGATTATTATACAGACTGCCAAAGAGCTGATCTGTCTGGAAGAACTGTAGCCAGATGCTCCTTAGACGTGAGGGTGGGTGAGGCTTCGTCTCACTTGGATAAGTTATCAGGAGGGCCCAGTCCCTGGAAAAGGACATCATGCGTGGTAAAAGAGAGTGTCAGAGTAAAGAGGAGCACCTCACGGAGATGGAGTGACAAGGTGGCTTTAACCAAGGACTCAGACATAATGTCACTTGCAAGGGTGTTGCAGGACCTGACAGTGTTTCCTTCCGTTGTACGTAGATGAGTCAGCAGCACCTACCAAGATCTCCGGCTCCTGGCAGGGTTTCTGAGGCTCACTCTTACTGGAGCAGGCAGCCGTATCTTTCCCCCAGCCTGGCCAGTGGGCCTCAATCCCCAGCCTGTGGTTAGTACCTTAGTACCACTAGTACCTAGTGGCCTGATCTGCGGTGCCACTAGGGCTCCTTTAACAACATGCCGTATATACTCGAATATAAGCCAACCCGAATATCACCCAGGGTAGCCAATTGCCACAAACACTGCATTAAAAATGTGCTGAAAAACTCAGCTTATACACCGAGTATGTACGTTAAACTTTTAAAAACAAAGCCACTGCCACCGGGCCAATTCCTCCTCAGCCCTGCCCCACCCCCCAGTATAAAGTTGACAGGCTGTAAACCTTCACCAGAGCAGATAGCAGTATCTGTCCCGTTGACTGCCGATAGATTTCAGCCGACAGCCTCATGGTTCGCAGTAGTGCTTACCTGACAGCGGCAACAGGACTCCTTGGATTTTTGTCTTCTTTCCTTTTGTTTGTAACAACAGTATAGGTATGTGTAGCTACAAATATGAGTGGGCAAGCACATAAATGTACTGAAACATATTGATACTCCTCAGATAACCAAATACCTTCCAACCCTGGTGGTCTCTGTTTGAAGACTCGGTTTAGTTTCAGTAATAGTTCGCAAACATCTTCTGCGTTATACTAAAGTGAGTAGCACCTGGAGTCCTGCAAGCTTGTGCGCGGCCACCCGAGACACAGCTGGGCTCTGCTCTCCAGGAACAAGCAGTGGGCGGTAAAGTGCAGAGAAAGGGGCGTCCGCCTGAGACACAGCCTCATCCACCCGGAGAGCAGGAGGAGTCGGTACTGCCGGGATACTAGCATGGGCCACTCCGCTGGGGTCACAACAGTTAGTCCCAGATTGAATGGGAGAAAAATATGGAGAACTCAAGTTCTTATTTTAAAAATGTGTGTGTTTCTATGTCTGTATAAACAGTATAAGACCCAAAAGTCAGTTCCTCAAAGCAAAATGCGCAGAGTGAAATGAAATGATGAAGGAACAAGGGCACTGGGGTGCTGAACAGGGAGCCCAAAGGAAGCAAACAAAAGCTAAGACTGTTGACACAGTGTGAAGAACACAGCTATGGCACCTCACCTGACAGTTTGTGTGGAGAGTGTCAAGTGGAAACCTAGTTTGCTGTGTAAAGTTTCGGCAAATAGTCATTGCGATATTATTTTAAAATAAAAATGTTTACAGGCAAAGATGAACGTTCCTAAGACAGAAGAGCAAGGGTGAGTCCTCTTAAAACTGGCAGGCCTTTCCCAGTGCAGCTGCCCGGCTCTGCCGTGGGTACCAGTAGGAGCTCCTGTCAAAGCAAGCGTGTGCCCAGGAGCCGTGTATTCCGGTACTGATGCCAACGGTGCCTACGTCCGGCTCATCCCGACTGTGTGCCTGAAGACAATGCTCAGGGCCTGTTCCCTTAGTTTATTCTCATTAGTTGGATGCTGTAAACGTAAGAGAGCTCCTGTTTTCCAAACTGAGAAAAACCTTTGTTTTGCTTTGTCTTCTTTCTATAGAAAAATTCCCAGAGGCTGATGCATATGACATCATAGAGTCCTTCAATGTGGTTTCAAAGGAGGTCTTCAGGAATATTATTTTGAACGAATACAAAAGGTAAATGTACACTTTTCTGACGGGTTGAAGGTATGTGCTTTCGCTGCAAGTTGCATTTCAGTCCAAGTTCCAAAGTTCTAAAGCACGAAGCTTGCCGTTTGGGCTGTTGTTGCTTAACAAGTGAACAGTGAAGGGTGGTCATACTGGCTTCTCAGATCGGCACCTGTGACAGGGCATGTGCAGACAATGTGGATGCACCGGACTGTGTGTCCAGTGTGTGCAGCATAGCGGTTCACAGCCTCAGCTGTGCGTTGTATTCACTCACTGCAGGTGCCTGCGTCCTAAGCCCTGAGCGTCTCCTTCACTGGTTGATAGGGTCGGGCTCAGGCATCTAGTGTTTTAAGACCCACCAGTGCTTCTGCTACCAGTTGGAGTTGAGAACTTCCTGGTGGCAATAAAGAGACAGGTTGTGCTTTTTGTTTGTATGTTTTTTTCCCCCGATTTCCAGCACTGCTTCATATACTTTATTTCCTCTTCCTGTAGGTGTGATGGTCGTGATTTGACTACACTGAGGAATATAAGTTGTGAGGTAGATGTGTTTAAAACTCTTCATGGATCAGCATTATTTCAGAGGGGCCAAACACAGGTAATTACGTAAGAAAAACTACAATTTACCGATTTAGAATGCTCTAATGAGTTGTAAAGCAGAATTTCATGATATATCTTGCGACCTAGACATCGGACAAATGCTTTTAGCTCCTTTATTGAGGTAGAGTTGCGGTGTAGCTCTCTGCATCTCTTTGAAGTATGTGCTTGATAACCACATACTGGATGGAGACTTAGAGCCACAGTCGCGAACATCTCACGCTCCCACTTGAAATGCCTCCCTCTGGCTTCTCTCTCTCAACCCCAGGCAACCCCTGACCTGCCTTTGTCAGTGTAGATTAGTTTGCATTTCGGAGCATGATCTGGCATTTTGTATAACTTTCTTTTTAATCTCAACCACGCAAAATTGAATCGCCCACCCTCTCAGTGTGCCGCCACGTTTGTTTGGTCTTTGCAAAGGACGCTGTTGCCCCTGTGGTCTATGTCTCCCTCCAGTCTCCTTCCCTGGCACAGGCCCCCTCTCGAGCTTCCCCTTCACGCACGGCCTTTGTTCCGTATGGGCTTATTCACTCATTGCTGCTGCTCTTGCCAATTTTGCCAATCAGATGGATACAAAATGGAGAGAGAATTTCTATTTCCCTCTTTAATTAAAATTTTCACTGTGTGTTGGTTGAAAGGTGACAGAGCACATCGTTAGTTTCACATCTAACGATTGACGCCCGTTTTGCTTCATCTCATTCATTGGGATCCCCTCGGTGGAGCCCCTGACCCCGGGGGCTCCTCCCTGTGCTTCCGGTTTCCAGTCCCCTTTCTGAGCCTTGCCTTTGAGTAAAGCACACCCGCTGGGTCTCAGACAGCTGATGATGGCTGCGCACTTCACAGGTGTTGCTGTTCCCCTTAGAGACCTGGCCGAACACCTTTCCCTGTCACCCTGGGGGGCACCCTCCGGGGAGCGGCCTCCGCAGAGGTGCTGCCCCTTAGAGGACCGCAGTGCCGCCCTGCTGCAGCTCTCCTCTGTGCCCCCTGCCTGTCACAGCCTTGAGCCCGCTTGGTTAGATTGTGAACCTTGGCGTTCACTGTGTGTGTCTTGGTGGTAATTTCTACTTGGTGGTAATTTCTTAAATGATTAATTATTCATTCTTTGTTTGAAGGAACCCAGACTTGCAGTTTCCTTCGTTTTTAGCTTTGTCTTGGATGGCCTGCTGTCTGTCCAGAGTACAGCTGAGCTCTTAACTTCAATGTAGTCCTGCCATCCCTTTTTCTCTGCTGTGGTGTGTATGTTTAGAGAGATGCTTAAGAAATCCTTCTGCCCTCACCCCAAAGCATCGTGCACTTACTCTTCCCGGCCACAGCCTCGCAAGCTTCGCTGTCCCACGGAAGCCATTCGTGACCCTGGAGTTCCTTCCTCTACCTGGGCTGAGTGAAAGCCCCCGTAGCAAGCCAGGTTCACGGGAACATGTGCCAATAATCCGCTTTTGCTCCTTGATTTGTGGGGTCATCTCTGTCATGTTCAAAGTTGATCAGTGTGTTTCCGAACTCAATTCTCTGCCATATTTTTGTGTTTCCTGGGCCAGTATGACAACTCGAAAAGAGTGGAAAATAAAAAGAAATAAAAATAAACTGAGAAGCACATATGTGGAAAGTGTGAGGGCAATTTCGAGTGTTGAAGATGTCAGAGCGTTCTTATAGCATTCTTATAAATATTTTGAAGCTCTAAGTTTCCTTGTTCAAATTAGGCAGTGTGCATTGCAGAGTACATTTTACTATGCAGAAGTCAGTGGATAATTCATGCTAAATCTTTCAGAGGTGAAGTTGGCTCCAAGCTTCTTTATAAGAAAAAACGAAACTTTTCTGTAAACAAGTGGAAAAGTTGCGTTGTTTTCTAACAAGCCTGGAACATTTTCCTTTCAATAAAGGAGTCCGAACCCTGAAGACCCGTCTGGGGCTTCGGCACATTGGAATCTCTGTTGTAGCAAACTCACTTCCAGAGGGCGACCTCGCAGGGCAGAGCGGCTTGTCCTGCTGCTGCTCAGGCTGTGACTCTGGGACGCGATCTCGTCTTTCTCCGGTGGAGGAGCTGGGGCTCAGAGCGCTGACATGGTGCTAGCAGTGGATCAGAGCCCACTGCCCCGCCAGCAGGGCTCCTGAGTCACTGTACAGGTGTCCTATTTCTGGCCCGGTTTTAGGGCAACACGTTGGGAAGCCTGTTCTTAGTTCCTAATAAAAGCGAAGTGATGCTGGGGGAAATTCAAGTTCATGTGCTTCGCCCTGTTCCGCTCTCTTTGGATGGCCCTCCCCAGCTGTGCCCGCACACCACCTGGCATAGGTGCGCCGTGTGATGCTGATGCTGTCGAAGAGTAAGGTGTGCCCGTAATGTCCCTGTCCGTAGACTGAGCGCTCGCTGGGCCTTACTTGGAGAGGAGGTGCTTATCCCCTGCTTTTGAGGAGCTACTTGGGGTCTTCCAATGCTTTCGGTTTTCATCTTTATTAGAAGTACAGTAAAAAGTCTGAGGACCTTTTTCTTCTCTTCCTTTTCAGGTGCTGTGTACTGTTGCGTTTGATTCACTGGAATCCAGTCTTAAATCTGACAGAATTATAACAGCCATAAAGTAAGTTTGCGGTTTTAGATGATATGGCGCCCTAGGTCATGTGAGTTTGCGCAGTGCCACATTACTCAGCGATGTTCCTCTCTGTGCTGCACCCTTCTGTTTAATTGATGGTGATTTTAAGTCGGACTCTGAGCTGATTCCACCCCGGCCCGTCAGGGACAGCACAGTGAACGTGGAACAGACCCGAACTTGTAAACTGTGTTGAGGGGGGGGGGTCCCCACATCATGACTGGGGCGGGACAGATCACTGCGCAAAGCCCTGAAGGGGATTCTCCAAAGCCGTTCTCTCCGCAGCCTTGGTTTCCTTTCCTTAGAAGCCGACGCCTGTCCGTCGGGTCCTTTCATCTGAAGGCGGTGCGCTTCCAGGTTTCTTCCTCACGTCTGCAGATGGTGCCCCGACTGGGGACTTCTCTCCTCCTGCTGCACCTTAAGCTCCCAAACCTATTCGGCCTGTCACCCCTTTCCCGAAAAAAAACGTATGCAGTGCCCCCCCTAGCCTAAGGTGACCAGATGTCCCGCTTTTGGCAGGACAGTCCCGATTTTTAATAATTTCTCCTGCATCCCGTGGCATTTTTTAAAAGTCCCGAGTTTTGGAAAGAATGCACGACAAGCTAGGGTATACGGTTTTTGGCTGCCATGTGGCTATTTCGCCAGGATATGAGTTTTATCAATGGTGTCCCGCTTTTGTCCTGCTTTACCAATGCTAAAATCAGGTCACCTTACCCTAGCCATGAAAAGCATTTGTTCTCTATCTTGTGAGCCAGGATAAAGTGTGGGTATCTGCTTTCTCAGCTCCCCTTTTTCCTTCATCTCTGAGGGAGAAAGACCGGGCTTCCAATCGAATCTGACTCATAGTGACACCGTAGGACAGGGTAGGACTGCTCAGGTGAGTTTCCAAGATCGTCACCAGAGTAGAAACTCCTGTCTTTCTCCCACAGAGCAGCTGGTGCTTTTGAACTGCCAGGCCTGCCGTTGGCAGCCAACACCATAAGCATTCCTACCCCAGGGCTCTGATGGCCACTGTACCCTGTCTCTGCTTTCCCCCATTATGGGTAAATCTGTTGTCCTGCTTCCAGGAATTAGATCTTTTCTCGTCCTTATTTTTCCCCATTGTTCTAGATAGATTCACAGCTGTTCTCTTTTCAAACCCCAAAGATGTTTGCCTATCAGATCTACTGATTATCCTCACCAATATCATTTTAGTTACTGGTCTCTCATCAAAACTGAGACTTAATTAATGTGGTACAATATTTAGGATCCCCTCAGTGATTATGAATGATTAAGACTATCTACTGTCTTGATATCCAAATCTAGATATTTAAGTGTTTGAATTTGAAGCATTTTTTTTCTTCTGAATCAATATAGAATTCATGCATAAGCTTTTTAAAAATCTACTCTGGGGAGAGGAAGGGGAAAAAAGGAGCAGATACCAAGGGCTCAAATAGGAAGTAAATGTTTAGAAAGTGATGATGGCAACATATGTACAAATATGCTTGATGCAATTGATGTACAGAATGTTGTAAGAGTTGTAAGAGTCCCCAGGGAAATGATTTAATTTTTAAAAGAAAGCTCTGGCACTCATTTTCTAATATCCCTGGTTTTCCTTTTAAACCAACTCCATTAATAACCAATTGTGCTGTTTAAATTCCCTATGGATTGTGGTTGTTTGTTTATTGAAATCAATTTGTTTACATGTATCTGATATGTTGTTATGTATGCTTTTCCTTTGCAGCGGAATAAAAGATAAAAATTTCATGCTGCACTATGAGGTAAGGCAAATGTAGTCCTTCATGTTCTTATTAAAGGGCACATTTGGAGTCCACAGTGAATACCCATGTGCCTCTGCTGGATCCCACCACCACCATTCTCATGACGAACTTGGGCAGTGGTCACTTCCAAGCGTGTCTCACACGCATCCTTAGCTGCTCTCCTTCGGCCGGCCCATTTCAGAGTCTGTGTTGTGTGTGCTTCACCCCAGGGCTGCAGACCCGACCCGCGGCAGTCCCAGCCTGGGTGCAGCCGTGGGCACACTCAGGTGCAGTGTAGCACTGGTCCTCTGTGCGCCCAGCCTCCTGCCTGCACACTGGCGCTGTTTCCAATTCTCCTGTGATCGTCTTGGGGTTCAGAAACCAGAATAGTGGATCTTCATGGGGCACCTTCCAATTTTCAAACGGTTGCGCCCGAATCATGTTTATCATAATTCCTGTTAACAATGTATTGGTCACACCTTCTCGCTGAAATAATTTTTTTCCTATGTTAAATAATTTCATTGCTAAGAACAGAAAAGATGCACGCCTTCTCGAAAAGATCTACATTTTCTCAGTATGCACGTTTTGTCTGAAAACACACTTGTTCTGACTACCACAGGCATTGGGGGTGTACGATGTAAGTCTTAACCCTCTCCTCCCTTCTTCTGAGTCATCCACACACCACGAATGGCTATTTTTGGCCAATCTTGGTGTACGCTTTTTATGACCAACCATTGTTTGCATAGGTGTTAGTGTGTATAATTTTTTTAAACAAAAATGGGCTTGTCCCATTGTGTAGCGTCATGGACATCTTTCTAGCTCAGTTTTGTGTGGTTTGTTTTGTTCAGTTTCCTCCTTATGCAACGAATGAGACTGGCAAAGTGACTGGTGTGAATAGGAGAGAGCTCGGGCACGGTGAGTGGAGACGTGTCGCCTGACGTGCAGCTCCCATCGCGGCAGCAGGGCGTGTGTGCTTACGGCTGTCTCTCTGACCCCAGGTGCCCTGGCGGAGAAAGCGCTGTATCCTGTCATCCCCAAGGATTTCCCGTTCACGGTCAGAGTCACCTCGGAAGTCCTCGAGTCAAATGGTACCGACGGCTTTTTACCCAGGGTGTAAAAGACCCATTCTGTGTTACCATCCGAAGCATATTACATTCTCTGGCCTGAATTAATACGTTGTTTTAAAAGCAGTATATAAGTTATTTCTCTTCAGGTATCACTAATATAACCTAAGGTTGGTTGTTTTTACAAACGAACCTCAGAGCAAGACTGTCCCTATGAAAGAAAGGACTGCAGAGAGGTGTCCGTAAGGAGGTACCTATCCTGTAACGGAGGAGTGAGACACCACCACAGGGGTGCGGGGTGGAAGCATCTGACTTAACTCAAAGTCGGCCCATGAATCAAGACAAAACAGAGTCATCGGAAGCAGGAAGGGCACATGTTCTCAAAGGTCCAACAGATACAGAAAGACCAAAGAGCCACAGGGTTTAAAGAGGAAACACCCGAGAAGCTCCTCATGTAAACAAAAACCGTACATTCTCAACTGGATGTGAATGGGCTAATGCGATCTGGGCCAAATTAGGTTAACAAGAGAGATGTGTTTGTCCCTCTAAGAGGTTTCTTAGAATCAAAATCTCATCACAACCCTTTTTAATAGAACGTCCTGTGATGATGGAAAGAAAGGCTCTGCCTTTGTGGGCAGCACAGTAGCCATTGGGGCTAGTGCAGTGGAGGAACTGAAGTCTAGAATGTTTAATTCATTTAAATGTAAGTAGCCAAGTGTATTGGACCCTTCAGCTCCGTATTTGGTTTGCTTGGGCCTCGTGCTTTTATACAAAAGGAAAAAAAATATTAAGTACTCAATATTAACGATGTTCTACATTTAACAAGTCGGTATCCTTTAAAGTTAATATTTATTTCCTACAGGATCATCCTCTATGGCGTCCGCATGTGGTGGAAGTTTGGCACTGATGGATGCAGGTAAAAGAATCATGTCTCCAGTCTACTCGGTAGCACTTTATATGAACTTGTTAAGTATAAAGATGAGATTTTTTAAGTTGGATTTTAGTAGGCTTGGAGTGGCTAGATTACCTCACCTGAGCAGCATCACAAATGGTTGTGAAGTGGAGCGTCACCTATTCCCTTACTGCTGGAATTCTTTTTTGCCAAAATCAATACGCATTTGAAAATTATTTTCTTGCCTCAGCGACCCGATGAACTGCCTTACCTTCCAAAAGATGAAGAGCTCTGGGTTTGATTCCAATCACCAGGGAGGTTTTGTTGGTAAACAGTATTAAGAACCCTAAGCGAAAGCAACCAATTGATGTGAACCATGAGCTGAATAAGTCTACTCACACAAGTGCCTGCTGAACTTACAGAAGACTTGGCCACGAGTGTTTCAGGGTAATGCCGGGGTTGGAAACAGCAAAGGGGAGAGCCAGCACCTTAGGAGGGCCTCCAAACCAGTCTCTACCAAGCAGTCACCAACCATTAGTGAACTACAGGTAAGAAGCCTAAAACTGAAGAAGCCACCCTGAAAATTCTCCAATAAGCTCATCCATTTAAAATACAGGTATGAAAGATGGCGGAGGGCGGGGAGGGCGCATAGCCAGGAATGCCGAGAGAGAATGAGTCAACATATGCTCTCTGCAGCGACTAACACCCGGAACAGGTGAAAGCAAAAAAATACCGAAAGCATTTAAAGGTATTTTTCTTGCGCCTGGTGTTTGCGGGTTTGGTAAAATGCTAAGGAGCCTGGTGGCACTGTTGGCTAAGCTAACATGCTGGTCCTCCCTTTTGCTGTTTCAGACCCAGGCATTTGTAGTATGCCTTCCTTAAGTCATGCAGGGTATCAACTACCAGGTCTAAGGTTCAAACCCATCAGCTGCTCCACAGAAGAAAGATGAGGCTGTCTACCACAAAGACAACCTCAGAAGACCCACATAGGGTTACAGAGTCAGAGTCCTGGTGCTACTCCTGTTTCTTATGGGCTGTCATTCAAGAGCTGTTACCTCGGGCCACCTATGTTACAGGCACACGCACTCAGAACATGCAAGTAAAGAAAGCTGTCCTCGTGGAGTTTACCAATCTCACTCTCTGTCTTGAAAGGCCAGACGGATCTGGAAAGGATGAGCTGGAAGATAAAGGGAGGTTATAAGGGTCTGTAACAGCATTCATTCATCATATCTTATGGTTTGGACAGAACTTCATCCAGTGTGAACACGCAATCTGTAGAAGGCTGCAGAGGACGTGGGAGCCCAAACCCATCTGCAGAGCATCCCGTCAGATTCGCCTCTGACAGAGCCCCTCTGGCCACAGGCAGGGACTTGAGCATCTTTGCTCTCAGAGAGAAATCATTGTAAACTTGATTACACTGGATCGAACTTGATACTTCGTCAGTTGACCTTCCTCTTGACCCAACCTGAATTTGTTCTAGGCTTAAGTATTTCTTGCTTGTTCCATGACAAATTTCTTCCAGGCTTTTTAACTGTTGATAGCGGTCTTATTCATTATTTGCATTTTTATTGTTGTTATTTTATCCTTGCCATTTTATTTTGTTTGGTTTGTTGTTTCTGTTGTGGTTCTCAGTTTGTGGCGCATAGAGGTAATAGCTGATGTGATGGTTTAACAGGAGTATGGAGGTGAGGTGGGAGATAGAGAAGGTGAGGGGTTTGGGGAGCAAAGAATGAATGCAGGAGTGGGGAGGGAGCACTAGAAGTGATTGTGTTTATGTATAGACAACACATTTTAAAACGATCTAACCATGGACGAATATGACATGTGAATACTAACTATATCAAGAAAACCACGAGAGAAAAAAAAAGAAGAGAAACTATATTTGACCAATAGTTACATGGGTGAAGGGAGTTGTTGCTTAGGGGGCATTTAATTTATGTCATTGATGGTAGAATAATTTGGTAAAAGGATATCAATAATGGTTGTACAATGCCAAGAGTATAATCAGTGACACTGAATTATACAAGTAGACATTGTGGAATTGGAGAATGTTCTGTTGTGTATATTTTGCCACAATTCAAATTTTAAAAAATCATGATTACGTGAGTAACCTGACTACAAGGCAGAAGAAAATGTTCTAGAATTGAGTATGATGACAGTTGTACAGCTCTTCTTGGTGTGATTGACTTATTGAATTGTATGGCATGTGGATGAAGTGCTAACAAAACTGTTTTTAAAATAACAGTTTTGTTCTAGAGTGAGTGTAAGCTGGGGGAAGCAGGTTTATTTATGTTTGCCGCATCTCTTTCCCGAGCCGTGACTGGGATGTCTAACAGCAGACTTTCCAGCCCCGGCTCCCGGTAGCACAGCAGCCTGCACGCTACCATCGTACAGCAAGCTGGCAGACGAGTGGTGGACGGATGGTGTATGAACCTCAAAAATGTTCAGCCTTACTCATAAGTTAGGAGGCCACATTACGGTGAATAAACTATGCTGAGCTGGTTACGCGGTGCTCACCTAGCAAGAAAGCGCTTACCATGAAAGCTCCGTCCAGCAAACCTTTTTCCTGGGTTTTTTTGGGGACTTCCTAATGTATACATATTAAAAAAGTAATTAAGTAGTCAGATCATCTCCTCAGGCTTTTCTAACTCCAGAGCCCAGGATGGTCAAAAGGATGACTGCGTGCGTCGGGTGAATGTACGCATTACATACAGAGTTGTTCTTAATTACAGGGGTTCCAATTTCATCTGCTGTTGCGGGTGTAGCGGTGGGATTGGTCACCAAAACCAATGCTGAGACGAGTGAAATAGAAGATTACCGCCTGCTGACAGATATTCTGGCAAGTGTATTCATATTACCAAAGATTCCGTGTGGAAGATGAGACATATGTTATAAGAATGCTAGTGTTACTCCAGGAACAGTGGTCCTTATTCTGTCCTCCCTGCATGTTTACCTTGGTTTCTTTATGGTCTTAACAAAAACTAAATATTACGCTGTAAATATGCAACATGGTTCACTCTCCGATGATCGTAAATTTGTCATTATGCCTTCTTGAGAGGAACTGTGATCTAGTAATGTTTCTGGGGAGAGTTGTAACTTAAAACGTCACAAACTGGAGGCAACAGCTGATGTGGGAGATGTGTGTATCTATAACTTTTGGTTTTCCTTTATAGTGACTATGAGTAATTTTGGTTTTGCTCAAAACTATGTCATAATCTTTTAAATTCCTGAAGGGCATCGAAGATTACAATGGCGACATGGATTTCAAAATAGCTGGCACTAACAAGGGAATAACTGCACTGCAAGTATGTTTAAGCCGGTTTTATTTTGTTCTGCAATGTTTAAATCCTGTCATACACCAATATCTATATCTCCCTTTGCCTTTTCAAATTAGGCTGATATTAAATTACCTGGAATACCAATAAAAATTGTCATGGAAGCCATTCAACAAGCATCAGGTAAACCCATGTGTGCAGCTCTCCGTTCGTTTGTTAGTCGAGAACTGTTGTGCCCATGAGGGTTACTGTAAAGCAGCCCGCGCGGTAGACATGGGATTTTGTGTACCTTAACGTAGGTCAGAAGTCTTAAGCTAACGGATACTAACCAACCACAAAATGGGAGGTCAGTGAAAAGCTGATCTCAACAAAGTGAGGCTTGTACAGGGCACGTGAGGCCAGTTGTCACGGTCATTGGTGTTTGCAAAGCTCTCCTTGGCTAAAGGGTTCAGATTTTGTTCCATGAAAATTAAGAATGCAGGTCACTTAATTTCTGTAGTTACATGTATTGTTTTTTATCTGTTCTAGTTGCGAAGAAGGAAATATTGCAGATCATGAACAAAACTATTTCCAAACCTCGAGCAGCTAGAAAAGAAAATGGGCCAGTTGTAGGTAATATGTTAACAGTATCACTGATTGTGTCTAAAAGCGATGGTGGGATGACCGCACAGCTCATACATTTTCAGACCACTGAGTTACATGGTACAAGACTTGTATATCCATAAAACTGGTTTTTAAAAGCATTACTAATTTTGTGATGCTTTAACTATAAACACATGAAAACCTACTGCTGGTTTTCAAATATTAAAAAAAAAGTTTTATTCCAAGTGAAAATATTTTGAAGATTGTATCAATAAGTGCTTTACATTTGAAAGGTTACTATTGGATTTTAGAGACTTTACCAACCTGTTTGTTTGTTTTTCATATTGAAATATTTACGCTTGTGTCTGTGCTGAAACAAGAAACAATCTAGAGAACATGTTTAGAGTCATAAATGCATCGGGATTATTTATGCTTTTGTCTGTGCTGTGTTTCAGAAACTGTTCAGGTTCCCTTATCAAAACGATCAAAGTTTGTTGGACCAGGTGGCTATCATTTAAAAAAACTTCAGGCAGAAACAGGTAAAAGTTACATGAATGTTAGGTGTCTTTGGTTTTGATTGTTAATGCTGTTCCATGCCAGTGTGCTGGTGGCGAAGTGGCCACACGTTGGGCTGGTAACCACGGGGCAGCAGTTTGAGCCGCCACTTAGTTGCTCTGTGGCAGAAGGAGGAGGCTTCTCCTGTAAAAGGACCCCGTCTCAGGAACTCACAGAGCCAGTTCTTTTGTGTCCTGCGGGCTCTCTGTCAGTTGGGATCAACTCTATGGCAGTGAGTTTTTTGTATTTGAGAAATGAAGGAGAATGAGACCAGGAGGAAAGGGATAAGACCTGGCTTTCCGGTACATTTTCTGCCTGCCTCAAACGCTGCCCTGCAGGCTCCCCCATGCTGTAGTCTTCACGGGAGCAGGCGCATGGGGGCAGCCAGAGTGGGTTTGAACCCGCACCCTCTGGGTTAGCAGTTGAGCACTTAATCATTGTACCACCAGGTCTCCGTTTTAATCAATCAGCAGATGGTTATCTTTAGCCGTATTCAAGCAGGATACTCAAGAATTCGTCTTTGCCTTTTTTTAGCCAAACTTTGAAATTATCTAGAATAATTTTTAGTTTTCAGTTTGGAGGGATTATGCTTAATTATCTTTTAGTTACTTTTGCTACTTTCAGTTAGGTCTATTTAGACTTTTATTTAAAGAGTATATTAGAAAGAGTATGTTTTTTCTTTTTTTTTTTCTGGTAGCGGTCAGTGAGTTACCTAGCACTGTCATGGAGTTACGGTGAGAAGCAGAGTGGCTCTCGACAGTTCTAAGGCAGGATGGGGAAAGGGAGCCCACGGGATCCCCTTCCCTGCCATTTGTCTGCCAGGCTAACGCATGGGAGGGAGAAAGGCAGGAGGTTCTAGACCAGTCGTTCCAGACGCTCCAGCATCAGCGTGGACTGTGGCCTGGGGAGCATTGGTTCCCTGGTGTGTCCCCGGGGGGGCCTGGACCAAGGTCATGTACAGAGTGCACTTGCTGTTGAACACAGCCCTCAGTCCCTGCTGCCAACAGCGTGACGGGACGCAGCACACCTGCCTGCTGCTTTCAGGTCTGCCCCCCACCCACCTCCGCGCTTCAGATTAATCTCCAAAGGAATGGTCATTTAACTTCAAAGTACTGCACTTATGTTTGTTCAAGGAGTAACTATTAGTCAGGTGGAAGAAGAAACGTTTTCTGTATTTGCACCAACACCTAGTGCCATGCATGAAGCAAGAGACTACATCAGCGAACTCTGCAAGGATGACGTAAGTACCGAGCTCAGGGCCCTGCTTTCCTTTGCAGCTCTTTGCTTTGTGAATCTTACGGTATATTTTCCACTTACAGCAGGAGCAGCAGTTAGAATTTGGAGCAGTGTATACGGCCACAATAACTGAAATCAGGTAATTGGGAATAATAATGGATTTTGTTGGTCAGGCAGGGGTAAGGCAGATGCTGGGGCTAGAAGACTGCTCCACTCCTGGCTCTTTCAGTAACGAGCTCACCCCCTGCTTCTCAGGGGGCTCTTTTTATACACAGCAGGGTGGCATTGCAAGGAATTCTGTTCACAATGACTCACAGGTGAACCCTCTCAGTGCCTTCCCCCACCTGCTTACCAGACCCATACACAGAACGGTCCTTCGGTATCAACCGTGCAATCAAGTTAACATATGACCCTTCACCTTTTAACAATGCCCAAATATAATCACCTTTTCTCCACCCTGGCTGTGTCTGATTTGTATGCGTACTGCCTCCTGCTAATGTTCCTCGGCCAGCTTTCCCAGGTCTCCCCAGAAACAGGTTTCCCACCAGTGGCATATCATTCCTTAGGTCCATGACAGGTGACAGTAACCAAGGTAACCGTTCAACAGTGCCCGAGTCACACCCTCCTCCAGGGTCCAAGCCAGTCTCACGCTCTCCCTGAGCTTTAGCAGAGAGCCTCCACAGTGGGACTGTAGCCACAGGCACATGAAGTCCCGGACGAGACTCTATCACACCAGGGCTGGAAGGGCCATTTGAATGAATTCAGCATTATGAAAAGTGGGAAATCTGCTGAGACTACTAACACGTGGCACAGACATGCCGTGAACGTGCCCCGTTGAGGAAATGGCTGCTGTGATCTGGCCCAGCACCGCAGGATTGTCACAGCCTGCAGCTGTGCCAAGGGCTCCCTGCGAGGCCACCTGTGGGGGCAGGGAGGGGAGGAGGTGTTGGTGAAAACCACGTCCCGGGTTACAATGAGTAATGCGACACTACGTTAAAACAAGAAGATCACCACCGCTTGGGGAAATACAGTGATGAGATCACAGTGGAGGAATGTTATCCTGAAAGCCTTTTTACTTGCCTTGTTTTGTTCTTTGCTCCACAAGTATTGACGTAGTGGAGGTAGATCATAGAGTTTATAGTTAAAAACATACTGATAAGGTTTTTTTTCTTTTTTCTTCTCAGAAAACGTATTTGATTTTCAGTGCATGTGCAGATGCTTAATGTTTTAACTGGGCTTCTTATCTCCCCTTTGTAGAGATTCTGGAGTGATGGTAAAACTGTATCCAAATATGACTGCTGTTTTACTTCATAATACACAACTTGATCAGCGAAAGGTAAAAAACCGCTTGAGGGGAAGGGAGGAAAGGAAGCAAAAGAAAGAAAAAAGACACATTTTATTATTTTTGTAACTGCTTTAAGGTTACCATACTGACATTACCTAGGGTAGTGGGAATTCCACACTTTATCTAAGATTAGCCGGACACAGAAAGTCACAAGGGGCAGGGATGCTGCCAGCAGAAGCGATTAGTTTTTACCACGGCAGTTGTGGACTAAATAGAAACAAAAAGTGCTTTCCGTGGGAACGACACCTAGCAGTTGCTAAAGTGTCCAGCTGTAGCCCTTTACCAATTTCCTTCAGTCATCACCAGATCATTCTCAGAATGCTTGAAGTGTCTTTACTCTTTGTTGTAGTTTATACATTTCAAAGACGAAGCACATAAGACTATGTAAGAAAATTCTATGGGACGGAGGCTACAACCATCTCTTAGAATGTAGTATAAAGCCTTACAGAATAGAACAGTGTAGTACTTACTGGCCCAGGAAGAAAGCAGTGCATGCAACATAGGACAGGAAGGAAACTAGAAACGGAACTGGTTACATACATGGAGACTTAATACATGCAGTAAGTTGAATTTTAAGAAATGATTATTCAATTAATCATATTGATACACTTGATTTTATTACATGAGCTAGGGTGAGTTATAAAGTATTGCTGCAAAATCACAGAAACCTTTATGAAACAAAAATGTCAGTGTGTAGCTATGGTTTTCTGACATATCCTCCATCCAGCTGTGTATGCTTCGTAGGGTGGGTGTTTCCACTCTTTAAGCCTGCCTCACATTTATACTATGTCCAAATGACACTTTTGGCATCGTCCAGGCAAGATCAGGTGGTGGGGTAAGGTTTCCCAAGGAGAGCCCCAGCCGGCTACCTTCACAGAAGAAGGAGTCCTTGGTGCGAGGCTCCCGGCCCGTCTCCCCGAGGTGGCTTTCAGTCTCTACAGACTCCTTCACCACGAGCCCCGGGATCTTGCTCTGCCTTTTGAGAAAACTCTGTCCTGGTTAATCCCTTTGAGATCCAAAAGAACAGTCACCAGTACCAAGCTCCTTGGAAGCCATTCTTGGTTGGACCTGTTTTGGAGGGCACCCTAGGCAGCCTGCGACAAGGGTTTTTCTGAGAGAATCAGTGCCCCATGCACTGCTCGGAGACCAGTTTCGAGGTGGTTTGTTTGGGATGAAGCTGCACCCTGGTAGCCGTGCTGTTTTGCGTACCCTCCTATAAAGCAGTCAGAAGAAGGGTGACCCAAAGACCGTGAGCTCACAAGCCCTTTTTTTAAAAAAGCCAACCAAGAAACGAGTACTATCACCAGCCGTTTTTATAAAAACAAAATATTTTTTCCCCCCTGAACTTTCAGGTCCTCAAAAATTCCCAGTGTGGTTAAGAAATGGGGTGGGAGTGGCATTAGATATTCTCATCACAGTGGATGGGAGTATAAGTTAGGATAAAGTTTTTGTAGGACATTTATGATTATATTTGGACCTAGAAATGCCATCCGGCGGGCTGTGCTGTAAAAGAAGAATTAGAATGCATCAGAATTATTAGATTAGAATGAATTAGAATGGATAAAAGATCATTACAATTCATTTTTCTCAGCTTTTTCTTGGGAAGACCAGTACCCCTACCACAACCCTGGGGTAATAATGTAGTGAGCAGCCCTAGAGTTTCCTGCAGACTCACCACTCATGAATGTTTGTAGCACTAATGAAATGACCACCTTTGGGGTGCTGGCTAAACAAATTATGCAATTTGAATATCCACCTATAATGCTTCATTATTTTAGATCAAAACATGACTGCAATTTAATAAACCATAAAACCAAACCCACTGCACTTGGGCAACGCTGACTTCTGGAAGCCCTGCCGCCCTCCTGGGTTTCCAAGGCTCTATGGAAGCTGATAACCTCACCTTTCTCTCAAGGAGGGGCTTAGGGGTTTGAACCTTCAGCCTGGCTGTTAGCAGTCCACCATTTGCCCAACAGTACTGGCGCAGCTTCTTTCTATCTGGTTTCTGAAGCTGTGCATCTTTAAGGGAACAGAGCACCTCAGCGTTCCCCCAGAATAGCTGGTAGGTTTGAACCTCCAACCTTGCTGTTAATTGTTCAACCTTTATGCCCTAGTGCCCCCAGGGTGCCTCTAAAACAGAATCGTGAGTGACAAATCGGCACATTACAAAAGAGCAGGCACAATGAGGTCTGCGTTCTTAAATGAATACACGCACTATACTCTGGGAGGGGTGGTGAGCAGTTTTCTAAAAACTTAGGGGGTATAAGTTACATTTACTTCTAAATACTTCTGTGTTGTTTTAAATCTTTACAATGAACAGATCTCCTCACCAGAAAAACCACAGCTGTCATGGAAGTGTACTGGCATGGCTATTTGCTATGTATTCACCATTCCTAATGGAGGACACATTCTCTTTCAGATTCGACACCCCACTGCTCTCGGACTAGAAGTTGGCCAAGAGATTCAGGTACCTGTGCTCCTCCCCCTTCCACCTGAGAGTTGTCAGGTAAAACTGAAAGAACAGAATGACCATTGTTGGTGTATAAGCCTATGTGGTGCTTCTGCTAGCCTTCGAGCGGGCGACAAGGTCAGCAGGGCGGACCACCGGGCACCGTGGACATTGCCTCTGCCCTGCAAGCCCGTGAGGAGGATTGCCTCCGTGGCAGTGAATGTGAGACATTTGTTTGTTTGCGTGTTTGTTTCGCCCTGAGATGGCTTATGCAGACTCATTTGTGAGTTAAGACAGTTATTTTTCCTCAGGGAGCTTGCTGGTTAGTTAGAACAGTAATCAACTTTAGAACTCTTAAAAATACGCATGTGTTTTGACTATTTTCTGCTTTCTCTTTGGTTGAGGTTTTTCTGTTTTATCATTGTTGGGTTTTTTGTTTTTGTTGCGTATGAGTTTCTAGATAGAAGAGCCAGGTTAGGTAAAACAAGGAGACAGTAACGGGATGACTAATCCCCAGGAGCATGGGAGGAGAGGTTGAGGGGAAATGGAGCTAACAGCAACGAGTCCGAGTGTGTCAGGCCAGGTTGGTGAGAGAAACAAACCCAGAGACACTCATACACGTGGAGAGAATGCTTTCTATCAAGAAGTAACTATCTATCAGGTAAGCAGCCCAGCCGGTCCAGGTCAAATCCATCAGTCCCATACGATCCCGGAAGGCCCTCTTCAGACGCACGCAGCCACATGCAACGGTGCAGAATGCAGGCCGGTAGGTGCCGTCTGCTGGCTCCAATGGCGCTGGACGCATCGCAGGGCTTGCGCAGGTCCCAGTGTGCCTGCAGGCATGCAGATGAAGGCAGACAGAGTGGCCGCCCTCCAGAGAGCCGTTTACCTCAGTGGTACTGCCGAATGAGGTCATCAGCAGGCCACCTGTTTGACAGGCGAAACTCCACCCCTACACTTCAAGTTGACAGGAAATTACGTAACTACCACAACAAGAAAGAAGAAAATGTGAAATTGATTTTGGTGGTGACTATGCAACTCTTTTTAATACAATTGAACTATTAAGTTGTGTGATATGTGAATGATATGCCAATAGAACTATTAAAATAAATCAGTAATATATACAGGCCAGTGCTGGTTACATAGAGATGATGATTGGAGCTAATACATAAGAATGGTGATTCAGTTGTTTGTTTTTTAAAAGTTTTGTTTTTATGTACTTCACATATCACACAATTTGATCATTCAATCATAATAAGATTTGTGCAATCAATTTCAAAACCTTTTCTTCTCGTACTACTTGTTGTCAGTGCCTCATTACCCCCCATCCTTCTTTGCCACACCCCTAGGCAATTATCAATCTAGTTACTGTCTCTGTAGATGTACCAGTCCTGTTTTTCATATACAAATAAGCATATAAAACATACACAGGAAGAAAAGAAAAAAACAATGACTAGACAAAGCGAAAATATTAAAAACTGAATCAACTTTAAAATGGGCCGGTAGGGAGATCAAATGATAAGGTACATCTGCTATAATCGATTTTACAATGCTTTCTGGTAGCAAGCCATTCACATCCCTAGCCTATGGTCGGGGGTTCATCGGAGGTTTAATCCGGGTGGGCTCCCTTTCAATTTGGGTTTCCACTGTCATCCACAGCCTCCTGCAAATTGGTTGTTCGGAATTTAAGCTCTGATACGATTCCTTCCTTCCGATTTGGATTTTATTCTTTACAGTCCTTGGATCACCCAGGCTGATGTGCTTCTTCATGGGGACTTAGTTGACTCCTCATTAGATGCTGCTTGTTTTAAGGCAAGACGCTATTCTTTCTGATCGCCGGAGGCTATCTGGTTTCTTCCGTACACTTGGCTATGGCACCCGAGAGTTCAGTGATCATGCATGAGGACAAGCCTGAAACAGGACCATATCTGTTGTTTTGTTTTTTAACCTCAACTTCTTTTCCAACTTTGTTGAAGACCTTGCGTGTCGTATTTGAGGAGGTGAGCCTTGACTGCTTTTCCACGACTTGACGCTCAAAGTTTTTGAGCTTGATAAAAGCCATGTTGCTCAGGTCTAGAATTCTGGTAGCAATTGATCTTTTTCTCATGCGTGGATGAAAGAAGGCATTGCCAGTCTGGGTTTTGTTTTATCGTTTTGTTTTGTTGCTGCATCACATTCTGTTCCCGATATACCTAATCCCCAGGACCTGAGTAATTAGGACCTCGAGTTCATTTCCAGTCTGCAGTCCTGTTACTCAAGTAGCCTTCAAGGAATGATGGAAGTAAAACATCTCTGGGGAAGGTTGTTTTAGTTAGATTAGTTTGTTTTCAGTATCAGAAGAAACATAAAACCTGCATTTTTCCTCTCATTCTTCACCGTCAAGCTAAATGAATTCTGGTATGAGGGTGCTTTGAGGCGTTATTGAAGTGCCGAGTGAGCTACAGCACAATCCTGTTGTCGCTGAAGCACAGTTAGATAGGCAGTCTTAGTCTGAGACCACTCACCATGGCTTTGTTTTCCCAGTACAAGGACACTAGGCCCCACGGCCTCACCCTGTATTTGCTCCTAAGAACTCTGCGGGTTTGCTGGTCACATTGAGATCACCCTGGATCTGTCTCGAGTTGGTGGTTGTGTATGCCACGAGGCCTGAGGAGCATCCAGGGTGGTGAAGATGAGTCCACACAAGATTCGAATGGGGCGACTGAAAAGGGCCTCAGGCTGTTTTTGTTGGGTCTTTTTTTTCATAATTATTAACTTGACCAAATTATAGTTATTAAGCATATAATTCCGTGGAGCTACATTTTCCGTGACCAAGTAGAAACCTAAACCATTGTCTTATATAGCAAGACACCAAGTGTCAAGTCAGTTCTGACACATGGAACTTGTGGGTGCAGTAGAACTGCTTGCTAAGAATTCGGAGACTGTTAAAGAGCCGCAGCTTTGTCTTGCAGATTGCCATGTGCGAACCATGTAAACACCTTTCGATTTAGAGGTTAACCCCTGTGCTGTAACTGTACAAGTAACTCTGTTCTATCGCACAGGTGAAATACTTCGGCCGTGACCCGGCTGACGGAAGAATGAGGCTTTCTCGTAAAGTGCTCCAGTCTCCAGCTACGTCTGTCGTCAGGACTCTGAGCGACAGAAGCAGTGTTGTCATGGAAGAGCCCGTCTCCCAGTCGTCCTCCAACTCCTCTCCGTGAGCCCTGCGGAGAGGCCTGGGGTGGAATCCCAGACAGCGAACGTTCAGGAGTATCTGCTAATGTGGATGGATATAATACTGATACATACTATATATAGTATCCTGTATATACTATATATAGTATAAATGTACTCCAATCCCTTTGTACTAAAAAACTCATTTATGTGTGCCATTTTGCTTACTTCAAGCTCAAGTATCTTCAGATATATGGTAAATCAATAAATATTTATTATTAAAAGTCAAGCATTTATATACATCTTAAGAAAGAAGACCCCTTAGTACTAAGCAGCTACCTGATAAACTTAAAACAATAGATCGCATTTGCTACTGTAGAGGATCTTTCTCAGTGCAGGAGTAGTGGCAGCTTCCTGTTGGCATCTAATAGCTCACTTCTCTGCCCACCTGCTTTCCTTATGTACAAATATCTTAAACACTGGAACTTGCCGCTTTCAAAGTTAGTACTTATTTCTCAAGAAGTATATATAATTAGGAATTGAGGGAGATATTTTGACTTCATTTTAATAATATGAACCCTTTCAGACTCATCACAAAGGCATCAACGTAGTGGAGTGAATATTATAAATAGAACCTATGTAAAAATGATGTAGCAAACATTTTTTTTAATTTGCCTGAATATGTGAAGAAATAATTTATTCATCAGATGAAAACTGGGTCATTTTCTGAGTATAAATATTACAAAAGGAGAGAGGAAGTATGATTTTTCAGTTAATAGATCTTTTAAAATAGTCACATACAAAACTTGCTGATGTAATTAGTAGTAATCTCTGTACGATGCTTATTCCCATCATTTAAAATATATCAAGTTCAGAAAAGTAAATGGCACCTAAAAGCTATAATTTAAAAATGTGCAACCTGCTGACATATCTTATATTTGTACATTCAAGACTCAGAGTTTACGACTTCATGATGGTAACTATTGATCTGGGCAAGCCAAAGTCAAACCCACTGCCATGAATTAAATTGCAGCCTGTACTGTCCCTACAGGACAGGTGGAACGGCTCCTGTGCATTTCTGAGACGGTCTGCCTTGAAGGAAGTCGAAAGCCTCATCTTGCTCCCACAGAGCAGCTGCTTGAACTGTTGACCTTGAACTAGCAGCCCCATGTGAAACCCACTAGATCACCAGGAATCTGACCAAAGATTTAAAAATATATGTCCAAGAAAGCTTCAAAGAGTACATGGAAAAATTCCTTTCTCCTATTTTCCATGAACCTTTTGAAGGTTACTCCCCCCCCACCTGCATTTAATAACAACATGAATTGATTGATTATCTCTTAAGAGTTAAGTAGCATATTAGGCAACCGGCACACTCTGAAATATAGAAGGTACTTATATTTAATTGCATCTAATTTGAAAGTGAAAGATTCTTGTTCTGTTTAATAATAGTCACTGAAAGAAAAAATCTCTATCCTCACTTTGGCTTTCTTTTCAAGATATCTTTAAAGGTAGTTTCACTGAAATAGTGGGCTTTATACATCTCCCAGCTTTTTCAAAGAGACTCACAGCTACTTACTCTGCACAGGCACATGAACCCAGTGCTGACGCAGCCTGTGGAGACCCGCGACCGCCGGAGTGTGCAGTGTGAGGATTGCTCTCCGGTGTTCAAGGCGCTGCCCTTTCCAAAGCAGATCACCAGGGCTGACAGCCACGATGTCTCTGGGTAGCTCTGAACCACCACGCTTTGATTAATAATCCAACACTTAATCATTGGGGCCACACAGGGACTTTGGTAGAGCTGCCAGGGAAAGTACAGTTCATTGGCCACCAAGCCAACAAACACCATTTACTGTTGAGTCAGCTCTGACTTGTGCACCCCACGTGTCAGAACAGAATTTTGCTCCATAGCTGATTACATCACCAAGTCTTCCTTTCAGGCTCCTTCTCATTAAACTCAAGCCTCGAACCTTCTGAGATTAGCCGCTGAGCCTGTGAGCCTTTTCTGTCACCTAGGGGCTCCTCTTGCCCCAGTCCTCTGAAACTCAGCTCCAACACTTAGTCTGAACTTTCCCGATTTTGTCTTCCTTTCTGCTTTCCAATGAAGACTTTCTGTGAATGCCGGTCTATGTTAAAAGCTCAAATTTTAAAAATGGTAACTCCAATTAAACACCTATCTATGGTGGTTAATTCAGTGTGGGAACTTACAAAACTTTTCTCCGTCCTGTGCTTTGTTATCGACAAACTGCCTCATAAATCATTATTTTGCCTTTTATGCAGTCACTTCCTTATTTCTAGAGTATCATGTTTCCGGATCTAAGTATGAATATCAGTATCTTTATTAGTTCAGTTTAGCCAATGACAGCTATTCAGTATTTATCATGTGCAAGGCACTACTCTGTAGACAGAGAATCTATCCGTAACCTACGTTCCAGTGTTCACATTCTGGTGGAGAGGAGCTGATGGTAAACACGTATACACAGATCAGGAAGCTAGCTAAGGAGGCAAAGTAACGAAGAAGAGTTCCTCTTTTAGATTAAAAAGTTGATAAAATAAAAATAATCGTCCTCTCTGCACAGATAGCTCTTAGGGCAGAGATTTGAGCCAAGCTGAGGGAGGAAACACACAAAAACTGGGAAAGTATCCAGAGAGAGGGACTGAAAACTTCATTTTCACTTGGTGGTGTGTGTTTCATATATAGAACAGCAGTACCAGTGTGTAAAACTCCTTCAGTCCTTTGCTCTATTACATTGTATGTGTTCTTCACCAGACTTAGGGAACAACTTTTTATTTTCAAATGTAACCCAGTGGGAGGTGGCCAGTCCAAGATAAGATTTTCAAAACATTTATTCAGGCAACATGATGCTTAGTTATTTTCCAGGACAGAAAATACACTGGCATCACCGGGAAGTTAGCAGGCTCTTCTGTTAAATCCCAGGCTCCTGAGTTGAAACCAGGATGGTAGGCTATGAGAATGGGAAAACCAGTTTTAGTTACACATCGGGTTACCACCACTGCTGAGTGCACTTCCACATGTGTCAGTTATCACAGAAACCAAGTCACACTCCCTACTGCATAAAGAACCAGGAATTTCACATCATCTGAAACTAAGGCATTTCTCCTGGTGTTTCTTGCTTTCAAGTTGGTTCCAATTGGCAGCAGCCCTATGCCCAACAGAATGAAATGCTGCTCAATCCCGGGCCACCCTCACAATTGTTATCGTTCAGGGCATTTTGCAGCTACTGCCAGTCCATCGAGTTGACGGTCTTCCTTTGTTCACTGACCCTCTGCCGGGCATGATGTCCTTTCCCCCGGGCCAGGTCTCTCTTGCTAGATGCCCAAAGGAGGGGAGCAAAATCTCACCATCCTTGCTTCCAAGGAGCAAGCTGGCTACTTCTTCCCACAGAGATTTGTTTGCTTTTCTCGCACTCAGGGTCCCTTCAATATTCTTAACCAACACCGTAATTCAAAGGTGTCTTTTATTGTCCAGCTTTCTTATGTATGAGTTATTTGAAAACTACCATCGCCTAAGTTAAAAAGACCTAAGTCCTCAAAGTGACATCTTTGGTCTTTAGACTTTAAAGCGGTCTCATTCGGCATGTTTCCAATACAAAAGGTGTCTGATTTTTTTGACGGCTGTTTCCAGGAGCGTGGGTTGTGGATCCAAGGAAGATGAAGTCTGTGACGACTTCCATCTTTGCTGTTTATCAAGGTGCCTGTTGGTCCGGTCGTGAGGGTTGTAATGTCGCTAACGTTAGTTGTGATGTATCCTGAGCCTGCACTCTGATCTTCATCAGCAAGTCCTTCGAGTCTGCCCTGCTGCAGTAAGATTGTGACATCTGTACATCCAAAGTGGCGAATAACCCTCCAACCCTGATTCTTCGTTCTTCATACAATCCAATTTCTCAGATTATTTGCCCAGCAAACAAGAATTGTGAAAGGATACAAACCTGGCACACACCTTTCAGGCTTTCAAACTGGTTCTTTCTGGGTGTGTTAAAAAGCACTGAAGAAAACTCAGTATTTAATCAAAACCAAAATTAAATAATTGGCTCATTTTTATACTGTACTGTGGTTATGAAATCTAATATGCTCCCCAATAATTCATAAATTAGATGAGATTGTTTACAAAACAAAATATATAAACCAATATTTATGGAAAAAATTTTAAATATAGCAGTTGAATGAAAGGATGAGTCAAAAAGTCCCTTTACCATCTAGACAATTCCAATGCTTGGCTATGGAATAGAACCACCCTTGTGGGTTGGCTTTCCCAGGGTATAAATCTTTACAGGAACAAAATGCCTCCATGGAGTAACTGGGAGATTCTAGCTGCTGGCCTTGCAATTAGCAGCCCAATGTTTAACCCACTGTCATTTACTATATAGATTACATGGAGAGAAACAGGATCGCCATATACAAAAAAGGCAAGTGTGGGAGCAGACATTTCTGCAAGCTCTTAAGAGTTCAGACATGTTGACAGATCCAAAATCCATGTGTGACAAACCTCTGCAGGCTGAAGATTCAGATGACTTTAGAGCTCTGCCAATCTTAAATCCCATGTCTGCTTCTGTCATACTTCCTTCTACTGCAGGTGACAAGAGTTTTGAGCTCCAAGGTCCTCTGACCCCGGAGCTTTGAGTCAGAATGGATTGATGGCAGTGGGTAGGTAGGGTCGGCCGGGTGCTTGTTTGTGTAAAGCACTACACCCAAATCTAAGGTCACTGCTGAACGGTGCTCACACAGAAGTAGTCTGGTCCAAACATAAGCACGTGTTGAAAGCCGTGACTACAACTCCCAAGAGGCACTGCAAGATCAACTTGTGCTTCCCCTGGCTTCACCTTTCAGGCTAACAGGTTCAGGCAACTGAACCAGCTGAAGGACTACATTAATGAACGAGTAAAAGAATCCTGCTAAGAATCAACATGGCAATGACAACCATACCATCCATCACTGCGCGCAGAGCAACTTGTATCCACCGAGCGCCGTGTGACTGGTGCTTAAGGGAATGCCTTCGCTCAGTCAGGGACCCACTTGTCCATAGATAGCACAACAAACGCCACAAGAGAAACTCATACACATTCAAAGCCACGGCCACTTCCCCAGGTTCACCTCGACGTATTTTCCACGGGCACAAACCCGGGACTAGCACTGCATTCTCCTGAAACGGACAATAGGCTTTCCAATGGCCAGACCTGAAAGCCCCTCCGTGAAACGCTTTGGCGGGAAGTAAGACACTGTCAACAAATTTTAGGAAGATATTAAAATCGCGTGGGGATCCCAGGAGTTTCTAAGCGGACGCTCAATCATAAGATTCCATAACGAACTTTACTGGCTCTCGGTTCGGCTTAAAGAGTTCAAAGTTATTTTGTATTCACAGAAAGCTTTACGTGTGTTTGTTTTTACTCATCCCAAACGATGCGCTTTCATTTGCTTAATTTTCATCAAGCAAATTTCCATGTTTTTTGCTCCCAATTAGTCTCGTCCAAGACTGCATGCCCCGCAAATATGGTCAGTATCTAGCCGAGGAGTGGAATTGCAAGGTGCGGGCATAGCCGCCCCAGCCAATGGCCAAGGGTTCCCATGGTCTTCCAGCCAGCGCAGCGGTACGGCACCGGTAGGGACGAGATGTCGCGAGAAGCTCGCGCACGGCCGAGATCAACGCCTGCAGACCGGCTCCGCGGGGAGGAAGTCCCGCCTGGGCCCTCCCACCTCGGTCCCAAATCTCGCCTCGCGAGAGTCCCGTTCGCTATTACTGGCTCCGCTAGCGCGTGCAGGACCGGAAGTTCTGCCCCTCAGGCTTGTCGGATGCCGTAGCCCCTGCTAGTACAGCCCGTACGGGACCGCTGGAGGAGGAAGAGAAAGGCTGAGAGAATCGGGTTACAAGATGGCGGACCTGTAGTGGTTACCGCGGCGGCGGCGGCG
>NW_022106471.1:16207947-16238470 GCF_000313985.2 Echinops telfairi
GGCGGCGGCCGGCGCGGTGGGGACGGCAGCCACCATGTCGGATACGCGGCGGCGAGTGAAGGTGTACACTCTGAACGAAGACCGGCAATGGGACGACCGAGGCACCGGGCACGTCTCCTCCACGTACGTGGAGGAGCTCAAGGGGATGTCGCTGCTGGTCCGGGCCGAGTCGGACGGTAAGGTTATTGGAACGGTGACTGGGGACGGCGCCTCCGGTGTGGGCTCTCCCAGGCCCGCCTCGGGCCCGGGTCCCCGCGCTGTCAGCTCCCGGGACGCGGCGCGATTCTGCCCGTGAGACAGCTTTGTCCGAGTCTCCCCTCCGTGGGATGCCGCGCCCCCCGCGGGGGGCTGTGACCCCCTTCCTCGCGCCTTCTTTAAGGAGGGCGGGTCGTGGGAAGGACGTTTCCTGGACTGGGATCGAACTCCGCGTCCCCGGAGGAGCGGAGGCTCTGGCACGTACAAAAGCTGTAGCGAAACTTTCCCTCCTGGTGGCCCCCCAGCCAGGCCCTCCTCGGTGTTAACCGCGCGTTGCTAAGGGGCCCCCAGTTGCCACAGTCGGCAGGGACTGGGAAACCCGAAGGACACCTTTCCTGGGGCTCCTGCAGGCTGTTGCCAAGATACGGGCACGCACGAGCACGGACACCTCCCGTGCCTGGGTGCCGAGAGAAAGTGGAAAGTGCGCCCGAAGCAAGTTAGGGTACCAGCGATGCCTTGTCAGGGCGGCCTCCCGGTGGACCGCGTCCAGCGTGGCGTCGTTTAAAGTGGTCCAGTGTGAAGAGCCCTAAGGGGTCATCTGAACGCGTCTGTTTAGCGGTTGATATGTGCAGACAGTAGGAACACCACAGCCCTAGATTTGTTCGTGGGATGTTTTTTGTACCTGTGCCCCCTCCCCTTTATGTTCAATCGCCATGGACATTTGTTTCCGAAGGTGCCCATCGTTTTTGTTCTCAAAGAGGAAAGGATAACCGGACTGCTGTAATTTGTGAATCAAGGTCTAAGATCCCTGCCGTGGTGCTTTGTCATTTATTTGTGAAACTGGAAATGCAATAAAATAACGTGTTTTTAAAAGTTTGGCTCCAAGTGGTCATTGGGCTCGTAATATTTTCATTTCAATAAAACTTTAGTAGTCATCTAGATTGCTCGCTTTCTTGGATGGATGTTTCTCTGCGTTTAACTTTATTTATATATATAAGGATTACTATAGTCTAGATTAAAAACGAAACCTAGAGAGAAATGTGAATTAGAATACATTTTAAGTATTTAATAAATACATACTTTAAACTAGCTGGGTGGAGAAGCAAGAAAAATTTTGTGTATTTTTAATGTGCTTATTTTTTGTTTCAAGCTTTTTCATTATTGAAACTTATTTTATCTTTCAGGATCACTACTCTTGGAATCAAAGATAAATCCAAATACTGCATATCAGAAACAGCAGGCAAGTAGTTATTTATCTTATTTGAAAGACTTCATCTGTGATCAAGGAACTATTAATCAGACAAAGATGGGAAAGCTTTCCTGACAAGACAAAAAACATGTTTGGTCAACAAAGCTACACAGCTTGTGTTAAGTTTCAGAAAAGTGGAAGCCTTTATACTGGCTGAAATTTATTATCATGTTTGAATGAAACTATTGTTGGTCTGTATTAGGCTACAATGTATTCATTAGTTTTCTTTATCTACAGTTAGTCAGGTTTCTCCTATACCCTGTACAGGAGCCCTTTTATTCTGAATCACATTTAAAGGAGATGGCATAAAAGAAAATTCAGAGAGGCACACTCTAAAGCAAAGAAAGCCTATCTGGTATGAAATTAGATCCTTTGACTCAGATTTTTTTGAAGTAGAAGCATTTAAATCCTGTTCTTTAATTATTGTATATTTTAAATATAAAAACCAATGGATACTTTAAAAGAGTTTACATTGCTGATGTAACATCTCTGTTAATATTTGTTGTCTTTTGGGAAAAGAAAACTTGTGTTGGTTGTGTTTTAGTATGCCTACATGTTTAATCTGAAAATTGGTGCCTTCAACCTTTTCTTTAATCTCTGATTGTTTTCATTTTTATTATGAAATACTTTTAAATTGAGAAGACCACTACTGGATTTAACAAATGTTAACATTATACTTCATTTGTTTGAAATTAGTTTGTAATATTGAACATTATGGTTAGTCAAAGCCCCTTATGTATTTATTCTCCACACTCACCAAAGGTAACCACTATTCTGAAATTGATGTATGTTATTTTTGTACATGCTTTTATACCTTTTCTGCATATGTATGTATCCATGAACAATATGTAGTGTTTTCTGTGTTTTAAAACTTTACATAATTGGTATCATATAATTCTGTATTCTGCACCTTGCATTTTCCACTCAACCTTATTTTGGAGATTTATTCATGTTAATGATGTAGATCTGGTTGCTTTTTGTTTTGTTTTTCACATTAGCCACTGTGTAGTTTTCTAATGTGTGATACATACCTAGAATATTTTTAGTACTTTTGCGTATCATGTATCACGTGAATATGGCAGAGATTTTTGAAGGAAGGAAAGTATCTTAGAGTTATATTTACAATGTAAGTGCTACTGTCTTCAAGGTCCATATTAAAGAAAATGTGGATGCCCAAGAGCAAATACTTCATAGTTGGAGGAATAAAATTATGTCTATTGCACAGTTCATTAATAGTAAAGTGATTACTGTTTCACAATTGTTTCATGCATGCAAAACATTCTAAATTAGTTCTTTGAAATATTCGAAAATTTTCAATACTTAATCATTTCTTAATCAATTTTCTCTGCTTACAAAATGTTTGTTTTTTATGAAGAATCATTAAACATTTGTCTAGAACTGAACCTCTCAAGATGTTTCCTATATTAATCACTCATTTTCAGGTAGATGTTTAAATCAACCAAGCAAATACTTTGCACTGCATTTTCTCACATAGCTGTTTGTTTGGCTTTTTTTAGGTAAATACTAATGTTTTGTGATAGTGCGGATTTTCTTGCCCCCAATTTGCATAAATATGAGGTCTCAGGAATTCTCTTCATAAATGGAACTTAGTGATAGAAATCACCTACAATGCCCCTAATAAAATGATTTGTAGAAAAAAGAAAACAGCAAAAAAATCACCTACAAGTTAGTTATAATATAAATTCATTCTAAATGAATAAAAGTTCTCTTAGCTTTTGTTAGCATTGGAAAAGTCTCATGATTGTGGAAATTTGCAGTTAAAATAGTTGTCTCTCAAAACAATGAAAACTTTAATTATAGGGCATACTTTTTTATGTTGTAATGCTACTCAGTTTTAGATACGTGACAATTTGAATACACTAAATCTGCACAAGAGAGAAAAAGCATATTTTATCTTAAAAATAGATTTTTGGCAAAATGTTTTCTGTATTTAACCACATTTAAATACTACATCAGTAAAAGGCTTTTGTACCTCGGTTTTTGTTTGTTTGTTTTTAATTGAAATGCTTTTACTAATATTAAAGTACCATATATGAGAACTCTTTGGTATTGAGAAGCATATGGAAAAACATTTCTTTTTCTCAAATTGAATGCACTTTTCTAATAGATATTACATAGTCAATTATGGGTTATGTTAGACTTGTGTTTTTAATCAAATTGCACTAATTAGGGTATCCAGACAATATTATTCTGTCATTTAAATTATGTAATAGTGTAGAAAACTATTTACTTTCAAATCTACATGGAATGTATTGATAGCAAGTTTTAATTAGGATGAAATGTTTGTAGAATGTGTAATTAGTAAAATACATTGAATAAATTTAGGAAAATATTGAACCATACTTGACTTTAGCAGTTTTAAAATGAATATTGAATTGTGGATTACAAATACCAGTATATCTTTTTTTGAACAGCCAAACTACTGAATCGTGGGCCCTAAATAAGTTAGTCGGATTAAGTTAAGGGGATTTCAAATTTCTGGAGACTGAGTAGGTCGTCACTGATTCACTTTTCTTGCTAATTTTGCACAAAGTTGAGATATATATGTATATAGGAAGACCCTAAAGGAGACAATAAACTGTTAAGTATTTAAATTAAACACATTGGGAAAAGCTTATTATATACAATGCAACATGACATAAAATGCCTGACACATGTTGACATTTAAAGCTACTTCAAACCAGTTCTAGGGATCTTGAGTAAGACAAAAGCAGAATCATAGGATGTGTGCCTTTTATGTTTGACAGAATTTTATGCTGTTGAGATTATGAGAGAATAAGGAAGGTAGTCTTTGATTCTGTTTAGAGACAAGACAAACTGATCAAAACAGTGACAGAATTATAAAGTAGCTGGGAAAGTTGTGTTTTAGCCTCGTCCTCAAAAGCCTATGGAAGCATTTCACGGTTCTGACAACTAAACATAGAAACGTTAAATCTCTTGACCTTCATTTTATAGTAGTTATACCAACACAAAATATAAACAAGCTTGAAGGCACAGATTGGCTTGTAGAAATTTTAAAAAGAATGGGCTGGGATCTGTTGAAGGAATGTGATGAGGAAGGAAATAGTATACCTACTATCAAAGGCAGTGGAAAAAAAGAGAAAGACCTTTGATCAGATGGCTGGACAAAGTGGCTGCAACAATGGGCACAAACAATAGGAACAATTGTGAGGATGGCCACAGGACCTGGCGCTGTTAGGTTGTTTTACTGTGAGTTGAGCCTCTGTCCTCAGCACCTGACTAAAATTATAAAAGGTCTGAAGCCTGTTGGGAGCAGAGCTTTCTTATTCAAGAGCTGATTTGCTAAACAAAGGAGCTTTTATAGGTTCTTAGGTAGGGTCCTAATGATGAAGGTGATAATCATTTTGATAATAATAGATTGGTATGGATTGAAGGTTAGGGTGTGGGGCAGAAGTGCTTAGGAACTTTTGCAATAATTCAGATACCAGGAAATAGGTCATAGAATTGGAAAGAAGACAGTTCTTGTATATTTTCAGAATGTACTGCAAGATTTGGTGAATGATTGTGGAAGAGAAATGGCTTATTGGTAGTGTTTTTTATTCTTGGGGCCAGGAAAATAATGGTTCCCTAAAACCTGGGAAGTTGCAAAAGGAAAACAACGAATTGTTTTGCTAAGGCATGTATGTTTACAGCAACAACAAGCAACTGTCTTTAATAAGTTATATTATTAAAAATCAAAAGGTATTTAGTCCACTCTCCTCCCTGTTCCACACATATACCGTAGTTGTATTTACTTGAGGCCACTCATGCCTCAAGTAAATACAATCAGTTTTCAAGTATATCTTCTCAAAAGTTTTATAGATAAATGTGCACACAATTACACATGCTCAGTTTTATTGGCATACATGGCCTCATACTCACAAGGATCAGGCTGATTCTGACCCAATGACCCTCAATGACAGGGTAAGCGGACCTTTTGGGTTTCTGAGATTATAACTCTACTGGAGTCGAAAACCTTGTCTTTCTCTTGTAGAGCAGTTGGTGGTTTTGAACTGCTGACCTTGTGGTTAGCAACCCAGCTTAACACACTATGCCATCTGGGTTCCTGGCATACATGAGAATACTACACACTACTGTTTTGTGCTGCTTCATTGAGATTTTGAGGTGAGAGTAAAACAGATCCTATAATAAACATCTGGACCTAGAGCTAGGGGAAGTGTTAGGGGCAGGAGAGTCTGAGGATCATCAAATGTCTTTTTACCTGCATCAAGGAAATTCCTTTATTGGGGTTAGATACAATTTTTTTCATTCTTACAATGGTTTGGTTTTGAGTGCTGCTGTTTAGTTTGGATTCTTGATTTGAAAGCTTTGTGGGCTTCTCAGCTAAAGGTTTGCATGGCTCAGCCTACTTACTAACGTGTGTAGAGTGGAAAAGGTCAATGAAGGAAGTAGAGAGGTGGCTGCATAGTCTGGACAAATACTATTGGATCATTGTGAGGGAAAAGGGATGGTGGCTGTGGAGATGGGGATGTTGAATATAGAATTTTTGAGACATGCTGATTGATGAACGTGTTAGTAATTAGGAAGAGGAAAAACCGAAAAATAAGCTCACTGCGTGGAGTCAGTGCTGACTCAGAAACCTCCCTTTGATTTCCTGAGACTTTAACTGTTCACAGGAGTAGAATCTTTCTCCCGAGGAGTGGTTGGTGGTTTTGAACTGGTGACTGCAATCGCAGCTGAACTCCTAACCGTTACACTACCAGGGCTCCTTACACCAGCCAAACTCTCCCATCACGCTGGTTCCTACTTCCAGCCTCTGTTAAAGAAGAAATCATTGAAAAGAACAGAGAATTGGGAAAATGTTTCCAACCCAAGAGAGAACAGTGAAAAGGAGGGTGTTGGGGTTCAGCTGGAAAACTTGAAGGGAAACCAGCCTGAGTACCTTTGTGGGGAGTGGACTAAATGAGTGCATAGGGAGAATTTTGTAAATTTTTTTTTAAAGAATTTTGTAATTTTAGTGTTGAAATGACGGCATCAATTTGTAGAGAGTACAATTTGCTCTGAACTTTGAACTGTACATTAGGTAGGTGCATGAACAGAGAAAAGTGAATGATTAGGTGCAAAACCAGGCAAGTTGGAGGACAGGAAAACATTCTGGGTGGGGGTTTAGAGTGGGTACCAAGGAGGAATCTTTGGATAATTGGATGGGAATCGCTCACTCTTAAGAATCTTTGCTTTGAGAAATACAATGCCTTAGCTTGGGAAACAAGTTGCTAAAACTTGCTTGCCTCTAAAATTTATTGACACTATTATTTCAAATGAGGCACATAGTATCAGGAGTGTGAGTTTTCAAGTTAACATTCTTATTTTTTTAATTCCGTTACTTCTAGGTATGTGATATTGAGCAAATTTTCTCTGATTCTTACCTTTTCAGTGAGGACTTTACCTACCTTCATCAGGTAATTGTGAGTTAATGTCTGAGATGCTGAGCACAGTACCTGGCATATAGTAAATGCAATGAAAACACTGTATTAGAGTCATAACCTAAAAGAATACTACTGGAGGCAAGAGTGTTTTATTTTTCAATGAGGAAAGATGATCAGAGGTTAAATAAAATAATATGCTCAAGGTCATAGAGCATTGGAACACTAATGTTAAGGACCTAATTTTAACTCAGGGTTATTCCTATTAGCATATACCTATATACTCAAGTAGATGCCGACCCGAATATCAGCTGAGGCACCTAATTTTACCACAAAAACTGCATTAAAATGTGCTGGGAAACTTGGCTTTTACACGAGTACATACAGTATTTTAGGGAGGATACTACTATTTGTGAGCATTGGTACCCTAACACTCTCTTGGACACTTAAGTGAAACTGTTGCTTCCTTCCGGCCAAAGTAAATTCCAACTCATAGCAACCCTATAGGGCCGAGTGGGAAACTGCCCTCTGGGTTCCCAAGACAGGACTGGTCACAGGAGGCCAAAGCCCGTCTTGCTCTTGTGGAATGGCTGGGTTGTGACCTCGATGAGTGGTTAACCACTCTGTCTCCAGGGCTTCTCCAAGTTGAACTGTAGAAACAGCACCAATTGCCATCACATGCGACTTGCTTCATGCTGTCCCCGTGTGTGTGAGAAAGCCGTGCTCCTGGTGGGTCTGTGGCAGGGTTTGTAGAAGTAAATCAAGGTTGTCTTCTGAGGTGCCTTTTTGTAGACGTGAACTGGCAGCCAAGCTCATTAGTCACTTCTACAACCTAGGAGCTCCTATGTTATGGTTGCATATATATATTGTAATATTGTATGTATATAACTGAGTTCTACTGTATGGTCTTTACACTATACCCCAGAAACAGTTGAGGTCAAGGAAAAGAACCAATATAGGATTGGAGGCTGCATTATTGTTCTGGTAATTCTCAGTAATTTTCACATTTTAAATTGATGTTGAGTCTATGAATTCTATCAGCATGTCAAATATTTCTTACACTTTGTTTTCTTCCCCATTAGTTACCTAAGTGTTACCTCAGTAAGAAAGGCGAAAGACTTAAAAGTCAGACTTTATTTTTGAAAATTCACCTTTGCTGTATTTGGGCTTTTGGAATATACAGGAAATCTGCTGTTTGACACTTAATTCTGTTTTAATCTTGTGCTTGTTCTTTGTCCATAGGAGTTCTTTTATTTGACCTTTGGATTAAATAATTTTGAATTGTTTAAATACTAAATTTAGTTATGAGGCAGAGACAGTCTGACAAGTAGTAGGATGTCAATTATTTCATGACTGTTATTTATGTTAATGAGGTAGATAGCTGTTCAGTCGGGACAAATGAAACTACATTTATGAGCCTCTTAATATATTAAGGTGCCCTCATGGCACTAAGTGTTAGGTGTTGGACTGCTAACATTGCTAACTTCAAGGTTTGCAGTTCAATCCTGCTGGCCACTCTATGGAAGAAAAATGAGACTGTCTCCCATGAGATATATAGTCTCAGAAACCTTATATACGGGAATAACCAGTCAGAATAAACTGGTTTTTCTAATGTGTTACAGTTAGCTCTCTGAGTAAAAACAAAAAGAAACCACCAGGTGTTTTATACCTATTTTAAATATAATTTCAAGGTCTCATTTATACTCTGAATTAACTGATTTAAATAGTATTTGGTTCTGGGAATACAGTTTTCAAACAGTGTTTGAAAATAAGAATTATGGTAAAACTACACTATGAAAACTTCGTATCATAAAGGTTATTCTCAGGCTCCCGCAGGCCAGGTCTGCTCTAGTCACCTTACTGTTTTGAAGAACCAGATCGAGCAGACTGAGTTGTTTGCTTCTTCCTGTAAGCTCCTTTTAAATCTTGGTTCTATAGTGACATGGGAAAGTTAAATGTTTTGGTTAGTAGAGGAAAATCTTAGACTTCTCTGGTTTTAACAGGCATTCATAATGTCCCAAAGAGGTAAAAACATTGACAACATACAAATGAGCAAAAAATAATGATATCACAAGGTACGTTGATTGGGAACACACTTTCTATGGAAAACTCAGCTTTGCTCTATCTATGTTTTTGGGATATCCAGGAGATCCCGCTGTGCTTGTGCCTGTTCTTTGTCCGTGAGAGTCTTTACCCTGAACAGTACTTTTTTTTCTTTTCACTGAGACTGTATTCTGTATATGAGAGGTGGGTGGGAATTGTCATCCATTTGGAATGGTGAGCTTCAAGGGCTGAGCTCCCATGAAAACACCTGAAACCTTTTTACTGAAGAGGGACACACTTGGGTCGATTTCTTAAATTTGAATTACTTGGAACCTTTAAGGATACTTGGGTTTCACCCATCCCTGGGCAAGAAGCAATAGAAATATGTTATTTGTAGCCATCTCTTACGACTTCTCTCCTTCACATTGGACAAAGGTTCTAAATATAGGTCTTATTTTCTGGGATTTTTACTAGATTAGGGGAAAGAATGTATTTGTGGGTCAAAAATGGGAAGGAAAGAACCAGAGAAAATGCTGAGAGTCAGGAGGAGTTACCTTCACTGAAACTTTAGTGTTAACTGGACCTTCTTAGAAAGTGAATTGTGGCCAAAATGCGAAGGACTTTGGATCCTGGCTAAGGATTTTGGATTTTGTTTTGTCGTGCCATGATATCCACAATGAACTATGTGGTGTGAAGCATTGGGATTTGAGAAGAAACCTTTTATGTAAACTTTTTAATGAGTTTTGTTAATATTTACACGCAATTACACAATCGAGTCAAAAATATGCATGGTCTTCTGAGGGAAGAGTGGAATTTTTGTGGGGGAAAAAGCCATTTTGAACTATTGAAGCCCATGTGTGCAAATTTTCATTCAAAGGTATTTTCTAATTTAAACCAAACCCATAGCAAAATAGACAAGTGCGTTAAAAAGTTTGAAGGCAGCAATATAAGTGGAAATGAACCACCTTGTACAGTCCATGTTCCAGTTGCTAGCAGAAGTCAGAGACCAGCTTGCTTCCTTAGGGCGCATCACCAGAAAAGATCGATCACTCGAAAAAGGTAATGTGTTCGGTAGGTAGAGGACCGGCAAAAAGGAAGGAAGCCCTCAGGAACATCTATTGACACAATAGCCACCATAGTGGAGTCAAACAGATCAAAGGTTAGGAAGATGCTGCTGGGCCAGGCAACATTTTATTGTTACACAGAAGGTCACCAACAGTAACACTTGTGACTCATGGCAACCCTGTAAGACAGGATAGGACTACTCCTGTCCTCCGTTTTCTCCCAACAGTTGGTGGCTTTGAAATGCTCACTCATTACCCATTACCATTACGCTACCAGTGCTCTGTAACCGGAACATGTAGCCAAAAAAAAAAAAAGGCTCAAACTGACATGTACTCCTAGTATAAGCTGTCTGATGACCTTTTGGTAAAACAAAAGCAATGGTAATAGATTTGACAAGAAAATGACCCATCAGGAAAAACTAATTAAAAGGGTAGTTTTAGATAAGAATTTTTATCCTATCCTTTTTTTTTTATCCTATCCTTCAGATATGATTCTTATACTGTCATACTTAGTATATTATGCCCTGAGTGACACTTGGTAGTTACCCAGAATGCCAGGGAACCGTTTTCTGCTGTGGGATGGAGCCTTGGAAAGTTCCTGGGCCAGGTCTTCACTGTCCTCCAGGGGTGCTGTGCATTGAATCTATTCAGTGACAGTGGACTTGGGTTTCGTACGTGTATTTTGGGCCCTGAGATGCCAGTTTATAATCATATGGAGCCATATCAGTACAAACATGTAAAAGTAGTATTTATTTTATCTATAATATAATCTTTTTATCTTACACTTTCATGTATACTCCTGCTATCCTAATATGTATTCCTGTATAGAAGTAGATTGAAGTACATAGCAAAAAGATTAAGTTTTAGACCCTGCTGTGTACTCAACAACAAATAAAATGTTTTCTTAAGTTGTAGAGACCATTATTCATGAGGGGCTTGCAGTAGATGAGGGAGCCTGCGTGGGTGCCCTACAGCTTTAACAAGGCGCTAAATAGAATAGCTCTGTTTTCATCTTTTTTATTAATACATGGAAGTTTCTGGGATTTTTTTGTAAATAGAACTTCAGTGATATTTAAAAACTAGATATTAAAAAAATCTCATTTGTAGACATGGAAAACCACTATAAAGATTTTTAAGCTAAGTCACCTAATAAAATTTTGGAATGATAACCCTTGTGGCATATTTCCTTTCCAAAAAAATATAGTCAACTCTTCCTACCTGATTACACAGCAAATAAAAAGTTTTAATCTGATGCCTATGTTAATAAATGATATTTTTCATTTATTGCTTAGAATTAAGGAGTGTTGAAATGTTTTTAAATTAAAGACTTTAATCTGGGGCTCACTTTTCTATATTAGCATCAGGTTTCAACATAAGTATTAGGTGAACAACTATTACATACAAGCTGTTTTATAGAATAGCTTTTTTTAAAAAAAAATTGTTTTTTTAACGTTAATTAAAGTGTAAAGTTGCATTTTTTTGAAAACCCAGAATTTTGGTCCTATCAAACTTTGGTTAAATGTCCCGGGAGGAAAGTTTGCCCATTTCATTAGTGTTTAGTGCATATTCAGTGCTAAAACATTTGCGAATGTGTGTGCTTTAATTTCAATTCACAGCTGTGTTTTTAATACAATTGTTGGTCCTTTTTTTCTAAAATCATAGCTAATCTTTTGGTAGGGGTATCATTGAAAACAGCCTAAAAGAGAAGTTATCTGAATAGCTCAAGCTGTTAGTACTTGTTGGTAGAATAGGTAATTTTATTTCACCATTGCTTTGCGTTCTTGAACATTCTGAAGGCTCTTCAACTCAGAAAAGTGGAGGTAAAAATAGAAAGGGTTAAACCTTAAGATATTTCCAGCTATTATTTTACATAAAACTTGTTGCCAGCCAGCTACAAGGGAAGGGAAGGACAAACCAGTATGCAGATGTGCAATGTCACAGCTGGCTTCTGAAACAAGAGGATATAGGGTTGAAATATCTGCATTATGTTTTTGACCGAGAATGAGCTTCTACCTAATATCTTAATAATCAAGCCAGAGGCTACTATTTTTTGTCTTAATTTTTTGGCCTTAGAGTGTCATTTTTAGTAAGAAAACTACTGTTTAATTGCCAATATATTGCCAGAGTTTGAGCGGGTAATAAAATACAGTTTTGCCATTGATTGTGACTGTTAAAGGAAATTGATAATTACGGTTTCCTGTTCTCTCAGTAATTATACTTTGTACCTATTTCTTTATTCTGTGATGATGTAGAAATTCTTATTTTAAACAGGACACGTTAATTGTTTGGTCCGAAGCTGAGAACTATGATCTGGCACTGAGTTTTCAGGAAAAAGCTGGCTGTGATGAGATTTGGGAGAAAATCTGCCAGGTAAGATTCTTTTAATATGCAGCACATTTGTATGCATTCGTGAATTTCTTTTACATCAAAGATGGGTGGGTATTAGAACATGAGAGAATGTTTTAGTATGAACTTTGGTAACCCAACATGGAAATTTCTTGTATATTTCACCGCACATTCTTAAAATTTAAAAAGAAAAGGCTTTAATCTTAATTTTTTTTTTTTTAGAACTCTAGATTTTGATAGCACCTCTTCACAATGAATACCCTGTAAAATGGGAGATCTTTTTTAAAAAATAATTTTATTGGGGGCTCGTACAACTCTTACCACAATCCATATATACATCCATTGTGTCGAGCACATTTGTATATATGTTGCCATCATCGTTTTCAAAGCATTTTTTTTCTACCTGAGCCCTTGGTATCAGCTCCTCATTTTTTTTCACCTCCCTCCTTCCCTCTGAACCCTTGATAATTTATAAATTATTATTATTTTTTCATGTCTTGCACTGTCCAATGTCTCCCTTTAACCCCTTGTGTGTTGTCCATCCCCCTGGGAGGGGGGTATAGGTAGTTCTTTGTGATCGATTCCCCCTTTCTCCCCCCACCTTCCCCTTCCCCTCCTGGTATGGCTACTCTTAATATTGGTCCCAAGGAGTTTATCTGTCCTGTATTCCCTGTGTTTCCAGCTCTTATCTGTACCAAATGGGAAGATCTTTAAGCCCAATGGTAGCATTCTTGCCTTCCATGCAGGAGAACCAGATTTGAATCCTGGCCAGGTCTCCTCACATACAGTCATAACCTGTCAGTCAGTGGAGGCTTGCATGTTGCTAGGCTGAAGAGGTTTTACTGGAGCATCCAGATTAAGACAGGCTAGAGAAAAGGTCCTGGTAATCTCATTCTGAAGATCAGCCAGTGAAGATACTTAGCACAACAGCTAATTATGGGAGTGGTACAGGACTAGGCAGCATCTTGTTCGGCAGTTGCCAAGAAGCAGGGGCCTCCTACTTAACAGCAGTTAGCAACAGCAAAACTGCCTTGTCTGTCTATCTAAAACCATGTATCTTACAGATGGGTGCGGTTGAAGACCCATAGTGGCCCAGTGGTTAAATCAAAGTGTTGGGAATTCTAACTCAGTCTGCGTCCGTGAAGATTTACAGCCTTGGAAACCCTCTGAGGCAGTTCCACTCTGTTCTGTGGTGGTCATTATAAGTTTGAATTGACTTGATGGCAGTATATTTTGTGATTTGCCTAATGCTTATGAATATTTTTGGTCAAGTACTAAAGATCAAAAATACTCATGACTTCAACTTATGAAGATACATGGTACATCTTATGACTGTATTATTTTTTAATGAGCTTTTAAATTTAGAACACTTTTAGATTTACCAAGAATTTGGTAAATTTGGCAGATACTTCCCGGCATGATTAGGTTCCAAAGACCAGATTGTTGTGTCAGAATCATCATTCTGCAAAAATGGAGGATGACTGCATCCTTACATAATTGCAGAATTATATCATATGGAACTACCAAACCAACCAAGTTGACATAAAACCGTAACCATCACAGCCAGTGGTTCTCTCACCTGCCGCATTAGTGTTCGTGACTGCCAGATGTACGTTGTTTGCAGTAGATTTTTGTCGTAGTATTATAAATCAGGGAATTTGGGATAACAAAATAGTTGGTAAGCAAGGAGTTGGTGTATTACAGAGTTGCCATATCCTTCCTCATTTTCCTTGCCACCAGCCTTGGCATGCCCTTGCTCTTGGAGCTGTGTGACTTACTGTAATTCAAGGAGGCAAGAACTTTATGTGCATCCAAAAGAGAAGTAGAAATCATTGGTGGACAGTACAAAACACATTTACATAGAACCAAACCACACTTATTACCAGCGAGTCAATATTGACTCATAGTGACCCAATAGGACAGGGTGAGTTTCAGAGACTAACTGTTCACAGTAGAAAGCCCTGTCTTTCTCTCAGGGCTGCTTGCTGGTTTGGAACTGACCTGTGGCCTGCAGCCTAATGTGTAACCCCCACACCACCAAGGTTCTACATTCACATAGATACTTGGGCCTATGTGGGGTTGACAGTTCAGATCTGTGAAGTTTAAGCTTAGACAATCCAGGAAGCCTTTGAGGATTAATAACAATAGCACCCTGTAACCTAATAATCGCTTCTGGTGTGATGCTTTTATCTTATTTTATGTGAAGCATAAACAAACTATTTGAAGTACAAATGGATTCATCTGATTTTCTCTCTCTTTTTTTTTTTGTTACAACCTCTGACTTTTCTCTTTCTCCCTTCAGCTCACACTCAACTTCTGCTTTTTGAGGGGGTTGGTATTTTCAGTCTTTCGATTTTTTTTTTTTACAGTCTTTCTATTTTAACTCTTGCCTTAATATCAAATCTCTATCTTCTCCGTTGCTCCTCAGTAGCAGACTTACAGGTTTACTTACCAAGTGTGTATTCAAATGCCTCACACTTGGTAAACCTGAATTCCCATCAGCCAATCTTCCTTTCTGTTAAGGGAGTGACAGGTTTAATAACACAGGGTACTTTGTGGTGCCATCTCTCTTTGGTACTGTCTTAAATTATCTAGTTCTGCTATAACAAAGTACTACGGTGGTAACTTTAGAAGCAGAAATTTATTTCTCATCTTTCTGGAGCTTCAAAGTCCAAGTTCCTGTGCTGGCTCCAGGGGTAGTTGTTCTCTTTGCAGTTCTCTCTACAGCATCTGTAGGCCTGATGGGCTCAGTCATCCTCATGTGCCATGGCAGCTGTCTTTCATCTCTTCTTGCTCTTTTCCTTGTTTAATCTCCTTTATATTGATTGAAGACACACTCTACACTAATTGATTGAAATTGATTGAAGACACACTCTACACTGATACTGTCTCATTAACATAAATCTACTCCCAAGTGGGAGTGTAACCAAAGGTAATATTGTGACCCTGTAGGACACAGTAGAACTGTTCCATGGGGTTGCCAGGAATATAAATCTGCAGAAGCAGCTAGCCTTACCTTTTTCTCATGAAAAGAATGGTGAATTTGAACTGCTGACCCATCCGCAGCCCAGTGCTTAATCCAGAGCTCCTTACACAAATAGAGGGATTAGGATTTACTACTGAAGGGGAGAAAACAAAAGACCTTCAACAAGGTGGATGGGCACAGTGACTGCAGCAGTGGCCTCAAACACAGGGACAGTCTTGAGGGTGGCGCAGGACCAGGACCTGGCAGTGTTTCACTCTGTTGTGCACAGGGTTGCTAGAGGTCAGAACTGTCTCAACGGCACCTAACAGCAGCAACAATACATAATTTGGTAAAGACACAATTCAATCTATAATAATATCTACCTCTTCACTTCAGTTCAGTTGTTTGTGTAGACTTTAAAATTATGCTGTGATTTGCCTGCATCCTCAATCTGGCCCATAAATCAGATACAGATTAATTTTCTAAAGGACAGCTGTACACATATCACTTCTCTGTACAGTAACGTCATTTGGGGGGAGGGGCTTTTAATCATGAATTAGGTGCTTTAATTTGATTTTTCAAGATCTGCCTTTAGTCCACTTTCCGTTTTCAGTGTGGCAGTTGCATGTCATCTTTTGTTGCTTTTATCTCTTCTGCATTCTCTTGCCCTTTAGTTTTCAATACCTTTACCCCTTTATCATAATCTTGCCCAGCTACAAAAGTAGGACTTTGAAATGATTCGTTCTGGCTTGACCTCCCTGTTGAGAATTCGTATTTCCACTCCAGATAAATTGAGTGAGAATCTACAGTTTAACAACACTCCCAGGTGATTCTTAAGAGTCATCTTGAGCAAGAGTCAAAATTACTAGGTAGATTGGCACTGTTAAACATCTACATTTGTTCTTTACACACTTCAGCATTACATCTGATAAGTGGAGAAATTTGTGGATGAGATGATCAGCAGTCAATAGCGTAGACTCAAATGAGGGACTCTAAACTTGGTGTATTTCCCACCTCCAGACTTCCCGTTTAATTGCCGGGGACTATATTCCTAATAGGAACCCTGGTCACACCGGTTTAAGCCCTCCACTTTTCACTACAAGACTGGTGGTGCAAGCCCACCAGCTGAGTCCCAGCAGACAGGAGGCAGAGTGCTGTCGTGAAGAGGAGCATCCTGAGGGCCTGTGGCAGGCAGCTCCGCTCTGCCCCCTGGGTTGCCACGAGTCGAGTCGGCAGGGGCTTGTCTGTTTTCTTCCGTGTGTATTTTGATATTCCTAATGTTGAATCTTTACAAGATATTATTATTTCTATTCAGTGACTGAACAGTCAGTGGTTTTATTTCCATACATTCTTCTGTGTTTTAGGCTCATCAGCGATACTTTTGTAATTTTAGGTTCAAGGTAAGGACCCATCAGTGGAAGTCACACAGGACCTTATTGATGAATCAGAAGAAGAGCGATTTGAAGAAATGCCTGAAACCAGTCACCTGATTGACCTGCCCACATGTGAACTCAATAAACTTGAAGAGATTGCTGACTTAGTCACCTCCGTCCTCTCCTCGCCGATTCGTAGAGAAAAGTTGGCTTTGGCCTTGGAAAATGAAGGCTATATTAAAAACCTACTGCGGCTCTTTCAAGCGTGTGAGAACCTGGAAAACACTGAAGGCTTGCACCATTTGTATGAGATTATGAGAGGGATCTTATTCCTAAATAAGGCGACTCTGTTTGAGGTGATGTTCTCTGACGAGTGTATTATGGATGTCGTGGGATGCCTTGAGTACGACCCTGCTTTGGCTCAGCCAAAAAGGCACAGAGAATTCTTGACCAAAACTGCTAAGTTTAAAGAAGTTATACCAATCACAGATTCTGAACTAAGGCAAAAAATACATCAGACTTACAGGGTACAATATATTCAGGACATCATTTTGCCTACACCATCTGTTTTTGAAGAGAATTTTCTTTCTACTCTTACATCCTTTATTTTCTTCAATAAAGTTGAGATAGTCAGCATGTTACAGGTAAGTAGGTGGAAGATATTCCTTAAAAATCTGTTTTGAGATATTTAATTGCTCTCATAGTTCCAGTTGCTGCTAATCCCCTCCCCCTTTCCCTTGTTTAAGATTTATTTTGTTTGCTTTAAATATACCAACAAGCAATGGAAGAGCCCTGGCGACACACTGGGTTAAGTGCTGGTCTGCCCACCAGAAGGCTGGTGATTGAGGCAGCATGCTTCCATAAAGCTTTACAACCTGGGAAACCCTCTGGGGTAGCTCTTCTCTGTCCTGTTGGGTCACTGTGAGTCAGAAATTGCCTGGTATCATTGAATCTGGTTTGGATCAACCACAGAAACAAAGTTTTATGTTTTAGTTTTATGACTATTGTGACAGTACTTCTATGATGCAGCTTTTAAAAAGTATCTTTTATTGTGTCTTGTGAGACCAGGGTATTAGGAGTGTTTTGTTGTATACTTATGCATGTGTGTACATGCCAGAGTTTAAATGTTCCCAAATCATTCAAACATGCACTCAGGATGAGAGCTCCTCAGTGATTTGTAGGGAATGATAATTAGGTTTTTTGCTATGTGAACTTGACTTTATTCTGTCTCCTTGGGTTTTAAAATAGGCGATTCATACCATGCTTATGTTAATCCTTTACACTGACAATAGTGAGCATAATTTTGGAACTGTATTTAAGATATACCATATTTCCAGTTTCCTACCAAACTGTCTTTGTTATTTTCATATCATCATTCAGTTAATTGAGCAGCCACTGTTGGTTTACAGTAGTGATTCTCACACTCTGGCAAGGACCCTTGTACCACCAGGTCCTGCCAGAGGGTCTGTGAAATTCTGTATCCAGCTTCTTGACTTTGTGGGACTTTATTCTCATGCCTATCGTGTACTTCTAAATACACTTAGAACAACATGCTGCAGCACACGACATACATGCTGATAGAAGAATCTGGTTGTCTTCTGTTAAGCCAGCCATGCAAGAGACTTGCACTTTTCTTACTGAATCCCTTAAACTTTGGATAGCACAGTTGTATTTCTAAAAAAAAAAATTAAAAAAAAGTTATTTTCATAAATTTATAATAGGATTTTTAATGCAAGAGTGAGAATTTTTAAATGTCTGTTTTAGTTTCATTCATTACAGAGATCAGTAAACATAACCCACATAATAAAGCCCTTTGAGGGATCTTCAGTAATTTTAAGAGAGATTAAATGGGTCCCAAGACCCATGGAACATTAGCTCTGCCTTAGTACATAGCAAGAGACCGGATTTTATAACAGCTCTGCTCCTGTCCACCTTCCTATTACTATCACTGCACTTCTTGGGTAGGATAGACCCTTCCGATCATTTTTTAACTTAGCAGTTTTTCTCATCCTGTAATTAATGTAAGAGAAGTTCTACCGACACTATTAGAGTTTATTCAGTGTGGAATCTTTTTCAAAGTTACACTATTCAGCCAGGGTATCATCTCGTTGAGAGAAAAGCAAGTTTTGTTTCAGGAGCTTGAAAATAAGGTTGCACTCAGTATCCTTGATGTAAAGCACCCAGTGACAGAGACTCAAGTGGAGTTTTCAAATGATTTTTTTTACTTCAAGGGGTTTTTCAAGCCTGTAATATTAAATCACAGCTGCTGTTTTTAACACCTTTTTGCAGTGATATGTGTCCTTTGCTTTAGATTCAAATGCAGAATTAAATTTTAGCATAATTAGATTTAGTCCATTTTAATTTGTGTCTCTGTTGCTATGGTTTGGTTCATGAGTTAGAAATACTTAGAAACCTGTCCTGTAGTTAATTTGTAGGGGCGGTCCAGTGTTTTTTATGTTGGAGACTTAGATATTAATCCATCTCTGTTGCTAGCTAGTTCTGTAACCTCTGCGAAGTCTGTGAGTCACAGATTCCTGAAATTTGATATTGAATTGGGTACCCAACTATACTTTGGTCAAATAGAAATTTCTGTGTCTATATGTGTGTTTTTTTAAATGCATGGGGTCTCAGGTTGGTTAGTTGGTTTGTCTTGTTTTTACATCACTGCAGAGAAAATAATTTGATTTAGAGTTTTTAGAAGAATCTGTTCATTTCCTATGGAGTTTTTTATGTAGTATCCAAAAAAGCAGCCACATACAGTTTCATATATCTCATTTTTAAAATATTAAAACAGAAACTCCTGAAACCAACTGGAAAAGAAAAAATTAAAATAATCTAAAAAGATAAGTTCAATTATTGGAGAATGAAGAATGAGGAAGGTAGCATTCCAATTACTTTTATAAGGGGTTTCATGTTGTCAATCAGTTTTTTTCTTAATATGTAGAACAAACAAATTGCTTTTTAGCTTAAAGGATATGATAAAAAATGTTCGAAATCAGATCTTTAAGAAAAAGCTACAACAAATCAAAGCATTTCCCTGACAGATTAACTCAAGTAGTAGTATTTTTATGCAGTTCTGGCTATCAATTTACAGATACTAAAATTCGACAGAAGAATTTAAATGAGAAATTACATTTATCAAGCAATGGGAATTTTTTTCTCATAAAATATTTTGATAAAGTTTAAAATCTCCTGGGACACCAAGGCAAACCACTAAAAGCATGTGGCAAAGCAACCGTGGCAGCAGAGCAGGGAGCCCCTGAGGGAGTACAAAGGACAGACTTTGGGGCCAGAGCATGGCACCCCATCAGACCTGACTGAAGGTCACACCTAGAGATCAAAAATCAGACCTTGATCTATTTACAGGTTTTTCTTTCTTTTTAAATTTTTTTTCTTTTAATTAATTTATTCTTCTAGAAAAAATTTATTCTTCTATGGATAATTGGTTTTCTTTTTTGTTGTCATCGCTGTGTTCTAATTCATCGCCCATCTTGCCATGGCTTGATTTGTGGTGCATATTAGTATCTCTACAGATCTATCTAGATAAGATAGACTGGATGAATAGTCTGGAGGAGAAAACAACGGGACCAACAGTTCCAGGGGGACATGGGAGAGGGGGAGGCGGAGTAAGGAGGTGGTGCTGACCAACCCAGGGACGGGAGCAACAAGTGACCAAAAATCAGTGGCAAGGAGGGTGTGAGAGGCCTGGTAGGGATTCAGCAAGGGCAATATAACCGAGAGAAATCACTGAAACCCAAATGAAGGCTGAGCATGATAGTGGGACAAGAGGAAAGTAAAAGGAAATAGAGGAAAAAACTAGGCGACAAAGGGTGTTTATACAGGTCTAAAGACTGGAATGTCCATATGTAAATATATAAGAGTGTGGGGAAACAGATCTACTTGCATATATTTATAGGCAGCAGATGGACCTTGTGCCTCCACTCAAGCACTTAGTCAATGCAAGAACACATTGTTCTATTAAATTGGCATTCCAGGATGCACACCTTCCTGACACGATTGCTGAAGAAAGTTGTGAACATAAGCAAATGTGGTGAAGAAAGCGATGGTGCCTGGCTGCCATAAGATATAGCATCCAGGGTCTTAAAGGCATGAAGATAAACAAGCGGCCATCTAGCTGAGAAGCATCAAAGCCCACATGGAAGACGCACACCAGCCTGTCAGACCACAAGGTGTAGAAGGGACCAGTTATCAGACATCAAAGAACTAAAAGTCATATTAGTGGGTGCCCACCTTCCTGATGCGATCACTGCAGACAAACGTGCATAAGCAAATGTGGTGAAGAAAGATGATGGTGCCCAGCTATCAAAAGATAGAGCCTCTGGGGTCTTAAAAGGCTTGAAGATAAACAAGCAGCCATCTAGCTCAGAAGCTATAAAGCCCACATGGAAGAAGCACACCAGACTGTGTGACCATGAGCTGTTGAAGGAATCAGGTATCAAGCATCAAAGAACAAAAAATCATATCATTGTAAATATGGGTGAGTGCAGAGTAGAGACTCAAAGCCCATCGGTAGGCAACTGGACACCCCCTTACTGAAGGGTTGTGGGGAGGAGATAAGCCAGTCAGGGTGCAGGGTAGCAATGATGAAACATAAATTTCCTCTAGTTCTTAAATGCTTCCTCCCCCCACTATCATGATCCCAATTCTACCCTTACACATCTGGCTAGACCAGAGGATGTACATTGGTACAGATAGCAACTAGAAACACAGGGAATCCAGGTCAGATGACTCCTTCAGGACCAGTGGTGAAAGTGGCGGTACCTGGAGGGTGGAGGGAATGTGGGGTAGAAAGGAGGAACCGACTACAAGAATCTACGTATAACCTCCTCCCTGGGGGATGGACAGCAGAGAAAGGGTGGGAGAATCGTCAGACAGTGTAACATGACAAAATAATAACAATTTGTGAATTATGAAGGGTTCATTGGGGAGGGGGGAAGGGGGGGAATGAGCAGCCAATATTAAGGGCTCAGGTGAAGGCAAGTGTTTTGAGAATGATGATGGCAACAAATGTACATATGTGCTTGACACAATGGATGGATTTATGGATTGTGATAGGAATTGTAAGAGCCCCCAATAAAATGATTTTTTTTTTTAAAAATCTCCAGGCAAAAAAGAAGATAGTTTGATCTGACTCAGAGTGACCCTGTTGACACACTACCCGGTCCTTGCACCATTCTCCCAGTTGTTCTTACATTTGAGCTCTTTGTTGCTCAACTCCGCTGTACTAATCCATCTCATTAAGGCCTTTCTTCTTTTTCGCTGCCCCTCCACATCAAACATGATGTCCTTCTCCAGGAATTGGTCCCTCCTGACAACACATCCAAAGTATGTAAGACAAAGTCTTGCCATCCTTACTTCTAAGGAGCCATTCTGGTTCTATTTCTTCCGAGCAGGTTTATTCTTTTGACAGTCGGTGGTACTCTCAGTATTCTTTGCCAGCACCCTTGTTCAAATGCATCACTTTTTCTTCAGTCTTCCTTTATTACATGACCAGCTTTCTCAAACATGAGGAGATTGGAAACATCATGGCTTGGTTCAGCTGTACCTTTGGTTTTCAGTGGCTAGTTCCTCAAGAGTAGACAGCCTATTTCGTCTTTGTAGACTGTTCTTGGTCTGGAACTTCTGCTGAAACTTGGTCACTAGGGGTGATCCTGCTAGTACATATTTGAAATACCAGTGACATAACTTCCAGCATCACAGCAACACACGAGCCACCACCGTACGAGAAACTGACAGACAAGTGGTGATTGGGCGAAGGAAGCATTTGTAAATGGTGTGAATGGAATGGAGGTACCAAGACTGATCATATTTGGGAAAAGCTGACTGGAGGGTAAGTAAGAGATGGCATATGCCCTTGATGCCCCTGAGAAGATGGATGTTCCAGACTGCAGACTGCCGTGCATAAGGTCCAAAAGGAATTAATGAAGTAAATAAAAGAAACACCAGCCTGCGTAAGATTTTGTGATTGTTAGGTGCTGCTAACTTCCGACCTATGGTGGCCCCATGTGCAACAGAGTAAACATTGGCCTGTCTCGCACCATCCTACAGTATGTTTGTTTGAGCCCATTGTTGTACGCTGTGGTCCCAAGCCCTCTCCTTAAGGATCTTCCTTGTTTTTGCTGATCCTCTTACCAAACATGATGGCCTTTTCCAGGGACTGGTCTCTCCTGATAACATGTCTCTAAAGTATGTGAGATAAAATCTCACTTTTTCACTTCTAGGGAGTATTGCTGGCTGTACATCTTCCAAGACATATCTGTTTGTTGTTACTTTCAATATCTTTGCCAACATCATAATTCAAATATATAAATTCATCAGTCTTCCTTATTCCATATGCATATGAGGTGATGAAACATACCATGATGTGGGCCAGGTACACTTTGCTCTCAAAATGACACCCTTTTTTCCCCAAACCTTGAGCTCTTGTGCAGCAGATTTGCACAGTGCAAAACATCATTTGATTTCTAGATTGTTGCTTCCGTGGACATTGATTGTGGATCCAAGTAAAATGAAATCCTTCACAGCCTTAGTCTTTTTTCTTCTTTTTTTCGTGATAATTTTTATTGGTACACTGGTAAGGGGTGTTTTGTTTTTACATTGAGTTGCAATCCATAAAGAAAGGGCTTGTCTCTGTATTTTCTCTTTGACTGGCATTACTTTTTATTTAGTGGAAGAGAATGTTACACGCTCCAGAATGGTTTCTAGTATTTTTCATTCATTTGCTTTTTCATGTATAAACCAAGAAAACCAAACTCACTGCCTTCAAGTTGGTTCTAGCTCATGGCGACCCTATCAGCCAGGGAAGCACAGCCGTGGGTTTCCCACACTGTAATCCTGACGGAGTAGAAAGCCTTACCTGCCTTGGAGCGGCTGGTGGTTACAATCTGTGGGCCTGGTGGTTAGCAATCCAGTACAGACCCACGACGTCACCAGAGCTGCCTTGTGTCATGGACACGTCGCCTTTTTCTTACTTCAAAACGGAAGTAAAGGACTGGAACCACTTCTTGGATGATCCCTAGTAAGGAAGAGAATAGGTACTGGGAAGTGATTCCTTTACATGTGATGGGTTGATTTTATTATCAAATATACGGATGTTACTAGACAAACCTTTATGGATCGTGCCTCTTTGATTGGAATTGGAAATTGTCATTGATAAAAGTGAATTTTGATGGTAATGAAGCTTTAATGCACTAACAGTTTTAATAGGTTTTGAGGAAATTTTAAAGTGAATTTTAATATTTTATCCGTTTTCTAGTCCATGCTCTTTGTAGAAACTAAGAAACTTGGTAAGCAACAATGAAAATCTTAATTCATTACCCAGAGATAACTACAATTAACATTTGAATGTATATCCCTCTAGTTTTTATATACACACCATTTATATTAAAAAATTACAAGAATATAATGTGTACATTATTCTATTTCTTTTAAACAATGCTTTAGGTAATTAGCATTTATTAAACACTTAGCTGCTATCCAAAAGTTCAGCTATTTGAGTCCCCTTGTGACTGTGAGAAAGATGTGGCATCGGCATCTATAAAGTCTTTGAAACCCTGTGGTACTTATGTCCTGTTAGGTTCCCCTCAAGTCTGGGTTCACTTAACTACAACTAGTTCAAGGGCTTTTTTGATCTCTCAGTACTTCAGTTATAAATGTGAAGAGCAGTTACTGGGATATTTAATCATTTACTTAAGTGCAGGGGGGCCCATGGGAACATGTAAAATGCTGCTCCAAATGGCCCTTGATATGTTTATTTCATGAGTTCTTGCATTTTGTGCACATCTGTTGCCAGAGTTTGGCTTTCTTTAATTCTGGACTTGTGCCACCTATGGTAACGCTTCTGTTTGTCTAATTGAATTGACAAGGAGGTCTTCAAATTTGTTTCCATTTTGTTTAACTCTAGAGTGTAGTCATGTTCACAGACTTAAGGTAAATTACTTTTTATGCATGACCTCTAGCCTGTACTTGCTTTTCAAAGAGTATTTTATAGTTGAGATTTATTGAAGTGAGATAAAAAGATATTTATAGCTTAAGTGGTGTATTCAAGTTTTGAAAAATTACAACTTGAAAATACCCTGGAATTTTAGCTGTGATAATTAAAATTCTATTGAGTTTTATTAATTGTATATATTATAATTAGTGTAAGTCATAATTTGTACAGTATATTTAGTAAAGGTATACAATTTATGCTTTCATGAATGTTTCATATTCTTTTCATGCAGGAAGATGAAAAGTTTTTGTCTGAAATTTTTGCACAATTAACAGATGAGGCTACAGATGATGATAAACGACGTGAGTTGGTAAGTTACTCTTGAAATCTAAGAATAAATTTTTGACGTGCACAGCATATATATATATATATATATATATAAGCTATATGTATGGATAGTGTGTGTGTGTGTGTGTTTGAGGTGAAAGTTTACACAGCAAGTTAGGTTATTTAAAGCAAATGTTGCAAAGAAAGCTGATGGTGCCCAGCTATCAAAAAGTATAGCATCTGGGGTCTTAAAGGCTTGAAGGTAAACAAGCTGCCATCAAGCTCAGAAGCAACAAAGCCCACATGGAAGAAGCACACCAGCCTGTGTGATCACGAGGTGTCAAAGGGATTGGGTATAAGACATCATCAGAACAAAAAGTCTTACCATAGTGAATGATGGTGGGAGTGCGGAGTGCAGACCCAAAGCCCATTTGTAGGCCACTGGAGATCCCCTTACAGAGGGGCCTCGGGGAGGAGACGAGCCGGTCAGGGTGTGAGGTAGCAACAATGAAAATTACAACTTTCCTCTAGTTCCTAAATGCTTCCTCCCCGCCCCCACTATCATGATCCGAATTCTACCTTGCAAGTCTGGCTAGACCAGAGGATGTACACTGGTGCAGGTGGGAACTGGAAAGACGGAATCCAGGGGGGATGATCCCTTCAGGACCAGTGGTGTGAGTGGCGATACTCGGAGAGTAGAGGGAGAGTGGATTGGAAAGAGGGACCCGATTACAAGGAACTATATATGACCTGCTCCCTGGGGGACGGACAACAGAAAAGTGGGTGAAGGGAGACGTCAGACAGGGCAAGACGTGACAATAATTTATAAATTATCAAGGGCCCATGAGGGTGGGGGGAGCGGGGAGGGAGGGGAAAAATGAGGACCTAATGCCAGGGGCTTAAGTGGAGAGGAAATGTTTTGAGAATGATGAGGGCAATGAATGTACAAATGTGCTTTACACAATTGGTATATGTATGGATTGTGATAAGAGTTGTATGAGCCCCTAATAAAACGATTTTAAAAAAGGTTATTTAACACTTTATATATTTCTGATACTCTGATTCCTTGTCCTCTTCCCTCTTCATCTAAGTGCTTCCCAGAGTGGGTGATAACACTGCCTGGGGTTCTGGAATAATTTCTGGTGGGGCTGCAAAACCAGACACCTACACTTTATCCTAGATTAAAGTGTATTACACAAACATTGTTTATTGTCAGGGAGGCCCTGATATGTGTGTGTGCGCAACGCGCATGTGTTTTCTGGAAAGGGGGTGGGAGGCCAAATAAGTTTGGGGACCTATGCTTAGAGTGATTTTTGACTATTGGTTTTATGTAGATGATTTTTTTAAGGGATTCATTACCCACAGGTGGTATTGTTTATGAGCCAATCTGTTATTTAGTGAAAAGATGACGTCCAGGAATAATTTTGGTTAAGAGTTTAAAGAATGTGTCAGGAAATACCCTTGAGAAGTCCTCTAGTTTTAGCCAGTCCAGCAAGTCTAGATTTTTTTTAAATAAATTTGAGTTCTGTTTCCAATTTTCTCCCATGCTATCAGCATCCACCTGTCGTAGGCCTCATCAGAATGAATGGCAGTATTACCTGAGTATCATCGAACTCTTCCCCTCTCAGGGTGGATGAGGCTGTGGTTCATGTAGACTTTGATTTCTATAGCTGACTTTCTTCTCTGAGTCTGGCTTTCAGCTTTCTCTTTGATATTGGACGAGCAGAGAACATAAGTGGATCTTTGCCGACCACTCACAAGCTGTAAAGACGCAAAACACTAGACCACATTGAGGGTTAGCGCATACACTTTCTGTTCTGTCATTTTACTGAGTTATATTACAAGACCGTGTTAAACTTTTAAACCCTCAGAGCCACTCACAACTCTCACAAGGTGTCGGGCATGTCTAGGAAGTTTCCATAACTGTCCCATATGTAGTCTATTACATACTTTATGCATATGGGCAAACAAAAATGTAAGATTGTGAAAGTATTGTTTCTTCAGCTACCCTCCATCTTGAGTCTTCATGCTTTTATTTATTTTTAAGGAGCATAGCACTCACAGATGATAATGTAAATTTTTGAGCCAATTGGTTAATTTTCTGAAAAGCATATAAAGGATAAGCGGGTGTTAGTCTCAGGAGTTGTCTAATTTCTACCAGCCCCTATAAGGCTTTTTGGGGGGCGGGGGCGGAAGGGGGCGGATCATATTCTGCAATTTCCTCCCCTTCTATCAGGATCCACCTAATCAGAGCAGTTGTGGTAGCCAGACACCATTGGGCTCCTCCAATCTCAGGATCAATAAGACCATGTGCCCTGTAGACTAATATCTGGTTTGAATCTTCGGGTTGGTTCCTCCTTTCTCTTTTGATCCAGACTAGTAGAGACCAATACTTGTTTCTAAGATGGCCACACACCAACTTTGAAGATCCCAGTTGCTGCTTACCATACTAGGATGTAGAACATAAATTTTACAGACTTAAGTTTTACCAGTTGTAGGCACATTTACTTCTGAAGGTAGTGTTTCCATGTCTTCAACCCTTCTCCAAAGAATTCTTTGCTCTTCGATTCACATCACCTTAAAATGGCTATTTTGGCATCCTCAATGGACTTAAATTGTGCTTTTTTTTTAATTCCTTGAAGTTTTGGGAAACAAACAGAAATTTGCAGGGCCAAGCTTAGGGCAGGAGGATAGATGGGTATAAGGTTTCCAGTGATGTACTCCTAGGACACCCTTGCTGCACATGAAGAAGGAGCCAGGTACATTGTTGTGTTGGGAAAGAATTCCTTGACTTAACTTTCCTGGCCTTTTTCTTAACAAGACAGTTTTCCATTTTCTTCAGACTTGTTCCTAACAAGCTCCCTTAATAGTCCGTTGTTCTTTGAGAAAATCTATGGTGGCTGCCCCCTTTGGAATCCTAAAACATTCTGAACTGACCTTTCTACCATTAAGAGACTTTCTACATTTAAGAGACTCAGTAGAAACCCTTTGAAGCTGCTATTTTTATTGCACCTTTTACTTTTGAAGGTACCACAGAGACTGAGACAAGACATGCTTAAATGGATTCTGTTGGGAATACACCCACGCATGTAACAATACATTTTAATTTTTCCTATTTTACCCTGTGTAATTTCTGTAGTGCGTTAATTGGTCGTTGATTAAGGAACAATCCAAAGTTTACCTTTAATGGGGCTTTTAGTGTGTTCTTTAATAAAAAGGAAATTATTCACATGATGGGGATTTCATTTGTTTGTAACAATATATTTATGGCTTTCAAGTTTTAAATTGTTGTGAGGGACAGAATTGGCTCTTCTGTCTCAAAAGTTTGCCGGCCGTTGCTGTGGAGATGAAGTTCAGCAGATTTCCGCAGCGTGGAACATCTCGCGCTACAGTGTGCGCCAAGGTTACTTTTATGTTGTGCTTGTCAACTTCTCACTCTAAATTCTAACATTGCAGGTAAATTTTTTCAAGGAATTCTGTGCATTTTCTCAGACATTACAACCTCAAAACAGGGATGCATTTTTTAAAACATTGGCAAAATTGGGGATTCTTCCAGCTCTTGAAATTGTAATGGTAACTATACAGTTTTTTTTCCCTCGTTTTTGAAATTGTGAAACTTTAAGAGATTTTAGTGATGGGAAAATGTTTTAGTGTCATGTATTAAAATTTTAAATACAGATTATTCATCTAATAGTGAGTTACTACAAGAATGTGTTTAGTTTCTAGCTTAAATTTATAATTTTGGTGATGCAAATGGTTAAGTGTGGAGCTACTAACCGAAAGATCAGTGGTTCAGTCCTACCAGCTGTACTGAGGTACAAAGATCAGACACATTCTGCTTCAGTTAAAGTTTACATACGGTCTTGGAAACCCTGTAGGGCTGTTCTCTTTTGTGCAGGTTGCTATGAGCCAGATTTGATGTGTCAGCAATGGATTCAGCATGTAATTTGGCTTCAAGTGAATAAGAACTCTACATGTCTTTGCAAAATGATTGCCTCTTCTATAGCAGTACAGCGTTAATTTACACCACCAGAAGCCAATGAAGTGTCTTTACTTCTTAGACAAGAGAGGAATAAGAACAGCTTGACCGAGGTTCAAAGCAGTATTAGGGGAGTGCTTTTCAAACTTAAGTTAATTTTATCCATAGGTATTTACTATATGTAAAATTGAAACAAAATTTCATTGAAAATTTTTAAGAATCAACCTATTCTATGTTAACATAAATAAGATCACTTCTATGAAAAACTAATTTTACAAAACAAAACAAATTTGATGAAAACTATTTACATTTTTTAATTTACATTTTCATATCTCTTTCACATTTGTTTTAGTAGATGGTATCTAAATTCTCATAGCAGCTTTTACTTTGAGCTGGTTATAATGTCACATGTCATTTAACCTTTTAGTATCCCCACCGTACTATTGATAAAATGAAGAATGAAAGGGGTAAATACATCTCAGTATTTTTATAAAAATAATTTGAATTTCATGTATTTCCTGAAAGGGAAGTTTTAAAAAGCTGTAGATTTGAGCAAGGAAGGGGGAATACAAGAATAGCTTGCTCTTTTTATGTATTGTTTGAACATTCTCTAAGAACCCTAATCTTTCTTTTTTATTCTTTAGGGCATGGATGATTTGCAAGTCAGATCAGCAGCTACAGATATATTTTCTTATCTAGTAGAATTTAGTCCATCCATGGTTCGAGAATTTGTAATGCAAGAAGCCCAGCAGAGTGATGACGTAAGTAATCATGCCACAGCTATTAATGAATTATCGTTGGCAGAGTACTTGCAAACTAATGAAAAAAAAGGCATTAATAACTATTTTACTCCTTAAAAGAAATAGGTTTCATGTCAGACGAAATTTTGAAAGGTTTATATTATCTTCCAATTAACCTTTTAATTTTTTTTTTTTCAGACTAGTATTGAAGTAAAAATTATCACTGAATCAGATTTTTAGGTTTGGGTTTTAAAACAAGTTTAAAGTACCAATAACTTCAGGACCAATGGTGAGAGTGGCAATACCAGAAGGGTGGAGGGAGGGTGGGGTGGAAAGGGGGAACCAATGACAAAGATCTACATATAACCTTCTCCCTGGGGGACAGACAACAGAAAAGTGGGTGACGGGAGACGTCAGACAGAGCAAGATAGGACAAAATAATAATTTATAAATTATCAAGGGCTCATGAGGGAGGGGGGACTGAGGAGGGAGGTGGATGAAGAGTAGCTGGTGCCAGGGGCTTAAGTGGAGAGCAAATGTTTTGAGAATGATGAGGGTAATGAATGTACAAATGTGTTTGACACAATTGATGTTTGTATGGATTGTGATAAGAGTTGTATGAGCCCCTAATAAAATGATTTAATTTTTTAAAAGTACCAGTAAAATTAATTTCAAGCTCATAGGAGATTTTTACCTCTCACTGACATTAGTTAGTTCTGACTTATCCCTATTAGACAGGGTAGAACAGTCATACCGTCCCCTCCCCGCCCCCAAGCCTCATGAGTGTCCCAGGCTGTAACTCTTCTTTTTTTTTTTAATCATTTTATTGGGGGCTCGTAAAACTCATCACAATCCATGCATACATCCATTGGGTCAAGCACATTTG
>NW_022106471.1:16239818-16260283 GCF_000313985.2 Echinops telfairi
TGCTTCCATGTGGGCTTTGTTGCTTCTGGGCTAGATGGCCGCTTGTTTACTTTCAAGCCTTTAAGTCCCCAGACGCTATAGGTCTCGATAATGTTTCTTCTTCAATTATGCACCTTCCTGGTTTAATTTGATCCATGCATGAGTTACTATTGAATTTTAAAGTGCAATTGTTTTATGTTTTTGTATTTAATCTGGTAATGTTTTCTTAGATTTTCATTTTCTATCTTTGTTAAGTATTCCCAGTATTTTTAAAGCAATTTTATTTTAGAATTAATTGGGTCCAATACAACAGTTTAGGAAGTATGCTTTATTCTATTTTAACATAATAAAATATAAATTGTATTTTAAGTGATATTTTAAAACCCAAGTGATGCTAAATATGGTTTGAAAGAAATGAGCAACCTACTTTGTTAATCATTTTATAATCCCACAGCTGATGATTTTATCTTAGTGCCGCCCTTGACAAAAAAGTAACTTTGAAATTAACACATTCTTGGTTTAATTTAGTTGATGGATAAGACCTAGAGAAGCAATTATTGTTTAATTAAGAAAAGCCATTCTCGGTTTCTTCTTCTATGTGGATTTAGTTGACGCCTCACTTAGATGTTTGCTTATTTGACTACATGTCTCTGAGACTATTCTTTTTGATAGATAGGCACCATCTCTTTTCTTGACCACACTTTGCTGTAGCACCCATATGTACTACAACACCCATATGTTCAGTGATTTCTTCATGAGGGGAAGCAGCGAATAGGGCCGTGTCATAAGAACTAATTGTTAATTGATTGGAGCTAGAGATAAGTGCCAGCCCAGAATCTATTCATGTGTCTATGGTTTATGTACCTTTCTGGTTTGCTTTAGAGCCCTTATTATCATTTTATGATAGAGAACCTTTTCAATTTTCTCCCTGGGGCAAAATGATATTTCTGCTGATAATATCATTAATTTGTCCAATGGTATAGAATTTAACATACCTATTGAGAAAAAGGAATTTATACATCTATAGACCAGCTTCAAGCCACAATCCATGAGTTGTTGAATTGTACAGATTCTTAAATTATTGAGTACTCTACATTGATCATGGGAATTGGTGATAGGGGAAATTTTCTAGTAACGTTCATTCACAAAGGGCAGAACCTTACCTGTCATATTAACACATAAGACTGTAAATCTTACATGAGTAGAAAGTCTCAACTTTCTCCAGAATTTGCCCATAAACCCCTAACCCAAATTCACTGCCATTGAATAAGTTACAAATTCATTTTTTAAAATGATAATCTGCATGTTAAATTCTACTATATTTGGTTGGTGGTGGTACTTTTAAGAGGACAAAAGGAAAATACATATCACATGTATAGGTAACATGATATCCTTTTAAAATGAGTGCATGGCATTCAAATTTTCCTTCTAATATCATGGAGCAGAGTTGATTTGGGAATGTCAACTATAATATTCAAAGTATAGTCAGGAACAAGGAAATATTGACATTTTTAATTATACTCATTGGTTCTATCTAAGCAGGAAGGGTAGATTTAGCAGTAACTGGTATCATTTTCTTAATTCCACATTTAATATGCATTTTTTTGTTTTAATGGCCTTTGAAACATTCATTAAAAGTTACTTTAGAAAGTAGATAAGTAATACAGCTATTACTAAGTTCATATTTTAGTTGATATTATTCACTTAAGAAATTGATGTTTGATCTATGTATTGTGATGAATTGTATGAGCCCCAATTAAAAATAAATAAATAAATCATAAAAAAAAAAAGAAAAGAAATTGATGTTAACTTGTTATATATGATCATAGCATTTGGTTTATTTAGAGGATAGGAATACTTGTTTGGAAATAATAATAATTAAATACTGACAAGCAAGTACCTAATGAAGTTAAATGATGGGTACATGGGAATGACTGTACAGTCTTCAGTAAGTCACCTTGTGAGAATTCAACCATTGAAACCCTGGGGGCACAGTTCTGCTTTTACACAGAGAATCACCAGGAGTCTGAGTCACCTCCACAGTGACTCTCTGTGTTTTCCTAACTTTAATGTATGTAAAATTTTCCCTTTTTTTAAAGATAAACTCAAGCCTTCTGTGTTCCAACTGCACTGCCATTTTACATTAAATTCTTCAGTGGAAATTTTTTTTAAAACATTTTATTAGGGGCTCATACAAGTGTTATCGCAATCCATACACACATCAATTGTGTAAAGCGCATTTGTACATCATTCTCAAAACATTTTCTCTCCACTTAAACCCCTGACATTAGGTCCTCATTTTTCCCCTCCCTCCCCGCTCCCCCCTCCCTCATGAGCCCTTGATAGTTTATAAATTGGTATTTTGTCATATCTTGCCCTGTCCGACGTCTCCCTTCATCCACTTTTCGGTTGTCTGTCCCCCAGGGAGGAGGTCACATATAGTTCCTTGTAATCAGTTCCCTCTTTCCTACCCACTCTCCATTTACCCTCCCAGTATCGCTACTCACACCACTGGTCCTGCAGGGCTCATTCGCCCTGGATTCCCTGTATTTTCAATTCCTATCTGTACCAGTGTACATCCTCTGGTCTAGCAGACTTGCAAAGGTCGAATTCGAGTCATGGTAGTGGGAGCGGGGAGGAAACATTTAGGAACTAGAGGAAAGTTGTATTTCTCATCGTTGTTACATCGCACGCTGACTGGCTCATCTCCTCCCCGAGACCCCTCTGCAAGGGGATCTCCAGTGGCCTACTGATGTGCTTTGGATCTCTGCTCCGCACTCCCCCCATCATTCACTGTGGTAAGATTGTTTGTTCTAATGATGCCTTATACTTGATCCCTTCGACACCTCGTGGTTGCATAGGCTTCTTCGGTGGAATTTAAGGAACTATTGCTCTTCTCTAGCATAATGGGCTGAAGAAAGTATTGATATTGTCAATTTGTAGTGAGCATTAATGTCGCTGCAAAACAAATTTCATAAACATCATCTCCCCCCCCACCCCAGTTCTACAGTCCTTGACCTTCAACAAGTGCTTCAGTTCCTCCTCACTTTGAGCAAGCAAAGTTGTATCATCTGCATGCGCCTAAACTCTCCTCCAATCCTGAAGCTACATTCCTCTTCATATAATCCAGCTTCCCTGATGATTTGCACAGCGTACAGGTTGAACAAGTTTGGTGAGAGGATACCACCCTGACACACACTTTTCCTGACTTTAAACCATGTAGGAAGTATTTCCTTGTTCTCTTTACACAACCGTCCCTTGATCCATATACAGGTTCCACATGAGCACAATGAAGTGTTCTAGAATTTCCATTCTTCCCAAGGTTTATTATGTTCCACACAGTTGAATGCCTTGGCATTGTCAATGAAACAAGTAAATATCTTTCTGGTATTTTCTGCTTTGAGCCAAGATCCATCTGACATCAGCAGTGATATCCCTTGGTCCATGTCCTCTTCTAAATCCAGCCGTAACTTCTGGCAGGTCCCTGTCAGTATCCTACTGCAATTGCTGGGGGATCTTAATCACAATTTTACTTAAGTGCAATATCAGTGGTCTCCTATGGTTTGGGCATTCTGTAGGATCACCTGACTCTGTAATGCACCCAAATATGGATCTCTTTGAGTCAGCTGGCCAAGCAGCTGTCTTCCGAATTTACTGATACAGATGAATGAGTGTTTCCAGTGCTTCTTCAGCTTTTTGAAACAATTCAGTGGGTATTCCATCAATTCCCGCATCCTTGTTTTTGGCAAATGCATTCAGTGCAGCTCAAACTTCTTCCTTCAGCACTATTGGTTCTTGATCATATACTTCCTCCTGAAATAGTAGAATCTTGACTAGTTCTTTTTGGTACAGTGATTCTGTGTATTCCTTCCATATCCTCTTGATGTTTCCTGCATCATTTCAATATTTTGCTTACAGAATCTTTCAGGATTGCAAATTGTGGCTTCAGGTTTGTTTGTTTTTTAATTGGGGGCTCTTACACCTCTTAGAATAATCCATATATCAATTTTATCAAGCACATTTGTACAAAAGTTGCCATCATCATTTCCAAACTTTTTCTTTCTACTTGAACCCTTGGTATCTGCTCGCTTTTTTCCCTCCCCACCCCTCACCCTCCCACTCTTGTGACCCTTTGATAAATTATAAATTATTATTTTCATATCTTATACTGTCCACTGTTTCCTTTCACCCATATTCTGTTGTTCGTCTCCCTTGGGTGGGGGGGGGGTGTTTATATGTTGATCATTGCAATCGGTGCCCCTTCCCCCCCCCCTCCCGCTTTCCCCTACCGTCATGGTATGGCTACTCCCATTATTGATCCTAAAGGGTTTATCTATCCTAGATTCCAGATGCTTGAATTTTTTTATTGAGTCCTTACAGTTTCAGATGTGCTCCGCGTCTTCTTCCCTTTTGGTTCTCTAGTTGTAGGTCATTGAACATTTCTTTTTTTTTTTTGAACATTTCATTATAATATTTGGCTTTGGCTTTCCAGCTGCCTTTTGAAATTTTCTATTCAGCTCTTTGACTTCATCAGTTCTTCCATTTGCTTTAGCTACTTTACAATTAAGAGCAAGTTTCAGGGTCTCTCCTGACATCCACTTTTATTGTCCCTTTCCTTCCTGTCTCTTTACTGACCTTTTGCTTTCTTCATGAAGGATGGTCTTGATGTCCTCCCACAGCTCCTCAGGTCTTCTGTCATTAGTGTCCAGTTTGTCAAGTCTGTACCTGAGATGTTCTCAAAATTCAGATGAGAGAAAAATCAAGTTCGTATTTTGTCTCTTGTGGACTTGTTTTAATATTCTTCCGCTTCATCCTGAACTTAAATATGAGCAATTGATGGTCTTTTCCACAGTCAGTCCCTGGTCTGGTTTCATGGAGCTTGCTGATACTGAGTTTCATGTGTAAGTGCATACAACTTCTTAAACAGAATGCAAGTAAGTCGCATTATTTTGGGCAATATTACAAAATTCTTCAGTCTACCTAAATGTACTATCAGAATAAAAATACATGCATTTTTTTAATGGTATGAGGTTAGGCTGTGATAAAGCCAAACAGGAGCATCATTTTCTCTAAAACTTTGGTTTAGGACTACTCAACCTATATCAAGCATCTCCCAAATATTGTGGCTGTATTCAATTGAGTGATACTAGTTAGATGAAAGGTAGACCAACATTTCTTTATGGGCCAGATAATAAGTATGACTTTGTATAGACAGCTTCTTAAACATTGCAGCATGAACTGGCCATAAATGGTTTGGAAATGAATGATGTGACTGTAGTCCAGTAAAACTCACTGTAAAGCATTATTTCAAATAGTGAGCAGCCATCTAGGTGGTTTTGTAGTTTGTTGACCCCTGGTTTAGACTCTTTCACAGAGCAGGTAAACAGTGACATTTGAAAACGAGTTCTGAATCAAAGGTTATAATTGAAAGAACCTATCGCGGCAATTTTAAAAAGCAAAACAGGAGACCACAGGAATAAGCAGACATTAGTGAGAAGGAGGTCAGTAAGACCTGTTAAGAGTATAAATTTATGTGGCTGTTCTGTACAACAGTGATGTTCAGCCTTGTTATAAATAAACCAAGGTTACAAAAAGGCATGTTGGACCGCCTAGGTGCTTTCCAGCACAGTCAGCTGCATAGCTTCTTCATTCTGCTAACACTACGTGAGTGTGAGTTTTATCGCCTGGGTGACGTCAGAAAAGCAAGTTGAGGAAAGAACGTTGGTTTATGCTTAAGGTGCATTTCTTTAGTGCCAGTGAGAAATAAAACGAGCGACACTTCAGAGAGCTAATGTGACATTTGGGAGAATGTCTGCTCCTTATTGACCTGGTGGAGAACTTGGGTTGGCTGTGGAAGAGCCCGTAAGGCAAAACTGTGATCGGAGCCCAGGTCTTGGACTTTGATAATCTTCTACTCGGCAGGTCTTGTAAACAACTGAATTCTTGATTATGATGCTCGACTATCAATTATACTACTTGGGAATTATTTGGTCATTGTTCCGGAAGCATATTCTCGTTACTTTTGAGTGGAGACCCATTTTTAATTGTGTCTTGAGCTGAGTACCTCAAAGGAAGACTATCTTGCTGCTTTAGAGTGGAAATTGACATGCACCAGAGACTTCTCTTTCGTTTCTTAGCTCTTTGCCTATCACTTGGCTGATGTACAGTGCCTGGTCAGCCATAGTCTCATATATTTTGTTCATTTGGGGATTGTTTTTGTTAAAGGGTAAATCCAGTTCTGGTCACTCCATCTTTCCAAAATCAGAAGTCTGGCTTGATAGGTTATGTCTTTTGAATTTCTGTTTTGTTGTTGAGAATATACACAGCAATATACACAAATTAAAATTTTCTACATGTAGAAATCCAGTGATATTAATTATATATTCAAGTACAGCCATTCATACCCTCTTTGTTGAGTCCTTCATTACCATAACTCACTATGCGCTTATGTGTCCTATCTAATCTTTCCTGTTGCCCTTGTCGATTTGATCACCTGTAGATAGTTTTTAAAAGAGCACAATGGGCAAGGCAGACATTCTTTACTAATCTGTGAACTGTTGTTTGGTTCTAGAGCTTCAGGAGGGTTTTTGCTTTAGGACTTAAAGATTATCGCAGGGCAATAGCTTTGGGTTTTCATCAAGCCTCTATGACTCCAGAAAGTATAGGTCCATGAGAATTTAAAATTCTATTCTGTATTTTCCACATTGGGTCCGATTCTTCTATAAAATCTTTAATCAAAATGTTCAGTAATGGTAACCTAGCATCACCCAATTGTTTTAGCTCATCCCAGCAAAGGAGTGCCTTTGACTCGATCCAGGAGATCAGCTTTCTGCTCTTCGCCACTCTTCTCTGCTCTCTGTTGCTCATGGTGACTAGAAACCAATCATTATGCCTTGGGTGGCCACATCCAAGTGTTGTGTTTTGCTTTCAACAGTTTTATTGACAAATAATTCATATACCATGCAGTTCAGTGGTTTGAATATATTAAGGGATAGGCAGTCAACGCCACAATCAATTTTAGAACGTTTTCTTTATTTTTGTACTCATTGTTAAAGAAAATCGTATCAAAACCCCAGCAGTAATAGCAAGCTAAAACACAGAAAACCTTCAAAGGCAGAAAATAAAAACTAGATTGTTAGAGGTGGGCCAAAGGGGGAAAATGATAACGTGTTAAGATTTAACCTAACTGTATCTGGATTAATTCACTTTCTAATAACACTCTGTCTGAGAGGAAGGCTTTTCACATCCATGTTCAAAGGTTCCAGGGAATCCAGTGGAGGTCTGAACCCCAGGGGAGACTTTACAAATCGATTTTGGGCTTTCACTGTCATACATAACCTTCTGTAAACTGGACCCTTAGAATTTAGGCTTTAGTACAATTCTTTTCTGGTCTTAACAAGTTTGGGGGGTGTTGTTTGTTGTTGTTATTTGGATTTTTGTGTGTTTTATTTTTACCTCCGGCACTACGCAACAAACTAGGACGTAGGAATGCACAAAACACTTTTATTCGGCCAGTTAACTGGAGTGTCCCATGATACCATGCCCTTTAAAACTCCAATCTGTAGAACCAAATCTTTTGAGAGGCTTGGTTGTGCATAAGAAGCTTTGCTATATATTTTTAAAGGAAATCTTACCGTGAATGACAGGTCCTGATTTGGGAATAGATACTTTGTAGATTCATGTATTTTACATTATTTTATTTCATCATTATTCCTGTCTTATTAGCAAAAGACTCAGCACATTAATAGTCAATAGACAGAAGTGGAGGTTAGAAGCCACATCGACATCTAGATATCATGCGTGTGGTAATTGGCATGCCAATTATTGTTCGTTTTCATCGCTGTCCCCTTTGTCTGTCTTTTGTTTTTTTCTTGTTTGTGTGACTCCTTTCCCTGTGCCTTTCTGCGTCAGTGAAGCTATAATAATAAGCTAGAGGAGCACCATTCGGTAGACTTTATCGTCTCTTTGAATTTTAACAAATATTATTTTTCTCCTGCCCAATCTGGTAATCATTTGTTGCTTCTTTCAGCAGTTAAACACTTAAAAATGTGGCCAATTTGCCTGAATTATAACTGTGTTATGAACAGCTATCATATTAGGCAGCTATCATATTAGGCCTAGAGGACTGAACATTTACATTACCCATCTGAGGATTGGACCTTTTATCTCATGCCTGTTCGCCCTTGTAGCAAAATAAATCTTGATCAGGTCTCTATTTTAGAAAATAGGACAGATACGTGGAGAAAGAAAACCAGTCAAAACTTTATCCTGATAAGAAACAAGAAAGGACTAAAAGGAAAATAGAAGTGATTGTATTGTTTAGGAGCCGTTTGGCTGCATATACTAGAAAACCCAACTCAATTGTTGTACCAAATAAGATGCCAAAAATATCGAAACATTGCCATTGAGTAGATTCCAACTCAGAACTCTTGTTCCGTGAAGTGGAACTGCCCTAGAGTTGCCAGTGCTGTCATCTTTAGTGGCCTGTCTGCCCCGTCTTTTGTTATGGAATGCCGGGTCTGTTTGTTGTCCTTTTGGTTAGCAGTCAAGGGCCTTAACCACAGTGTCATCCGGACTTCTTCCTTGCCAAGTGTCATCAGGTGCCGTGTCGTTGGTTCTAGCACACAGTCCTCTTTTGTATGTGCAACAGGATGAAAAGCTGCCCCCTCCTATGCTGTGCTCACACTCTTTGCTGTATTTGAGCTGTTGTTGTAGCTGGTCTGTCAGTCTATCCAGTCAAGAGTCTACCTCTTTTTCACTGATCCGCTCCTGTACACCAAGCATGATAGATAGTCTTTCCATACTCATTTCGAAGGAACATAGGAACAGACACACAAAGGCAAAGCCATTGCCGTCTAGGCAGTTCAGACTCATAGTGGCTCTACAGGACAATAGAACTGCTCCTTTGGGTTTCTAAGACTTTAAATCTCTATGGAAGCAGACAACCTCGTTTTTCTCCCTCGGAGTGGCTGGTAGGTTCAAACCACTAACTTTGAAGCCAGAAATTCAATATGTAATGCACTATGCCACCAAAGCGTCATGAGGCACATAGCCCTAACTAGCCTAACTGCTTCAAATAGTATCCATTGTCTTCAAAAGCCTCAGTTCCTTCTCTCAGCATTGTTAACTGTGGCTACATGTCAGAACCTAAATGAGCTTCTCAGGAGAATGGTGTGTTTGGAGGAAGAAGTATTTTAAGTTTAGGAGTGATCAACATAAACTGTAACAAAAGTGCCTTATACTGAGGCTTTTTATTCCTGCAGAACTCTCCCAACTTAAGATACTTGTCTTCATGCCATGCAGTCAGTGCCTTATTTCATTTCCATTTCACTGCCATTTTTCTATCACCAAAAATAATCATTTTCAAATCCAGAGTTAGTGTCAATGTTTTTTTTTTCTTTATGGACAATCACTTTCTAACATTTTAAGCTTAGATTTCCTACTTAAACAATATAAGTAGTAGGCAGATTATCTGTAGGGCTTTCTCTCAAGATCCAAGACCATTTACTAAAGAAATACTTTATTTGACATTTCACACCCCAAAACCAAACTCACTATCATCCAGTCAATTCCGGGTCGTTCTGAAGCAGTATAGGCTTCCCAGGACCCAAATCTCTATGGAAGCACGTAGCCTCGCCTTTTCCCTTGGAATTGCTGGTAGATTTGAAATGCCAACCTTGCAGTTCCAACACTTTCCCAGCAGCACCACCTCTCACTGCCATGGAGTCGGTGCTGGCACATAGCGAGTCTCTGCGGGCTTCTGAGACTAACCTTACAGGAGTAGAAACCCAGTCTTCATCGCGAGGAGCTGCTGGTAGTTTCAAACTGGCGACCGTGCGGATTGTAGCCCGACACGTAACCACTACGCCACCAGGGCTCCTTATTTGACTTTAGATCATTACATATCACAATGTTTTCACCCTCACCTTCTGTGGAGAGTTATATACTAGGTCATTTTTCTCATTTTTTTCTGTGAAAGATTTTCTAGCTCAGGCCTAGGATAATCTCTGCCTTTGGGTGTGATCTTGCTTATTAGTGAACTTCTAGATTCATGCCTAAGGCTTAAACTTAGAATGAAAATCTGTTAGAGCATCCAGAGAGCAAGAATTGCTGGTAAGTTTCCCACTTTCCTGTGTTGATAGTATTGTAAGCGTGTTCATGCTCTCCTTTTTTTTAGTTTTTGTTCATTTGAGCAGGTGGGTTTTTCCACTCTAGTTTTCATAGAACTTTGAAAAACTATAGGGAAAAAAATTCTGTTCAGCTCTCCATTCCTCTTTATGTAGCTTTTTCATTTGGTGTTTCCATCTTGTTTGATAGCCAAAGTAGATCTAATGAGAATATGTTTTCTTTCAGGATATCCTTCTCATTAATGTAATAATTGAACAAATGATCTGTGATACTGATCCTGAGCTAGGAGGTGCTGTTCAATTAATGGGACTTCTACGAACTCTAATTGATCCAGAGAACATGCTGGCTACTAATAATGTAAGAAATTACTCTGAGATAAACACATTTTTATTTAGTCAGTTTTAGATGATTTTATGGTACAACTTTGAAAAACAGTGAATACTTTATTTTCAGCAACATAAAAAGCGACTGCACATAAGGGCTTCTTCTCTGGATGGCACACACAGAAACCAAAATGACTACTCCTATGGGGGTGGGGTATACAAAGGAGAAGCGGCGGCTTAGTGGAAGAGACCATCAATTGCTCGTATATAACTTCAGGTTAAAGCTGAAGAAAACTAAAATAAGTCCACAAGAGCCCATTTGACTGTGAGTCTGCCCCACCTGCATTTCAGGAACATGTGAAGAACATATTGGATGCATTGAACACTAATGACAGAAGACCTGATGATCCGTGGGAGGACATGAAGAACACCATTCATCAAGAAAGCAAAAGGTCGTTATAAAAAGACAGGAGACTAAAAAGGTTAAAGTGCATGTCAGAACGAACCCTGAAGCTTGCTCTTAATGGTAGAGTAGCTAAAGAAAATGGAAGAAGTGATCAAAGAGCTGAATAGAAAATTTCAAAGGGCAGCTGGAGAAGACCAAACTAAATATGATAATGAAATGTGCAAAGACCTGTGCATGAAAAATCAAAAGGGGAGAAACATTCTCACATATCTTAAACTGAACGAACTCCAGGGAAAAAATGAGCTTCAATTTCCAAAAGTGAAAGATTCTATGGGTAAAATTTTGAGTGATGCAGGAAGTATTCAGCGAAGAAAGTAGGAAAACACAGGGTCACTGGACCAAAAGAACTAGTCAAGATACCATCATTTAGGAGGTGGCATATGATCAAGAGCCAATGTTACTGAAGGAAGAAGTCCAAGCTGCACTGAAAGCATTAACCAAAAACAAGACTCCAGGAGTTGACGAAATACCCATTGAAGTGTTTCAGAAAGCTGAAGAAGCACTGGCAGCACTTACTCATCTCTGCCGGGAAATTTGGAAGACAGGTACTCAGCCAACTGACTGGACGAGATCCCTATTTGTATTCATTCCAAAGAAAGGTGGCCTAACAGAATGCTCAAATTATAGTATAATATTGGTATCACATGTAAGTCAAATTTTTCAGAAGATCACCCGACAATGGTTGCAGCAGTACTTTGGCAGGGAACGGCCGGAGACTCAGGCAGGGTTCTGAAGAGGACATTGCTGGTGTCTTTGGGTTGCTTCCTTCTCATAAGGACAGCAGAAGGAAATGCTGCAGAGTCGTGCGCCACCCTCACAATGGTTGCTATGCCTGAGCCCATTCTTCCAGCCCCTGTGTCAGTCTGTCTCCTTGAGGACCTTCCTCTTTCCTGGTGCCCCTCCACCTTACCAAACACGATGTCCTCCAAGGACCAGTCTCTTCTGATAATATGTCCAAAATATGGAAGACTAAGTCTTGCCATCTTTGCCTCCAAGGAGCACTCTGGCCATACTTCTTCCTAGACAAACTTGTTTGTCTTTTAGGCAGACTATTTTCACTGTTCTTCTCCAGCACCACAACTCATAGGTACCGATTCTCCTTGGTCTTCCATATTTAATGTTCACTTTCCCATGTATGTGAGGCAACTGGAAATCTATGGCTTGCATCAGGCACACCTTAGTCCTCAAAGTAGCACTCTTACTTTTCAGTACGCTAAAGCAGCAGTTCTCACCCTGTGGGTCGTGACCCCTTTGCAGGTTGTACAACCCTTTTACAGGGGTCGCCCGATTCAAAACAGTAGCAACAAAAATAATTTTACGGTTGGGGTCACCACAACATAAGGAACTGTGTTAAAGGGTTGCAGCATTAGAAAGGTTGAAAAACCACTGCTCTAAAGAGTTCTTGTGCAGCAGATTTACCTAATGCAAAGCATCTTTTAATCTGTTGACGCTGCTTCCATGAGCATTGATTGTGGATCCAAGCAAGAAAATATCCTTGATGACTTCAAGGACTCAGAACAAGGGATATCATTGCTGCTGTCAGATGTATCTTAGCTGAAAGCAAAGAACCAGAAATACATGTGCTTTCTTGACTGCGCCAAGGCATTCCACTGTGTAGACCCTAATAATCTGGACAACCTTGAGGAGAGTGGTTATTCCCGAACAAGGGCATACTGCATGGTTTAAAATCATGAAAGGTGTATCGTCAGGGTTGTATCCTCTCAACATATCATCATAGAAGCTGGCGCATGTGAAGAGGAATGTGGCATCGGGATGGGAGGAAGGCTTATGAACAGCCTGCCATATACTGATGACACGGCCGGCCGTGCTTGCTGATGGTGCGGTGCGGAGGACCTGAAGCCTTCAATATAGATTGAAGGTAATGTAAGAAGACCAAAACTACCAAAAAAAAAAAAGACCAAAATTTTCACAACTGGGCCAGTAGGTAGCATCATGATAAATGGAGAAAGAGTTGAAATTGTCAAGGATTTTGTCTTTCTTGGATCTACAATCAGTGTTCATGGAAGCAGCAGGCAAGAGATCAAAAGGTGGGGTTGCATTGGGTAAATCTCCCTAAGATCTCTTTGGAGTGTTGAAAAACAAGGATGGTACTTTGAGGACTAAGGTACTCCTGACCGATTCCATGGTATTTTAAATTGCCTTGTATGCATGTGAAAATTGGAAACTGAAGAAAACAGAAGAATAATTAATACATTTGAATTGTGCTGCAAAAAAAACATTGAAAGTATCGTGGACTACCAGTGTGACGAACAGATCTGTCTTACAGCAACAGCCAGAGTGCTTTCAGAGGCTGGGGTGGTGATGCTTCATCTTACGTACTTTGGATATGTTGTCAGAAGAGACTGGTTGCTTGAGAAGCACACCGCGTTTGGTAAGGTAGAGGGCAGCCAAAGAGGAAAGGACTTCAAGGGTTGATTGACACTGGCTGCAACAGTGGGCTCAAGCACAGGGACAGTTGTGGAAGTGGCTCAGGGCGGTGCAGTGTTCTGCTCTGTTGTGCATACGATTGCTGTAGTTCGGAAATGACTCGAGGGCACCTAACAACAGCAGGAACATGTAGAAATACAAATTTTGAGCAGTTAAATTGCCATTGTATAGCTTGATTTTTTTTTCGTGTTTTTTGATTCCTTCATTGCATTTCAGATCACAAACATGAAAACTATTTTGACTATTTGAAAAATTTTATAATATAATCTGATCCTTTTCTTGTTCAATTTTGTTTAATATATAACCTGAAATATTTCAATTCTACAAAAATAAAATTGAGGTGCATATAACCAATTTTTAAATTCTTGGACAGTATCTTAAATTATCTGTTGTTTGTGTATGATCTATACTGCTAATTTTTGAAATTGTTAATTACAAAGATAATAGTATTTTTACAATTCTGTATATTGCAGAAAACTGAAAAAAGTGAATTTCTCAACTTCTTCTACAACCATTGTATGCATGTCCTCACGGCACCACTTTTGGCCAATACTTCAGAGGACAAATGTGAAAAAGGTAAGGTCTCTTTATCGCCTTAGGATTTTTCCTTTTAAAAGAAGGGTGAAATATCAATATACTTAACTATTTGTTTGTTACCTTATATGACAGAGAAATTACTACTGAAAATTTCAACTGCAATATAAAAAATCATGATTTCCTCCTGTGTGTGTGTGTGTGTGTGTCCTTTGAAAAAAATGATACAGAAAATGTGACAAAAAGGTGCAAGAGAAAGAGACTTCCAAAATTGGTAGAATGAGTAGAGGTGAGGCAAAACTGTGAGCATCATGACTGCATTAGAAACTTGGAGGAAGCCAACATTTAATGGAATAATTTGTCAATATAGTAAAAATCGTTTTACATCACATCAGGATCTGAAGTTGATTGGCTTAGCTAAAGTTAAAATAGACAATGACTTTTTAAAAATTCTTGCAGCCATTCTAAATGCACAGTCATTATGCCAATATTGTATATACAGGAAAGTTTTTTTAAATGTTTGTTGATTGTATTTTTGTATAATTTTTCTTGTGTACATTAAACCTATAATTAATTCATCAGCTGTAATTTCTGGCATTACTTTGGAAAAAACTTTTTTTTTTTTTGGAAAAAATATTTTTGAAGCAATCTGAATACAGAATCTCATCAGCGTTTTAAGTGTTCCCCTCAGGTTTTCAGAGTTGTGTGTATAATTGGGCAGTTCTTTTGAATTCTGTGATGGTTAACTTAACCATAGATGTTTCTGATCTCTTAAATTGCACCAGTCTATGACATGTAAGTCGCATGCTCACTAACATAAACAGAGGACTCTGCAAAGCATTCAGTAAACTAGTGAAGTCAAGGATGTGTGGGTGGGGGCACACTAGCACCTCCGCGCTTGGTTGTAATTTATGACCAGAGCTGTTTTTTAAGGTACTGTTTATACTTTTGCCTAGATTTTTACTCACTTGAACTCCTGAGTGATACTGTCTTATCTGTGTCTGGGGGAGTTTAGCTATTTTGTAATGCACATCTGAGTTGTTTCCAGAGTTTTACTGCAGCAACAATACTCCAATATATACTCTTGTACTGTTTTCCTGTGCCAGTGTACCTATACTTGCTCGTGGGTATGTGCCCTGATATCAGAACTTATGTGTATCGTTATTTTATTTGAAAATAAGAACACAATATATATTAGCATTATCTCTTTTTAAAATTTATTGGTGTTTAATTCACATACCATACAACTTTATTGTTCAACTATATTAAGAAAGGTTGTGCAATCACCACCACAATCAGTTTCAGAATGTGTTCTTCTTGTACTCATTACTATTAGCTCCCCATTTCTCCCCAACCTTGCCAGCCGTGCCTGTACCCTTAGGTAATTATTAATCCAGCTCCTGTCTCTAGATTTATTTATCCAGAATGTCATGTACATAAAATCATACAGAACACAAACCAAAAAAATGACTAGACAAAACATGGAAAAAAAACCCATTGAAAAGGAAGCAGAAAATATTAAAAACTGAAACAGCTTTAAAGTGGGTCAAAAGGGAGATCAATTGATAAGGTATTCCATTTTAACCTAATTGCGTCTTCCATAATCGACTTTACAGTGTCCTCTGTCTGAAGCAAGGCTGTTCACATCCTTGGACTCTGTTCAGAGTGAATTCACTATGGATTCATCTATTTGTGAACCCTGCAACTAGATTTGCGGCTTCCACCATCATCCATAGCCTTCTGCAAATTGACTGTTCACATTTTAAGCTCTGATACCATTCTCTCCTTCCAACCTTTATCTTTGGATGTTGTCTCACTTATATTAGAATCTTTATGCTATATTGTTTTTAATTATTCCACATGTATACTCAGTTTGGTAACAGTTTTCAGATAAATATATGATTGAAGCAACTAACTCTCAGTGGTCATTATGAGAGTAAAATGAGATAATGATTGAAGATATGCTTTATATATTGTAAAATGTCAGGGAAATATGAGATACTATTAATGAAACTTTTTTTTTGCAGTAGATAATATAGTGGGAGCTAACAAAAACAACACAATTTGTCCAGGTAAGTATCAGCTCATATCTTATGAATTAAAGTACACGATGAGTTTTTTTCCTACTCGGTATAATGCATGGTACATTTTTAAACAACTAAGAAAAGCATAATTTCAACATAAAAACAAAATTCAAGAATAGATTTATATACTTATTTAAATTTTTCCATTTTCTCTAATAGGAAACCAAAAAATTCCAGTTGGAATTTTGGTTTTTGGTTTTCTGTAAATCTCTACCCTGTTTTCTTAACACTCTTTTGGAAAAGCATTTGAAAGTTTCAGGTAGAGCTTGTTCTTATTGTCTTATTGATAGCTGTAGTAAACTAAGATGAAGATCATCAGGAACCAATCTAATGACAATATTAGACTTAGATAAGGTTTTTGAGTCTGATCTAAACACTGTTGTTTCTTTCTGGAGCATACGTACCAATTGTGGTCCTTGACATATTGAAAATGTGCATTCTGTGCTCAGTTAGCATCCTTTTTCTGTGAGGCCCATCATAAGCTCAAGACAGCTCATTTCTCCCAGCCAACCAGCTGTACAACAAGGAAGCTATGTAGAGATCGAGCTGGTTAATGATATAATGGCAAGTTTTGTGTAATAATTTTGGGCAGTGAAAACAATACATTTAATTAATATTTTAGATCACTGTTTTATAAATAAGTTTAAAAATATATAAATGATATTTGTCAATTGATGAGAAATTGTTTTCAGTTGTGAGAGCCTAGTTCAAATATTGGCTATGTTGTTGACTTTTTCAAAGTGGTCCAGAGCAAGTAAAACTCTACTTGCATTTAAAGTTGAAAAAAATTGAAATTATCAGAATTGTACTATATTCTGTAGTCATTCTGTTATTTAAAACAATGCCCGATTTAATCCCACTAACGTCATATTCCACAAAATATCGATACCATGTGTGTTCCTGTTGAGTAAGTACAGTGAAGGGAACTCTGTGATGTCAGGGAATATTTCTATTCTTTAAGGCTGTTATTTCATGATTTAGTTCAGTATGCTTTTTCTTGTGGCTGATTATTACGATTGTGTGTTAAAAATCTGACGTTGAAAATACCATGATGTGGGGTAGAAAGGGAACCAATCACAAGAATCTACATATAACCCCCCTCCCTGGGGGACAGACAACAGAAAAGAGGGGTGAAGGGAGATGTCAGACATTGTGATACTGACAAAATAATAATTCATAAATGATGAAGGGTTCCTGAGGGAGGGGGCCAGGAAGGGAGAGGGAAAATGAGGAGCTGATACCAAGGGCTCAAGTAGAAAGAAAATGTTTTGAGAATGATGATGGCAACAAATGTACAAATGTGCTCGACACGATGGATGGATGGGTTGTGATAAGAGTTGTACCGACCCCCAATAAAATGATTTTTAAAATGAAAGAAAAAAAAATACCTTGATGTAATCGATACAACTAGGTTTTATTTCATGTCTTTAAACTTCAATTGAATTTTTCTAACAATATTATTAAATAATTTCATACAAACGTGAGTCTTGGACATTATTTTTATTAATTATAATTTGTCATTCTTCTAGAGAAGGCTTCCTAATGAAAAGTTTGAAATGCATGGTATTCCTAATGAATAGAAAAATGGGGATATAAGCTTTGTTTATACACATACCATCTTAGCTGTATTATCATTTATTTGTATGTGATAACTTTCTTTTATAGATAATTACCAAACAGCACAACTACTTGCCTTAATTTTAGAGTTACTCACATTTTGTGTGGAACATCACACATATCACATAAAAAACTATATTATGAACAAAGATTTACTGAGAAGAGTCTTGGTCTTGATGAATTCAAAGCACACTTTCCTGGCATTGTGTAAGTAACAATATATTGAACTGTCTTATAAAATGTTTATAGAACAATGTTTTTAATCCAGATAAATGCCAAAGTTGCTCATGATTTTTTTAAGCAATGTGTATGCTATTTAAAAGGCTTATGAGAAAGTACTAAAATTTTCTGTTGTATTTAAAAGTCAAAAGTATTGAGATATAGGGTTTCCAGCTCCACGTTTTGTTCCCATTTTCATTCCATTGGCTTAATTTTATTTGTCATATAACACCATGTGCAGTGACATAATTCCATCAGGAGAGCCAGTCCTGCCTTCTAAATATGCTTTATCAAACTCTTATTTAGCAGTGACTCTTGATATGTTTTACATGTATGGGCCTTGAAATCTTCCTTTGTAATTCATTGAACTTGCAAAATACCCATGGGTAGTCTCTCAAACCACTTGACCAATAATAATTAAATTTAAATCCTGATGCTTATTCTATTGTGGATTTTTGACCAGCTGCAAACTTTCCTTAGTCTTCATACTTTTTCTTCCAAGTAAAGATAAAAGAAATCTTCCTCCGCATGAAAGGCGCCTTGTGATTTTTTTCTGGTCACAAAGATTACAGTTGAAGTTCAAACGTCTTAATTTAATGTGTAGACCAAAGATTACCTCCTGTCTACTTGCGTTTTTTAGTCCCTTTATAGCCATTCCTTTTTCCACAGCAGGTATAGGATTCTTTTATTTTTCAAAATAGGGTCATGCTTCCTCATCTCTCGGCCTCTTTTTTTTGTCATAGATCGCTCAGTATGGTGTTTTCATAGACACAGCCAAGCGGTGTTTCTTCACATGGCTCTCCTATCATTTGATCTTCCATTGGCCAGGGCATAAATTACAAGATTGTTTGCTGTGTTTTGCCACTAAATGACACTTTAATAAATAACCTAACACATGAATCTTTAAGTACTGGTTTGCTTATTTTTAAAGGATGGATTACCAATCATGGGATTGCCAGGACTAAATGTTTGTGCATTTTCAATATACCTTTAGAAGTTTCAATTTAGTAGCACAAAAAAGTTCTCTGTGCTAACAAATATGTCTCTCCCTTTTATGGCTTTTGAGCTTTTTGTCTTAGGAAAATCTTCCCTATCCTCTTACATCATTTTTATGTGCCATCAAGCCTGTTCTGAGTCATAGCAACCCCCTGCACAACAGAACAAAATGCCAACGGTCTTGCGCCATCCTCACAATCGTTCTTATGCTTCCGCCCATTGTTGAGCCACTGTGTCAATCCATCTCTTCGAAGGCCTTCCACTTTTTTGCTGCACTCCACTCCACAACGTGTTCAGATTTTGTAAGACTAAGTCTTGCTCTCCATGCCACTACAGACCATTTGGACTGTCTGACAGGTAACTTCCTCCAAGACAGAGCTGCTTGTTCCTTTGTCAGGACATAGTACTTTCAGTATTCTTCATCAGTCCATGGTTGTTCTTCAGCCTTCCTTATTTAATGTCCAACTTTCCATGTGTATGAGGCTGTTGAAAAGACCATGTCCTGGGGCTGTTACGCCTTAGTCTTCAAAGTTAGATTGCTTCTGTTCAACACTTGTGCAAAGCAATTCCTCTTGAATTGTGTCTTTTCTGGAATAGTAAACCATATGATTTTCTGATTCAAAATGGCCAATAGCTGCCCATGTACAGCTCATTAATGCCTACACTTTCATTTGTTATGCACTCCAATTCATTTTTAACAACTTCAATTATCCTAGATTCAAAACTTCGAACACTCCAAGTTCCCATTATTAATTAAGCTGTTTGCAGCTGTTCTCATTTTGAGTGGTGCCCCATCAGCAAAGGAAGGTCCCAAAGGCTCTCCTACTGCAGACTCGACTCCATCCACGGTGTTGTGGTCAACTCTACTTGGAGAGGCAGTTCTTCCTCAGTCGTGTTTTGGGTCCCCCTGACCTGAGGGGCTCATGAGGGCTCATCTTCTGCCATTGTCTCTGCTAATAGTTCAGTGTTACTCACAGGGTTGTCAGTGCGAATTCCTCTGAGGTGGGAAGCTCAGTCCTTCTCCTGAGTCTCTTCCTGGTCTGGAAGCCCTGCAGGACCTGTTCGCCATGAGCGACCTGTTACTTGAGATAGCAGTGACATCGCTTCCAGCATCACAGCAACACACACGCCTCCGCAGTGCGACACCCTGACGGCCAAGTGGTGGATCTCCTACCAGTCCGTGTCCTTTAACCTTCCATGTCGTTTTTACTCTTGATTTCCCCCCTTAACTCTTCTATATGTAATACAGGTGGAGATAGTTCTTGTATGTGCTATGACGTGAGGGCTGTGTTCTCTTATGGGTGACTAACCCCATGTGCCAGTACCAGTATGGATGAGACGACAGTTTCCATCTTTAATGGAAATTAGCTTTTTCTATGTAGTATGTTTACTTCTGGGTTGTCTGTTCACTAGATGAAATAAATGAGAAGGGTTATCTTATGCCATTTTAGTATCTTTATTGTAGGCTACTGTATCTATCAAGTTCCCTTTGCCTTAGTTGTTATGCAATAACCTCAAAATAATTTTCTCTAGTTCTTCCTGACCACAATAAAGTTAATATTTTTAAATAATTTTATTGGGGGCTCTTACAGATATTCTAACAATCCATACATCGGTTATATCAAGCAAACTTGTATATATGTTGCCATCGTCATTTTCAAAATATTATCT
>NW_022106471.1:16261416-16301552 GCF_000313985.2 Echinops telfairi
CATCATTCTCAAAACATTTTCTCTCCACTTAAACCCCCGACATTAGGTCCTCATTTTTCCCCGCCCTCCCCGCTCCCCCCTCCCTCATGAGGCAGTGTTGGCAGGTTGCACCGGTCCTGTGCTCACATCAGTGACTGCCCCACTGACTGGGAGCACCACTTGCATGGGCTTTCTCAGCACTGCCCTGAGCTCTGCCCGCATTTCCTGTGTGCGGTTCTACACATTTTCATAAATGGTCTGCTGGGTCTTTGTGGCCCAGATGTCATTTATTTGTTAATAGTTCTGGTTACAAAGTTGACCCAGGTTTTGAATAGACTACTGGAAACACTATTCTTCTCAAAGCCCAGTTATTCGTATTGAAGTTTTTCTTTTTTTGTTTTAGAAGAGCTTATCTATTGTTTTATGGTAAAACACTATATAATAAATAATATGTAGTAGTAATGTGAGGTTTTATCTCCCCTCCTTTTTTCATTAGGTGCTCTTCGCTTTATGAGACGCATAATTGGCCTTAAAGATGAATTTTATAACCGTTACATCACCAAGGGAAATCTTTTTGAACCAGTTATAAATGCTCTCCTGGATAATGGAACCCGGTACAATCTGTTGAATTCAGCAGTTGTTGAATTGTTTGAATTTATAAGAGTGGTAAGTTTATATTAAATGATTTCTTCATTTCTCTTTTTCTTTTGAAATAATTTCTGATGTTTTGTAATCTATAACCAGTAAACTTAAATTTTTGAAAAAAATTATTTACCATCTGGTTAGGTGGTTATTAATATATTAGATTGTGAAAAACAGTTTTTTAGTCCAAATTCTATATCTGTAGTTCCGCTTTTATTGACCAAACACTTCAGGACTGTTGGACATTTTAGTCAAGTATTAAATCAAGTGACTTAATCAAGAGGGTCCATTTAGTAGCATAGAGCTAAAAGATATGTTATAACTCAGCTTGAGGCAACAAAACATTAATCATCAAAGATCTGAAGAGGCTGTTTGTGAATACAGATAAGATATATTAACAGGTTTAGAGCAATTACAACAAATTACCCTCTTCACATGACACACACCAAAATCACACCTCAAGAGAAAGGGCCGAAGATTGAGAACATGAAGAACGATGTCAGTGAGAAACGTGTTCTGTAGGTCTGGGTCCTTACAGATGAGATTTATACTGACGACATGCGGCTCTTTTAAAGGATGGAGAGAAGATTGAAATACGTAGTTGAGAGGAGGGGACATGGTTAACTATCTCACAGGTATCTGAACTAGATTCATAGTGTACCATTCAAATGAATAGAGATGAACTTTTTTTTCATTTAAAAATGTTCGTCAGATATTGATGAGATGAAGGAATTGTAGGTTTCACGGCCCCATTCCTATTGCCATGGTTATTTGTTTTTCTTAAAATAATTTTGTTTGACTGATAAGTGAACATTGAATTTGTAAACTTAAATCTACTTTTATGATCTTTGCATATGTTTTGTTTTGTTTTGTTGAGATGCCTAAGGAAATTTACTAAGTTTTAAAATCTAAGGGTTAGAGTTAGGGGGGGGAAAGAAAAGAAAAAAAAGAAGTTTTAAAATCTCACCAGAGTATGTCTGACTTTTAGAGATGTGTTCTGTGTATTTGTTACTAACAGTGTCTATAAAATCTTTAATTACAGTTTTAATTTTTTTGTAAATGAGCCTACTTTGTACTCATACATTTGCAGTGACTAGACTGGTTCACATAGAATATTAAAGAGTTGAGAAGTTATGTTTTATCGATAAAATACCATATAGTTTATCAGACTTTGTGTCAGATGATCTGAGAAATGTGCTTCTGCAGAGGAGGCTTATCCTATAACACCAAATGTTTGCTGAAACAGAACCACACTAGCCTGCTTCCTGACCAGCTGAGTTTGGGAGCCTCAATCTTCCCTTTCCCCAAAAAAAGGGAGTTAGGAAACTGTTTTCACAGAATTGGTGTGAAAATCAAGTGAATATGCATCTCAAAGTGCTTTTTAGATTGTAAAGTTACAAGTACAAAAATAAAGACAAAAGATAAACTCTGTTTACTTTTCAAATTCTTTAATTTCCCCAAAAGTGCTCCATTGAATTGATTCTCCATTCTTTCTGTTTCTGTGGAGTCATGCTGTGTATAAAGAAACTTAAGGGTTTTCAGAGGTACTCTTGAGGCCCTTTTGGTTATTAGCTTTAGAATTAGAACGTTGTTTTGCGTTTTTCCTCCTAACAAGCAATTTATTGTATTTGAAATGTACATTTTGTGCTTACACAGGAAGATATCAAGTCTCTTACTGCACATATAGTTGAAAACTTTTATAAGGCACTTGAATCGATTGAATATGTTCAGACATTCAAAGGATTGAAGACTAAATATGAGCAAGAAAAAGACAGACAAAATCAGAAACTCAACAGGTATTAAACATGTTGCAATTATTGCCTATAAATGTTGTCCCAAATGAGCTATATTTGGATCTTACAGGCAGTTTTTCATCAGTAGGTAACAGAGGATTGTGTAAGAGCAGGAGGAGGTGGTGGTGGTGGGTGGGGTGTGATGAATTACTACCTGCGGGGGCCAGAGCCACACCCACCAGTCACGCCACAAGAGAAAGATGAGGTTGTCTGCTCCTGTAAAGATTTATAATGCCCTGGAAACCTTCTAACACCTTTGCAGCATCTCCACACCTAGGAGGCTGACTGGTCCATGGAGTTGTAGTCATAACATCATCAATGATGATGCTTGCTCACAGAAGTGGCAGAAGCTATAAAATGTAGCATCTCCCTCACCTTGCCATTACAATTTCATGCATAAACCACCACCACCCTCTCATTTTTTAAAAAGGTATGGCCTCACAGTCTTTGGAGCCTTTGGTAGTCATCCTTTGTACCCTGATGGAGAAGATTGCCGCTTAAATGAGACTCCGTCACAGTGACCCCAGTGCCTCTGGTTACTCTGGTCGTGAACTGTATTTAAATCAACACTCAGTATTTATGGTATGTCTCTTACAGTGTACCATCTATATTACGTAGTAACAGATTCCGCAGAGATGCCAAAGCCTTGGAAGAAGATGAAGAAATGTGGTTTAATGAAGAGGAAGAGGAGGAAGGAAAACCAGTTGTGGCACCAGTGGAAAAATCTAAGCCAGAAGATGATTTTCCAGATAGCTATGAGAAATTTATGGAGAATAAAAAAGGTATTAAAAGTTTGAATTTTTGTAAAACATGAAAGCCATGAATCTTAGACTTACAGCCTTCAGAAAATTATGAACTTTTTCATATCTCCTTAGAAGATACGTTTTAAATGTGTTTCTAGGTGCTTGCAATTTGGGATGCTATTCATTTGCAATTTAGAAATTTCCACTGTCGTCTTAGTGTATTTCCCATGAATAGTCTAAGCTTCCTTTCTATACTGAAACCCCCAGTCATCATAGAGACCATGCTCGTCCATACCCTCCAGAGTGCTGCTGCCTTTTACATCTGAGGAAACAGATGTCAAAGAAGGAACTTTGCACTTTGAATTTTCAGAGTGTTATAAAAGTTGCGTAAAGATAAATTACGAAGAGAGAAGTAAAAGTAAATTTTCTCCTCTAGGCTTTCAAATATGCCTTAACTTGTTCTGTAAAAGTAAGACCGTACTATTATTTTTCAAAAGGACTAATCTGTTTAAGTCTATGGATTGATTATCATTATTAGAATATTCCTCTGTATATATCATATTAAAGGTTTTTAAATTTATATATATTGAGAGACAACAGTATTTCCTGGAGTACACATAAGTCTATGATTTTGAATGTGTAATTTTCTAAAGGCAGATCTCAATAATAATATTTCATTTATTTATTACATTATTCCTGAACTGTTTTTCCACCATCATTCATTTTTTTCAATCACTAATGCCATAAGTTGTAAGTGCTTGGAGCCTAAGGGGGCAAATAAGTCTTTTATAATAGTCTAAGGAACAAGGTGCCTCTGACGTTACTTTACTCCTCTCAGCCACTGCCACTGCCCTTAGTATTGCCAGGAGGCTGTAAGGTCCGACTTGAAGTACTGCATACTGTGCTGGATGCCGCACTTTTAAAAAAAATAATATTTAAAAATTGTAATAATCAGTTTATAAAGGGCATTGGCATCGACTTGTTGGCAGTGAGTTTGTTTGTTTGTTTGTTTGTTTGTTTGTTTAAAGTGCATTGGACACCTAAGACCTAAGACATGATATTAAAGGAGCCCGAACTATTTGGGGAGTAAACAGATGGGTAGGCATGAGCATCGTCTGTAGGCCCCTGCTGTTTTGATCTGCGGAGGAGGTTAGCTTACAGGAGGGTGCTAGAGTTAGGGCCTGCATGGTGGAAGCTGTAGGAAGACGTTGTAAGGAAAGGCCAGACAACTGGTAAGTCTTTGGAAGTCTGCCCTGATTTTGCTGTGTGATTCTTGTAGTCCTTCCTTGTCCTGAGATGTCTAAGGTTTCAGGCCGTGAAGACTTATCACTACTCTTTTTAGCTGGTAGAAAGCAAAAGCATTGCTTAATCAATTTGAACATTATTGCCCTTTTTCCATGATTTCACTTAGCAAAATTTTACTTTCACTTTAGCAAAGGAAAGTGAAGACAAAGAAAACCTCCCCAAAAGGACATCCTCTGGTAGCTTCAGACTTACTTTCTCCCACTCAGCCAGTGCTGCTAATGGAGCAAACAGTGCAAACAGTAAATCTGTGGTGACTCAGACATCACCAGCAAGTTCCAATGGCTCTCCATCCAAAACTGCAAACTTGGCCACGTCAGTAACAGCCACCAAGGTATGTGAAATAGCACTACAAACAAGCTTAAACAAGCTTTGATTTTTTTTTAACCTATAATATTACTGTTTGTTGCGGGGGGAGGGGTGCGCAGTAAAGAAAAGCTGTATTTAAAAAAGAAAAAACCTATACATATTACCATCATTCTGAAGATTTTTTTTCTTCAGCTCTGTGGGTTTGTTGCTCTGGTTCATAATTGAATGAGAGAACCTTTTGTAAAGGCAGTTTTTTATCATGCATTTATTTACTATTTAAAATTTTCTGTCATGTTGTAACATCACTGATGGCCTCCAATTTCCCTTTTTTTATATAGTGCCACTGTAATTTATGTAAAGATCCCCCTGTGGCCCCCATCTACCTGATTTTTCATGCATGGTAGTGATAATGGTTCTGCATTTGTGTCCATGTCGTAGACAGGCTAGTGGAGGAGCACCCTCACACATGTTGCCATCCCCTCCAGGAAGCCTCTGCCAGCTTCTGTGCCTGTGCTTGGCTCACTGCAGCTCTGCCAGTGTCACGAAGATTATTTAAAGTTGTATGCCAGTTAGACACGAGGCACAGTGTGTAACATCTCATTCCCACTAGTGGGTTCTTCATGAATAAGACTGAATATTAGTCTTTTGAATTTGCTCTTCTGTGAGTTGTCTGTTCAGAGTCTTGCCTTTTTAAAGTTTGCTCCTTAAGTTTTTCCTAATGTGAAAGAAATACTGGTTAAGGGTATTGACTTTTCTGCCATTTTTAAATCATACATATTTCTTATTGCTTACTTTTTTCCCATAAACAAGTATAAATTTTAAGTGGACATTTTTGCGTTCATTTCCAATTTTTCTGTGGTTATATATAACCATCCTTTGCCCCCAAATAGAGTGAATTAAAACTAAAAAGATCCAAACCTAAAACAGTTCTTAGTATCAGGGCAGAAGAGCAAGAGGATGGAGATGCCGTAGTCGTGGGAACCTGAGTCACAAAAGAGATGCTGCTTGCGTTAACACAAAACACACGTCTGCGCTTGATATTCCACAGACTGTAAAAGCTTTATTCAAGAATGTAGTTAGGTAGGCTCTTGAATAAAAATCACAAACTGTATTTTTAAGGGGGGTTTTCTGTATAGTTGTTTGACACACATGTTTTTAACTAGCAAATTTTAAAATTAATTTTCATTTTTTGATAGGGCAATTTAGTGTAAATCGTGACACTGTATTACGAATGTGTGCTGTGGAGTTATATTGTTTGGGTTCAAATCTTGGCTCTGCCTCTTTCCAGCTGTTTGACCTTGAGTAAGTTATTGAATATATCTGGGCCTTAGTTTTCTCATTTTAAATGAGCATGAAATAACACCTACTTTATAGACTTGTGAAGATTAAATTGCTTAATAAATGTAAGAAGTTTAGAAAACTGCTTGGCACCGCTTTAAAATGTTAACTTTTCTTTTAAAAAAAACCGTATTCGCACTTTCAAAATCACATAGTATTGGAAGTCTACATTAAAGAAAAATAATTACCGGTAGTCCTCTGTTCTTTTCCACTGAGACAGCTTAGAACTCCTCTAGCAGCCGCTTCTCTTTCTGAATCACCTGCTACCACTGCTTTGCCAAATGTCTGTCTGTATAGCACATTCGAGTCCTGTCATGGTAGATGAGGGTTTAGGAGCTTGCTTGGTGTGCGTGTTAGTATCACCACCTCCGCATCTTCGTTTCCTCCTTTCCCATAGCACACATTTTGGTTCATAGTTTATGATTTTATAGTTATATTGTCATTAAAAATAATGTTTATTGAAGTGAGGGCTCTCCTCACCATACATTTTTGCTTTTTATAGAATAAATGCCTTTGTTTTCTTATTTGCTGCAATAGTTAAGTACTTCCTGCTAATTCTCACAAAACCTCTCCAGTTAGTTCTGCAGTCCCCTTTGGAGCACTCTTACTCTGGTCTCAGAGCAGTCTGCCACCTGCCTCAGCCTAGGCTGGCTGCTCTCTCCACCTGCCCAGCTGTTCCCTAGCAGCTTCCTCGGCTGCGGTGCTGAGACTTTGACTCATCTCGCTCCTTGTCTTAGGGCAGTGGTTCTCAACCTTCCTAATGCTGTGACCCTTTAATACAGTTCCCCGTTGTGGTGACCCCAACCATGAAATTATTTTTATTGCTACTTCATAACTGTAATTTTGCTACTGTTATGAATCATCGTGTAAATATCTGATATGCAGGATGTATTTTCATTGTTTCAAATTGAGCATAATTAAAGCATAGTGATTAATCACAAAAACAATATGTAATTATATATTGTGAAATAGTTACTTCTAATGACAAATCAATGAAATTTTGTCTCGGAGCATGGGTAACAGTCTTCACGCCCAGTACTCATATGTGGGCTCATCTGCATGTGGGTGGACCCACCTGGAGATGGGTAGGGGAGCAGTGTCTCCTAAGACCATCGGAAATATGTGTTTTCCGCTGGTGGTAGGCAACCCCTGTGAAAGGGTCGTTTGACCTCCAAAGGGGTCGCCCGCAACCCACAGGTTGAGAACCGCTGCCTTAGGTTGTCCTGTGTTGGGGTCCATGCTTCTGTCCCCTTTTTGATGTTCTCTCACCTTTTAGTGGAACATACCCGGTAGTGGGTGACTGAGATGGAAGCACCCAGAAGAGGTCAACTCTGAAAACTTGCATGTATGACCATTTAATTTTATCCTCGGGCTTGATTGACAGTGGACTGAATGTACAATCAGATTGGAAATAATTTTCTCTCAAAAGTTTGAACTCATTACTGTGAAGAAGTAACAGTAGTTTTTCCTGATATTTCTTGGGGTTTTTTTTCCTCTGTTTTGAAATTTTGTGGTGATATGCTTTGGGGATTTTTTTTTTAAGATCATTTTATTGATGACTCTTACAGCTCTTATAACAATCCATACATCAATTGTATCATGCATATTTGTACATATTTTGCCATCATTATTTTCTAAACATTTACATTCTATTTGAGCCCTTCGTGTCAGCTCCTCTTTTTACCCTCTCCCCCCATCCCTCCCTCGTAACCCCTTGATAAATTGTAAATTATTATTTTCATCTTACACCGACCACAGTCTCTCTTCCCCTGTGATTTCTTCCTCCTTCCTCTCCCACCTTCCCTTAACCTCCTGGTATTGCTACTCAGTGAAGGCAGGGGTGGGGGTCATGACAGTGGAGAATGAGGAAGCCTCAACTTCACCCTGGTTGACTCATCTTTTCCTTGCAACCCTTCTATGAGGAAATGTCCCATTGTCTACAGCTGGGTTTGGGTTCTCTGCTCCGACCCTCCTCATTCTCAACAATATGTATGTTTGTTTGTTTGTTTGTGATCTTCTGAGCCCTGTTACCTGATCCCATCAACACCTCATGATCACACAGGCTGGTTTGCTTCTTCCATATGAGCTTGTTGTTTCTCTGCTAGATGGCTGCCTGTTTAAATTCAAGGCTTTGAAACCCCAGATGCTTTATCTTGTGATAGCCGGGTACCACCAGCTTTCTTCACATTTGCTTGTGCACCCATTTTCGAGGGTGAACATCACAGAATGCCAGGTTGTTAGAAAAAGTGCTGTTGCGCTGAGGGAGGACTTGAGCAAAGGCCCAAAGTCCATCCACTTCCTCAGTGTATTGCCTTATAAATGTTTGTACCTGTGCTAATACCTCTGTTTTTATGAATTGATGAAATTACATAAGTGCACACCTATGTTTATACCTCTACCCATAACTTTGCTTCCTTGATCTTGCCTCTGTTTCCTTTTACCTTCTTCCTGCCCCGCCATCATGCTCGCCCTTCTTCTGCCACTTAGTAATTCCTCTCAGCTAGATTGCTGTTGCTCCAATATCCCCAGGATCGTGACATCCTCCTCCTCATTGATTTCAGTTCCTTAGTTCTTACCCCATCTATGTTATTGTGTGCTCGCCGCTCTTCTTCCTCACCTCCTCCTCCAAGGCCCTCCAGAACTTTCAGCCCCGTTGCTTTCTCCTTCAGGCTTGCCTATCTTATATAGGTAGGCAAACCAACAATATTGTAGACAATACAAAAAGAAAACAAAAAATTGAATACTTTGAAAAAAACATATTATAATAATAATAACTAGCAAGAAAAACTGAAAAAGCATAGGTAATTCCTGGTGTGTTCGCTGACCTTTCTGACTATCTCCCCACTGGTCCTGGGGGGTTCTGGGAACTGCCCCTCCTGGCCTGAAGTCTATTTTGGGGGCTCCTTAGGGGTTTTGTGGCTTAGCTTTGTTCCCGTTGCTGATCTGTTGTGTTCCCTTCTTGGTTTGCCCTGCTGTGGGGGGTTCAGACTGGACTCACTCCCCGCTATGTGTCCCAGTATTGTCCTCTGTTGCGGTGTGCTCCAGTGAGGGGAGGTCATGTCTCGAGCTGTTGTCGGCCCTACAGTCCTCTCTGCACCTTAGCAGCTCCATGCAGGGTCGTCGTCCTCAGGGCTTGGTATTGCTGATACGGGGTCTAGCCCCTCCCTCTCTTGGTTTGCTTCTGTGTGGGTGTGTCAAGGCCAGCCCCTGTCCCCAACTTGTAGGTTTAGTGTTGTTCTCTGTAGCACATACTTCTAGGGTGGGGGTCAGTTGGTTCTGATTGTGGGCTGGCCCTGTAGCCCACCCTGTTCATGCGTTGCGCCCTGTGGTTACCTGGCCTTCAAAGTTTGGTGCTCTGTGGTGGGGTCTGCACTCACACTCCCAATTCTGTGGACGCATAACCAATACTCTCCCCCTGGGTGGGTTAGTACCCTGCTCTGCTTTGGGGATTTGTATACTCCTTTTCTATACCTTATTATTTAAGTGTTGGGCTTTCTGAGTCGATCTTAGAGTTTTCTTAAGTTTTATTTCACAATCATTCCATTGTCATCTTGTACTATTTTCTGGAATGTTTCCTTGAGTTTCTGTTTTATTACCCTTCCTGATACTTAAGAAGGAACAAAATAAGTATGAACCAAAACACAATTTTTAACCCCTTTTGACACAGAATTCTGCGTCTTTTCGAGGGATGGAGAGACAATCATTATATTGTTAAAACAAATGAATTGCTCTTTTAAAGTAGCAGTGGACAAGAAATAAAGCATTGATTTATTGACTGAAATTGACAGATGTAAAGCATTGATTTAATTGACTTCCAATTGTCCACGGACTGGCTGCATCTCTAACTGGTGGGTTCTTTATCACCAGTGGCCCTTTAGTTCACGTACTTCTATCTTTAGTTTTGGTGACTGTAGTCAAATGATTGATGGTAAACAAAATGAAGCAGTGTGAGCTGTTGACCTTTATTTCCTCTTCAAGGCACCTGGGTCTCTTAGGTGCCCTAAAAGTCACTCCTGTAGAGCGTGAGTACTTTAAGTTGCAAAGATACTACTTTACTTGTACAGCAATAAAACACATTTCCCATAAGGAAAACTACTTGCAAAATCTGAATGAGATCGATGGATGCTTGAATAAGCTCTTCTTTTGCCAGAGATTCTCTGTAGAATACCTTGCATCTTGCCTTTTCACTTAAATTTATTTTGGCAAGCTCTAAAGCTATCACTGCTGTTATTTTACCATGTTCTGGGATATTGATCACCACAATTAGAGTAGATAAATTAAAAACTAGATAGGCGATAAAAAAGCTGTCACTCTATATGATAATTTTTTAATTATTGTATTTAAGAACGTTCTACCTGTTTTAAAGGATGACTTTTAGGTTCATAAGGTAAAATATATTAAAAATTTCTTAATTTTGAAACATACTTTCACACTTGGCATAAATTCTACTTGATTATAATTTGTTGTTCAGCTTGTTTGTTTATTTCAAGGGGGGAAAAAACTTTGAAACTCTTTACATGAATTTTTGTTGTTATCACTTATTTGATCCCTTCTCTCATCATAGACACTTTCATGTGTCTGGTGATCTTGTGTGTTGTTCAGAATCAGACAGCTTTTCCACAGGAATGACCTGAGTGGGCAAAAGATGGCCATTGCACTACAATGATCGGCCAGCTTGGTCTGTCACACGCAAAAGACTGCTGTTGTACTCTGCCTCAAGTAATACAGAAATTTTAACTCAAAATTAATCAAAACATAGAAATCTTCATGACCTTGAATTAGTCAACAGTTTGTTAGCTATCACAGCAAAGCACAAACCAAGAAAGCTAAATTGGACTCTATTAAAAAAAAACTTCAAATGAACAGTATTAAAAAGTGAGAAGACAACCCTACACAGAGGAAAAACTGTTTTTTCAATTGTGTGTCAGATAGGGAACAGATGTCTAGAATATATAAATAATTCTTATCACAAGATAATATAACGCAATTTTAAATTGTCAGCAAACACCAATCCAAACCCACTGGTGATGTTGCTGCTGACTGGGAGCAGCACAGAGGACAGAGTCGAGTAAGAGTGTGCAGGACTGTCCGTCTGGAGGAGAGCAAACAGACACACCTTTCTCATGTGGCCGGCTGGAGAGCTTCAACCATTGGCTTTGTGGGTAGCAGCCCGAAGCATTTGACCCCTAGTGCACCACTAAGCTCATGAGCAGGTCTCAGCCAGGGACAAGGAAACAACAAGAGATTTAAAATCAATGGCAAGGAGGGCATAGAATGCCTGGATTGATTACGTACAATGTAGATGAGAGGAATTAACCGAAAACAGAATGAAGGTCAAATATGATAGTGGGACAGGAAGAAAGTAAAAGGAAATAGAGCTAAAACTAGGAGGCAAAGGACATTTATAGAGGTATAAACATAGGCATGTACATATGTAAACATATTAATATGTAACAATAGAAATATAGGTCTGAATACACATATTTATATGTTAGGTGTTAAGGCAGCCGACGGACGTTGAGCCTCTACTCAAGTCCTCCCTCAATGCAAGATCACTTTGTTTTAATGACCTGGCATTCTGTGATGCTCACCTTCCTGGCGTGATTGCTGAAGACAAAATGGGTGCATAAGCTAATGTGGTGAAGAAAGAATAGAAGGTATAGCATCTTGGGTCTTAAAGGCTTGAAGGTAAACAAGCAGCCATCTAGCAGGGAAGCAAAAAAGCCCACATGGAAGAAGTGCACCAGCCTGTGTGATCACAAGGTGCCGACGGGGTCAGGAATCAGGCATCGGAAGACTCAAAACAAACAACCATTTTGATGTGAACGCTGGTCCTGGTCGGATTGGAGACCCAAAGCCCATCTGTAAACAATTGGACATCATCTCACAGAAGGATCACAAGAAAGGGATAAACCACCCGGAGTACAATGTAGCACCGACAGAACACACATCATTTCTCTGGTTCTGTACTGCTCCCTTCCTTTCACTATTGTGACCCCAGTTCGAAGAGCTCTCCACACATGGAATCCAGGACAGATGAACCCCTCAGGAACAGTAAGCGATACCATGAGAGTAGCGGGGAAGGTAGGGGAAGAAAGGGGAAACCGATCACAGTGATCAGCTATAACCAACCCCCCACCCCTCAGGGGGATGAACAACAGAAATGTGGGTAAAGGGAAACAGTGGACAGTGTAAGATAAGAAAATAAAATGAATGTATAAATTATCAAGGGTTTACAAGGGAGGGGGTGGGAATTGCTTATACCAAGGGCTGAAGTAGAAAAAATGTTTTGAAAATGATGATGGCAACATGCACAAATCTGATTGATAAAATTGATGTATGAATTGTTGTAAGAGCCCCCAATAAAATGATTTATTAATTTAAAACGTTGATGGCAACATATGTACAAGTGTGCTTAATACAAATGAATGATGGATTGGTAATAAGATATTTAAGAGCCCCCCAATAAAATGATTAATTTTAAAAAATAATTTAAAATTTTTTTAAATAAGAAGATAATATATAACACCTGGAGGAAACAGCCCAGACAGAACTCTTTATGTAGATGATAGTATAGTCATACCGTGGAATACAATTTCACAGTTTAAAACATTGAAATATATCAATAGGTACTTATAGAAAGTCTTTTATGATGTATTTTCAAGTGAATATAGTTGTGCAAAGGTGGGTATAATTGCAATAAAAACAACAATGCATTTACAGATGTACCTGAGTAAGTAAAAAAAGTCTTGTTACGAGGACTTCCATTCACACATGGCACAGGTTTATCCAGAGTGATTGATCACGTATGTCTGTGATCAGTGGGCGACTGTAGACAAGAGCTCTCAGTGAAACTCTGTCATAGTCTCTTCATGAGCCTTCGCTAAAAACCTCTCTTATGCAAACTGCCGTCCAAGGTGATCACTGGGCTAGTTCTTCCGCAGGTTGTGGCAGCTGTCTGGGGGACTCCACGGGGGTCATTTTGCTATGAAGAAATTTTAAGAAAATTGAAAATTTCACCACGGAATGTTCTTCCATCTGAGGACACACCTGCGCATTCATTATCTGAGGGTAGCAAGGGCTGCCAGAGGATATGTATTTATAGGTTTAAAATATGTATTCACCCCTACACCAGCTACCTCCATCCTAGCTCTTGACCCTCCAGACTTCGTTTTGTTCCCCAAACTCAGAATTTTTAAAGGGTATTGTTTTGACGTGTAAATTAAAAAGCATTCTCCACGGGAGGGCTAGAGACGTAGAAACACTGCCTCCAGAAGCCCACAGACTGAGAGAGAGGCTGTGTTGAGAAACAATAATGTCACATTTTGATAATAAAAATTTCTATAATTTTGTAGCAGTACTTTTCTATTTACCCTAAAATATCGAAATGACATCTTCTCTCTCTAACTATAGCATGTTTTCTTAAATGTGTATGAATTTGCTTATAGGTATATGTACAAAAGGGTTTCCAAAAGTTGTGGGGAAATTCCGTTACCTTTGAATTCCATTTTTTCCACAAAATAAAAAAATTTTGCTGTGAATTTGGTGAAGGTTTGGAGAGCAAACCCTCAGTACATTCAGCGATTCATACGCACTGGTCCATCCCATTCATTGCAGTGGCATGAATGTAGCACCACTCACATCCCATCTCCTGCTCCTGTGTCCTACCACCACTCCCCCTTCTCTCCCAACCTCTCTGGACTTTGTGCTTGGGGACATGCTGCCCCCTTCACCTCAAATGGTTGTTTATTCTGAGATGTGCGTATCACACTGGTGTTACCATTCCCCTTTGAGGCCCGTTGTTTGCCTGAGAAAATGAGCCATAGAAGTGATTCAGTTCTAGACCTGAAGGGCCATGGTCTCGGAGGTTCCCCAACTCTCTCTTTGACCAGTCATTGTGGTCTTCCTTAGGGCTTTGTTTTTTCAAACTCTTTATAGGACCTTCTAATGTCATCCCTTTCAGAGCTGGTGGGGCATCATCTAGTTCTGGTGCCAGCGCCATTCCACACACTTTGGGAAGGAAGCCCTCTCACTTATGGTGTAGATAGATACCATAAAGCTCAAAATTAAATTGTGTACCATGTATACTCGTGTATAAGCTGAGTTTTTCAGCACATTCTCCCCGCCCCCCTTTTTTAAATTTTTATTTGGGGCTCGTACAGCTCCTACCACAATCCATATATATATATATATACATCCATTGTGTCAACCAAATTTGTAGTTTGTTGCCATCATAATTCTCAAAAACATTTGCTTTCTGCTTGAGCCTTTGGTATAAGCACCTAATTTTTCCCCTCCCTCCCCGCTCCCCCCTCCCTCATGAACCCTTGATAATTTGTAAATTATTATTATTTTGTCATATCTTACACTATCCAATGTCTCCCTTCACCCACTTTTCTCTTGTCCATCCCCCAGGGAGGAAGTTAAATGTAGATCCTGTAATTAGTTCTCCCTCTCCACCGCACCCTCTCGGTATCGCCACTCTCACCACTGGTCCTGAAGGGATCATCGATCCTGGATTCCCTGTGTTTCCAGTTCCTATCTGTACCAGTACATCCTCTGGTGGTCTACCCTGATTTGTAAGGCAGAATTGGGATCATGATAGGTGGGGGGGCTGTTAGGAAGCATTTAGGGGCTGGGCTAGAGGATGGTTGTATATTTCATCATTTCACATTTTTTATGCAGTTTTTGTGGTAAAATTAGGTGCCTCAGCTGATAATCGGGTCAGCTTATAGTCGAGTATGTACGGTAATTGAACTTTTCAGATAGCTAATGTATGTTTTCATCATAAATAAGCAAAATAACAAGTGTTACGCATTTGTGGTGCAAATTTGTATACAGTATGATGTGTAACTCGTCTTTGTGAACATCAAACCTAGTGCCTCTTTATAATTATTTCTTCAATCTAATTTCTCCAAGTTGTTTTAGAAATAAATCAGATCATAAAAAATGATACTAATAGCAATAGCAGCTAACAGCAATCCTTGAAGCTTAATTTATTAAGCTCTATACCAAGTGTGACCCATATATTGTCTTCAGTCTCATTCAATGAGGCACTGTTACTCTGCCGGTTTTACAGTGAGGAGGCTGAGGTATAGGAAGTTACATCACCACTGTCTGGCAGGTAAATTGTGGTGGCATTATAATTTGAAGGCAACCACTTAAGTATAATCTTTCAAAGTTACCCATACCCATCTAGACTTAATAAAATGCATGTGCTAAGCTGAGGAAAGAGCAGAAGGATTTTCACACTGTGTGTACGTGTCGTTGGAACGCTGTCTGGGCTCCCGTTGCTAGTTGCTGCAGTGATCGTCTAGTAAAGTGTTCACTCCAGATGCTACTTAGGTGTGAAATAATGCATGACTTCCATTTTACTTGCTTATTCCCTAGGGGTCTGAGAGGTTTCTACTGAACACTGTTCACAGTATACCCCTAGGATATGTGGATGGGTTTTATAGAATTGGTTCAAAATCTGTGTAAACGTTTTGAGGACACATATAATTTTCTGGGTAGAGGTGCTAATGCATTTAATAAGATTTTTTTAAAGGTTCTATTTACTCATAAAACCCAAACCCATAGGCACTGAGTCAACTCACCAGGACCCTGTCACACAAAGTAGAACCCTCTCTCAGGGTTTGCAAGGTGGTCTTCTTCACAGAAGCAGACTGTCAGGGGCCCACCTGGTAAGCAGTCCAGTGCTTCACCCGCTAAGCCACTCGGTTCCCTGATTACTCAGAAAAGACCAAGAATACTCATTACTTCATCTTAATTTGTTCTGTAGGTACTAGTTTTTAGAAAACATTTGATGAGTTTATTATCTTTAAGCATATAAACTCTTTCAAAAGCAAAATGTACATATGATGGAAAGAAAATACATATGTATGCTAAGCAAGGGAATTTCTTGTCACTGACTGGCTATTATCGTGTACAATATATAAAAGAAGTCAACTTGTTAATTTCCAAGGCCCTTTCCTTGGAGTCTTAGTGTTTGGAGAAATGTAATTGTCATTTTCCCACAGTGATAACAAATTGTGAGGTGTTATTACAAATATGAGCCAAACAGAAAAGTTGAGGGTAGCTAAGAGTACCACTATTAGTATTCAATAAATGTTCACAATTTCAAGTGCTTCCTTTATCAAATTTAAATATACCTTCTAATTTCGGGTGATTTGTAATATCTTTTAAAGCAGCTATTGTTACTAACAAACTTTATTATTTTAAGTTACATATGTTAACAACTCTTTTGGTTTATTTATTAGGGAAGTTTGGTTGGCTTAGTGGATTATCCAGATGATGAAGAGGAAGATGAAGAAGAAGAAACATCTCCCAGGAAAAGACCTCGTCTTGGCTCATAAAATCTTGGCTTGGGGACCCTCAACATGTGGTCTTACTGAAATGCTGCAGCTGTTCACTGAGCTGAGACCCTGAATCAGAAAGCTTTCTCACTGGAACTGATAAACCTACAAGGAGTAGCAAACGACACTCCGTGTATCAGCTCAGAGTTTAGTTCTGTATCAAACCAGGCTTTCCAGGAACTTGATTGCTTGCTAGTAATTCGGAGGGGTTTGCCTTTCCAGCTGTCCAGAAGACAGGGGGAAAGTTAGTAACCAGAACCTGAGAGGGCTTCTAAGCAGGATGGCTCGGGTTTGGGGGAGGGAAAGGTTGAGAGAACATTCTGAATGCAGGGTTGCTCAAGGGGCATCCAATCCAGAAACCGTTGTAAACCCAATAACATTACTTGTATAATGGTGCTGGCCGTGTTCTTTCAAATCAGTTGCCTCTTTTTAAAAGAAATATTTATGGAAAAGAAGTTCAACGATCATCAAAAAATGACATGAAGCTATTGGGACCATTACGTCACAGATTTGACTGAAATTCAACCGTAGAGGTATTTGGAGAGAAGTCTACCCTCTATGACAGTGTTTGTGGTTTTATGCACCAGAAAGGCTCAGTGTGCATTTTGGTGAAAACGAGCTAGCTGGATTCAAAACAGTGTTCTGTTGTGTAAGCTTCAAATCCGCACTGTCAGAGGTAACAGATGCCAAGAAACGGTAGTGTTCCAAACAGCATTTCCCTAGAATCCCAGGTAGTGGGTCAAGCAGTGTGTTTCTAACTGCTGACTACCAGTACCAGAGTCTGTGGAAGAGACTTTGAAGCCATTTTCTGCTTTGTTAGTAAAACTCTCGAGCTGCCAGGCAAATTTTAAAGTGTAATTTATCAAGACTAACACACAAAGATGCATACTGGATCAAGTGGCATTAAATATCTAGAAGCCATTTGGACCAAGAAGTTGCTGAAGTGTCGTCGGCATGTGTCGCGTGGAGTTTCCCATAAACAAGCAGGTGTGATGGGAAAGCTGGTTAGGATGCGGGAAAGCACATTCCATACATACGTGACTTTCAAATACTAAAATTGAGGCAAACAGTTGAGAGGTTTTATTTTTAGAACAGCGAAGCGAGTTAACTGTAAATATTTTAATGTTAGTTTGCTCACCTATGATCTGAGATCATGCTGAAGTGAGAAAATATCCCCAAACTACAGTCTAATACATTGGGAAGAAAAAAAGGAGCTACAAACAGCGATTCTAGCCACAGTCTTTCGATCACCCTTGTGATGTGTTAGGGTTCCATTTTCCTGGACTAGCTGGAACTACAGCAGTGTCCTCTGTTCTGGAGATTCTGTCGTTAATCGTAACGTTGCTGTTGTTTGGAAAAGATGGGCTGTCTGTGTAGATATGAAGTATAGTTTTTCCATAAAACAGATGTTTATTTTGTATTAAAAATACCACTGTACTTGTTTTACACCATTTGTATACATGTGGTGATATTAATGCTGAACTGTAAAATTCAGGAATTAAAATGTGACCCTGTAATTCCATAATTGTTGCTTTTGTTTATTGTAAATATAAGAACTACATTTTGAGATCTGCCCGTTTCACATGATCTTTTGAAAGCCCATAAACATATCTATGGATGCTGATTATGAACCACTAGGTCACACACCAAACAGTGAATGCCCACCCACCCCCACCCCCACCTGGCGCATGCGACCTCACGGGCTGCTTGTAGCAGGTGGGCCGTGGGCAGAAATCACCTCGGCCTGCGCGTGTCACAGACTGCGGCTGTGTTCCTCACGGCTGGACCTTCCGCTTCAGAAGGCCCCGAGATTGGTCAATGCGTGGGTACTTTTCTCTCAAGTCTTACCACAAGCCCCCTCTCTCTCCTAAGCCCTGTTTTCTTGTCATTTCAGAAACCCAGGTCCAAAATGTTCGTCCTTTACTACTCTAGACTTTTCCTGAGGAACTTCCTGCTGCGATGGGAAGTGTCTGTCTTTCAGGTTCTTCAGTCTCCTTTCTGAAGAACTGCCATAAATCTGCAGCAGTTCAATCGCATCATAGGAGCCTTTTCTTGGGGCTGAAATGTGTTTCTGAAATGGCAGGAGAACCATGCACGTGGTACACAAGTGTGCTTGCCCATCAGATGACTTAAAATCGCCCTTGAAAGGCCACCTCTGAAGATCCCACACATTAGCTGCTTTCAAATGACAACCCTCAGGCCGCTCTGAGGTTTTCCATCTTTCCATCGTCACTCAGCGGAGTGAGACATAGGTGACACTCCTATTGCCTGAGGTCCTTTTAAAGTAGATCTGTAAACTACCCAATATAAAGACATAAGTTACATGAACCATGTGTTTTAATCACAAGTATTTTCACTGTCCAGTGATTTCAAAGTAACAAATTTGTACCGGTTTTTCTGCAGGTTGACAGTTGGGAGGTGAAGTGACCAACTGTTGAGACTAATTTGGGTGTCCGTTAAAAATAAAAGCCATTGTAGATTTCAGGAGAGAAAATGGGGTTTGAAGGTAAGCCCCTCCAGAGTCACCTGTACCTGGAAACTGCATGTGGGTGGTCGGCACAGCACTGGGAAGTCTGGGAAGGGAAAGGTCTCCCGGCCATGAGTTCTCTTTGTGCAGACAGACTACGGAAAACTGTCTTGAAACCTCTTTAACATACAAGACCATGGGCGCCCCAGAGCCATCTCCATTGTTTGCTTTAAAAGGAAACTTGTGATGTTCCTTTTCAGTGACAGTATTGTGTCCTCCCTTTATTGAAAAAAAACTCAGATCCTTACACTCCCTGCAAGGCCCTGCATAATCAGCACCCTGTCTGGCTTGTTTTGTCTCTGGCCTCTGATCTCTCATTCTGCATATGCACCAGCCTTGGTGTGGCATGGCCTGTCTCTGCTACAGGGCCTGAGCCAGGCCCTTCCCTCCCTGGAGGTAGCCTTCCAGAGTGCTTGAGCACTTTTTCAAGGAGGTTGGTACTGAGCACAAAGCATGGTGTGCAGTAAGTTGTAACCAAATATGAATGACTAAATGTGCTGTCAGCTAGTTAGTGTACCCTCTACAGGAGACAACGGGCTCAGGGTTTGCATTAGACTTGCCAGGTAAAGCACGGTGGTTAGGGACTTGGCTGAGAGTTTAAAGGTTGGATGTGTGAACCCACCAGCTGTTCAGCAGGAAAGAAATGGGGCAGACTTTCCGGAAAGACTGGAAACTGCAGGGCAACTCTACTTGGTCCTTGGGGCTCTCTATAAGTCAGAGTCAACTTGACAGCAACAGGTGGTTAGTTGCCCATACAAGTAGCTGTCACCACTGCCACCCTGCATCTCCCATGTGTAAACTGGCATTTAAAATCTCAAGGCTTTAGAACAGGCTCAGCTTAAGGATTAAATAATTTATTTTTAAGAAAATCAATTGATTTTGCTGAATTAACAAAATCATTTATTAATAACTTCTTCTTTAAGCTTCTCTGCAAGCAGTCTCCTCTTAAGTAATGTTTGCTTCTCCTCTGCTGTCATTTCTGGTTTCTCTGTCATTTCCTTAAATGAAAAAATAGCTTTAGGATAAGGTGAACTCACCTGTGAACATTCCCAGTCTCTTGTCTCAAATGAATACGGATGCTATTTTCTTTAAGAAGACATGCCAGATGTAGAGTAGGTTCTCTATATTTCTTGGGATGTTTTGAGGAAGCCTCTTGGGGGAAGTGGCTGGGGTATTGATCCTGCCCAACGGTTAAAAAAAACAACCTCTAGCCCTTCAAAAGGCCCAGGGAGACCGCTGGCCGTAAAGCACTCAGAGCGGGCGGGGCGACGAGCGAAACGAGTGTATCATGAAACTGCTGTCGTGTCTGCCTCACACTCCCGACCACAAGTGTCTTACTGCCTATAAGAGACAGGCAGCTGTCGGTACCAGCAGGATGGTTTTGAAGGGGAGGGGCAGCACAACGTGGTGATTATGAGGTTTGTAAGTTTGACACGCAGGGCGAGCATACCTCGACTTCCCCAGTAGGTTTTCCTGTTTGCTCAGGATTTTGTATCTGCTTAGTCCTCTGGTCCTTTTTCATGGACATTAACTTGTCTCTCTTCTGCTTAAGATAGTGTTCTCGTTGCCGCAGCTCTTCTGTCCCCAGTGCTGATAAATTCTGGATCAGGAAGAGGAGGAGAGGTCTACATTCAAGTCTACGTACAGAGCAGCACAGCCAGCATCTGACTGGGCTCAGTTAGAAATCCGAGTTCAGGTCAGTAAATCGGCTCTGGTGTTCACACTGCCCGGCCCCAGAACTCGTCCTTGGGTCTTACTTACTGCTATGGGCCCTTCCATGCTCGGGTATTCTGAGCCCGCTGTCTTCAGACCTTTGGGTGGGAGGAAGGATGTTTCAGGCAATGTTTCCAGCTTTCTTGCCAGGGGTTGTACAGACTGATTAGCAAAATGTACTTTAACTTCTGGCAGTAATAAGACAATGAGACCAATTAGACAGTGTAAGCATGTTAAATGCTCTGCTAGGCTCACCAGGCTGAGCTGATGTTCCCCTCTAGGATGACAGACATCATCCCAGTTAGTCAGCTCGCCCTCACTGGCCCAGGCACCCAGGGGAGAAGGATAAACACAGTCTGCCCTCAAGGAGCGTGCGCACCCCAACTACTTCTAAGTGGCTTTGTTTCGTATGACTCATGATCAGTCATAAGGCACTATCCGCAGGTGAGACAATGAGAACCACACCGGGTGTAATGAGGTGCCACCCAAACCAAGTAATCCCGGAGTCCTGGCTGTAATGGGATCGGTTCCGAAACGCTTGTCCGTGAAAACAGTAAGTGACCCTATATTTGCAAAACCATGTAAAAACTACAATTTTCTGTGCTGAAAGATTAAGTGCTTTGCGATCTGTTTGTGTGCGTGGTTACGTGCTGCAGACTCGGGACCCCCCTCCCTCCCAGAGCTCAGTACTTCCCAGCAACGCGGTGACTCGCCAGCCAACAGGACAAGAGCAGAATTGCCCCATGGGTTTCCGAGACTTAACCTGACAGGCGCAGAAAGCCTCGTCTTTCTCCTGCTATGCATGAGAGGAGGAGAAGTGGAGATTAATATCTGAATTACTCCTCTGAAGCATGCTTCTCATGATTTGATAGTGTAGTTCCGTTTTTCAAAGATAAAACTTTTTCATTCCAAGTACATAAGCTACCAAAGAAAGCTGAATGAGACGAGCAAAGACCTTCAACAAAAGGATGCCAGCACCTGAGCGCATGGAGGGAGCACTTGGTGCGCGTGCCTCTCTCCAAGCCTGCCCCAGCCTCCTGCCCCAGTGTGCCGGCTCAGGAAGGAAAAGATGGGGCCAGGCACTGCAGAATTCCCTTACGCAGAAAGGCCAGCTTGACCAAGTCGGTCATCCTGACAGAACGGAAAACCCCGGGTTCCCGGTGTGCCTGACTCCGAGGTGGGGACTGAGCCCCAATAGGTAGCCTCGAGGTGGAGAAAGGGCGGGGGCTCTGCGTAGCTCTCGCCCTTAGTCTGTTTGAGAGATAGTACTCAAATGCAGACCTAGAGAGGCCGGTACCTGAAGCCAAAACAGTTGGCCACGCTCATCTCTAGAGGGAGAAGCTGCTTGAGGAAGCCAGTGATGGGAAAGAAAGGGGCGCCCGGCAGCATCAAGGAGAGTGTGGTGGGGGAGGGGAACTAAAATGTCTCCACTGCAGAATGTAATCACCTAATGCACAGTAACTAAAATCATTGCCCTGGAAAAGTGGGACTACATCCTCTCGCTCAACTGCCACCCCCTGTGGCTAAGTTCACAGAGGACTCCACGGACTGCGACAGAGCAGCATGGTGCCCGTGTGCAGCACGGCAGCCCTCTCGGGAGTTTGGAAGGTTGAAAGAGTATGTATGTGCAAGTCACACCAGTGTGTATGTTCAGGAAGGCCGCCATTTAACTGCACGTAGAACCTTCTGGGGGTTTTGTACATCTTATCGCTAGTCGGACATTACCACACACAGGGTTGCAGCACATAATTTACTGATGTTTGCGTGTAATATTTCCAACAAAGATTATTACACGCAAAGAAAGATTTATAAAGATACTAATTGCCAAAGACAACAATAATGAAAACTGAAAAAGCAAAACGAGGTTGTCAACTTACATCAGAACGGACATACCTGTCCCATCATAAGTCGGGGACTGTTTGGGAAGGTTCGGCACACGGCACCCTTACCTGCGGGGGGCGGCGCAAAGTGCTCACCGTCCCCTTGCGGATTATTCAGCTTGGTAGCATCGCTAACCTGCACTGGCAGCTCTTCTGTCTTGGCCTCTGATAACTTCAGAATACAGAATAAAAAATGTTTTAGATTATTTTCAATTAATTCACTACTTAAATGAACCAGAGCTATTAGTTTAAGAAATCAACAACAAACCCACCTACCTAATGAAAACATAAGCAAAAGGTTCTATTTTTCCAGTTTTTAAGCTGTTGCTGCGAATACATCTCCTGTTTATGAGGCAGGTGAACACGTACGTCAACCTCATAGTGCCAGGGTCACTATTACAGTGAGCTCTCTAGACTTGGCTGCAACTGGCTTCACACCCAGGCTTCATCCGTACTGGGCCTGGGACCTTGCCCTTGACGCTGGGGGAAAGGCAGCTGCTGGATGGGCTGGTGCTTTCCCACTTACTCAGAACACACTGCTCTGGAGTACCTGAAGCTGGCACTACTGATTTCTACCTTTTACTAAAGCGGAGCAGTGCGCTGAAACCAAAGAAATCACTTACATGACGGAAAGAACAAAGGAAGTAGAAGCCCATGTTCACACAGTTACTGGGCAATTTAGGGTATCTTAAAGCATTGAAGTTATTATTGGCGTGTGAAAAATATAACACAAAGTCGGGGGGGGGGGGAAACACCTAAAAAACAATCGTATGCTCTTATTATGCAGGAAGCCTGCTGCCCTACCTGCTGCATGTAGTTTCTTTGTAGAGCAGACACAACTGCTGTCTTCGCAGAGCACTTTTAAGCAGGTTTCTGTTCTAATATTGAAAATCCTTAATAACAGCTAAGAACCTGTTTCTACTTGCTAAAGAGAGAGCTACTCTTAGTCCTAAAATGTCTCTCCAGCTCTGCCCTAGGTACCTTGGAGTAAAATAAGTTTTTCAAGGAGGCTAATGGTGAAAAAATTACACACATCATAATGAGTGAGGTGGTAATGAGGGAAATTACTGTCCAGTGACTGAGAAAGCAGTGCCCTTAGATTCCCTTCCCACTGGGAGACTGAGAAAACGTGGGGAAAGCGGTAGTTAGCAAGGCAGAGAGGAAGCAATAAATACTAGAGATCCCTCAGGAACTGGAATCCGAGCGGGTACTTGCAACAGAAAACCAGCAAGTGTGTGGGCCCTGACATGAGTGACAGGTACGGTGCGGCGCTGCCCGCAGGGCACCTCTTCCGCTGTTTCAGAACAGGACGGAAGCCCAGGAGAGTGGGGGAGTGAAATATTTTTGTTCCTATTCTTTTGCTCATAAAATGAATTTTTATAAAAGCTACTTTCCCCAAAATATGAGTGGGATTAGAGTTTAGAATTAAAAATGTTGGTCTCATAATTTAAGCAGCAGGCTGCTGAGTGAGCTAGCCCCTCTAAGGTCTGGTCTGGCTATAAGGAAACCCTTCCTACATAGAAATGGAGCAAACATTTAGACTTGCCCAGAAAACATGCAAACTGAGGAACTGTATATTCCTAGGACAACATAAACATGAACAGCTAACAAGAGGCATAAGCTCAGAAAGAGGCAGCGACAGTGAGGTACGTTAATGTGTGCGCAGCACCTGCTTCTTCCTCTTCCTTTCTTCCTCTTGGTCATATTCCTCTTTGGATTTTCTGAAATACAGGACAAATACAGTAGAAAAGTAGGTTTTCTTTCTCAAAGAACAGCTATTCAACCAGTCCACATGCAGGGGACACGGATACAGCGAAGGAGAAGAATCAGGCCTTGCGGGAGCGCGGCTTTAGAGCAAAGCCCAACTGTTCTCCATCTCTGGGGAAGTTGATCATAGGCACACATGAGGAGGTTTCAAAATTTTGTGGAAAGAATTCCATTATCTTTCCATTTTTCTATGAACTTTTTGAAGCCTCCTCACACACCACAATGTAGTTGGTAACAACATAAAACCTAGGTTTATCAAATCATTTCTTCAAGAAATGTGAATAATCCTTAGCTGAAGAGATCAACACATTTGCAATTTAAACTTGAATGAGGAGTGCCATTAAGGCAGCCTTTGAGCTCCCTCCGTACAGAGAGCAGCTGTACCTCTCTAGACCCGGCCTGCTTCTCCCCCTCCCCGCTCTCTAACCCCTTCTCCGCTGGCATATGCGCCATCATGAAGCCCCTGATGTGCTACCACACTTTTAAAAACTGCTCGCCGGGACAATCTGATGTAGGACAATTGTCCACCAGCGCTGACACGTGCCTGCAGCTGAGCGTTGGCTGCCGCCTGGAGCAGATGCCAGCAAGCCAATGCCAGCACACAGCAGCACGGGTTTGCAGAAGCGTCTGTGCATAGGCTGAGACGGCCAACCACCTTCTGCCCAGCACTTCATTGTGTGCATCACCTACCACCTGGGGACTTCCCCACAGGACGCCACCCCATCGACAGCGCTTGGAAAACAAAATCAAAAAATCCGATGCTGATCCCATGTTCCAAACACCAGCTGTAATCAATCCAGTTCAGAACTTCGTCAGGATTGGAAACTTACTTTCACAGACGCTCGCCCTGCCAGCCTGTGCTCTCCACGCATTCTCTGCTGTCTCTGGCTCCAGCTGCCCCGCCTTCCCTGGCTCTGGCAGGAATGGGCTGGGCTGGGCTGGGTGCAACACACATCTGCCTGCCTCCCACAACCACTCAAACTTCTTCCTAAGTTCCCAACGAGGCCCACCCCTCTCTCCCGGGGAGCAGGTGGGGAAGCGGGGAGCCTGTGGGGCGTGTGCACTGGACATTGGAAACGAAGGGTCTGTGACAGCAGCTGCCTGAACCCCTTTGTCTTAAACCAGTGTCACCTGGAGATTGATACAGTGGGCGCTGCGGTTCCCACTCCTTGCCAAGACTCCTACAAGGGTTAGGAACAACAGGCCCAAGGGAAAAGGACATGTCTACTGACCATCCATCCTCGGCTCTGAGAGCTCGTTAGCTACACGCTCCGGGCCAGGCTGAGACATGTCACGAGTGAGGAGGTGGCAAGATAGCCCTCTGGGATAGCCCTCCACTCTCGCTTCCTCTGTGGGTTACCTGCCACCCCTCAGCTCCCCTGGGAGACACCCAGAGTGAGCCTTCCAGTAAGTACTGGGCCAGGGAGTACCCTGCTTGCCCCAGGTTGCTATTCAGCCCTTCCCAGGACCTGGGTGGCTCAGCTGCAGCTGCAACTCGCATGTTAGTAGCTGCAGGGGTTTTGTTTGGCTCGCCGCCCCAGGAGAGGAAGAGGAGCTACCCATTTGGGCCGATCTGTGTGAGCCAACAGGAAAGGGTTTCTTCTGTTTAGAAATCTTCTATATAACACCCACCACACTGAGTCGATTCCAATGCGTGGCAGCCCCACACCTTCCAGGGCAGGCCTGTGCCCCAGGGGTTTGCGGCAGCTGGCCATCCGGGAATAGACTCCCAGGCCTTGCTTCTGGGGGGACTCGAGCCTCCATTCTCAGCCAAGCACTTGGCCATTTGAGCCGCCCAGGGGCACCTAATACAGACACATAGCCATGGAATTCCCGAGTCACGGTCTGGTCTTCAGTGAATCACTTACGTGTTCAAAATACTTTGGGGCTAAAAAGCATATACAGATCATATTAAAATATTCTCAACGCTTCTCCAGAAAATATAAAAGAGGATACCTCAGAACTTCTCTCAGGATCTTCATTTCTTCCTGTTCAAGGTCACTAACAACATCAGAGCCATCAGTTAGACAGTCGGGCAGGACACCTGTTCAAACCCAAAGATCCCACAGAAGAACATCAATCCACAGCAGACATTCTGATCATCCGGAAAGAGACAGCACTGAGACCAACCATTCAATTGTTGGCTCCAGCTCTTAAACATATTTTTGTCTTAGACTCATTCCCACAACAAAACCATCCATTCTACCTAGACATGTCTCTAATTACCCAATTGTCATATATCAAGTAGCCATGATCACCTATGGCATGATAAATTAGGTAAGACAAACTACTGCTTCTCATAACCACAGAGCTGCTGCCGCTGCCCAGAAATGCAACTGAGCTGACATGAAGCGAGGCTCTCAAGGGACTCTCTGGACAGAGAACCAGTGTTTGAGCTGCAGCTGCTCCGAAAGAGGGCTTACAGCCTACAAAGAAAGCATGGTGTTGGGCTTCTGGGAGACAGGACCGTAAGTAAAATCCCTGTCCCTCTAAGGTTCAGTGATCAACTCAATAATGACCAGCGAGGGAAGTGACAACCTCAGACCAGTTTAATTGACTTTACCTCCCTGATGAGCAGATGGATCAGTAATCCGTGCTCTGCTCCAATCAGTCCTTCTTACATTGCCACAGCACTGGCAGCAGGTCTTTCTCCCGCCACTGTACGGCTGGGAGTTTAGATCTGCTCCAAATTAAAGGGGCTTTATTAGGGTAATCCCCTGGATACTTAAATGCATTTTGTAATTATACTTTTTGAGGTAACAGATTCAGATGGGGTTGTAAAAAAATAATTGAGAGATTCTGTATACCCCTCATCCAGTTCCCCCCAATGGTAACATCCTGCAAAACGCCAGCACATCATAACGGCCAGGAAACATTATTAAATTCCACTCATCTTAAATGCGTTCTTGCTCAGTCCAAAAGTTATAAAATTACTATTTTCCTACTAGCCTTTCTAGGGAAATTAAAGGTACTCATTTAAATTATAAAATGTATATCAAGGATTTCATCTCACCGGGATGAAAGAGCAACCCAAAAGCGATGAAATCTTTCAAAGCCATCAAAGCATCCGCCCACAATTCTTTGGTAAGACTCGACATCCGAGGCCCCAGAGCGACTCGGAGCTTTCTTACCACCGAGCTAAGGGGCAAATAGCCTGCAATGTGAGGTCAACGACGCTGTAAGGCACTCTCCCTGAGTCTAACAAGCAGCGTTCTTAAATATAAACATTAATAACAGGCCAAAATTAATGGTTAGCTTACATTGTAATGTACGTAACCTGTCCCTCTCTGTGGTCTGACAACAGCCATTACCCATGACTCCCTTGCCAGATTCTTTGCCGTTATCAGGCAGCGTGATGCTTACGAGATGCATCCCTGAACCCTGGAGTGACCTAAGACTGGTTTAAAGTAAGCCTCACGGCCCATTCCCCTGCCAGGTAGCTTCGGGAGGATGTGCGGCCCTCATCCTGATCCTGACGAGTAGTGCCCGGGTTGGCTGGGGTCGTCTAGAGAAACAAAACCAGTGACACTCAGAGGAAAGGGCTTGATATCAAGGAATTCAAGAAGGGAGAGAATATTTTGAAACTGACTATGATAGCAACTGTACAATGCCGCCTGATGTGATTGAACTATGGACAATATGATATCTGTATTAGCTCCCAATACAATAGTGGGGGGTGGAGAAGTAATTTTCTATCGGGATGGCTTTCCAATCTGGTCAACTCCAGCCCAGGGGCCTGATGCTTGGCACAGCCCTCTTGAGACTCGGGAGCTGAAGGCAGATGGCACAGAGAGCCGGCGCCTCTGGAAGCAGGGAGCCCACAGGCTGGTGGGCGCAGTCAGTGACCCTCACAGTCAGCGAGGAGGAAGACAGCAAGAGAAGTCCCCAGTCTCTCTTTTAACCGGCCACACCCCCAAGGACGCACCGTCAGGCTGTGACCTGATTGACAGGTTGGACTCCACCCTACACATTCACACGGACGCAAGTTGACATAAAATCTAAAGCCACAGAGAGCTGAAGGGAAAACTCAGGGAGGCGCTATGAAAGTGTTACCTTGCAAACCATAAGAGATGTACAAGAGGCCACACCCCTTTTCTTCATGCGGCACTGCTGAGATGCAGCCAGAGTACAGAGTACAGTCATGCGAGAAGATGCTGAGAACCACAGGAAGTGTGACGATCCTTGATAACATCACCCAGCCACTAGCTCAATCAAGCCTGGACCCGGCAAGCCAAACCTTCGTGATATAAATGTTACTTCCTTCCCTCCCTCCTCAGGACTTCCTGCTCGGTGTGATAATAATCTAATGCTTATACAATTTTTACTGGGCTCTGTTACTGGCAGCTTGAAGCTGGGACGGGCTGTGTGCATTTGTCCATCTAAAGGAGTGCTCCAGCTGAGTTCCAAGGTGTCAGTGCCACCTTCACCGTGTCATCAAAGTTGAACTGCTGGAAAGAAATTGTGTCAAACTCTTTCTCTCACAGGAAAGAGAAGAAAGGGTCGCATAGTCAAGCCACGGGATACAGACAGACGAATGACAGTCACGAAATCACATGATGTGTTGCATGGGAGAACTCTGCTACACGAGTCCTCCATAAAGGATTGAAGAGCAGGGGAGCCCTTTGAAGATGAACGTATGCCTGTCTCAGATCACGGTGTTCTCACGGGCCTCGTATACATGTGTCTGTGGTACCTTCGGTTTTCTTCACCAGCACACCAAGTCAGTGCATCTGTGCGTCTCCAATCTCTCCTTGCCCAACTTTCACTTTATATGAGGTTTGCGTCAGGTGCACCTTAGTCCTCCAAGTAGCATCCCCTTTCTTGGAAGAAGTACAGCCAGGATGCTCCTGAGAAGCAGAGATGGTGAGACTTCCATGTGCTCTGGACCAGTCCCTGGAGAAGGACATCATGCTTGGTACAGTAGAGGGGCAGCAGACAGGGGAAGCCTCTTGGCAAGAGGGAGGGACACGGCGGCTGCAGCACTGAGCCCCACCGTGGGGACAGCTGTGAGGGTGGGGGCTTTCACAAGGTTGCCTGAGGTGGAACGCCTTGGCGGTGCCTCACAAGAGCAAGGCACATGTAAAGATTGAACACGGAGCAGGGAGCAGGGGAGACAAATCAATGCAAAAGAATGCCAGGAGAACAAACAGATCGGTTTGGGGAAAGTGCAGCCAGAGTGCCCCTGGGAAGTAGAGGGAGAGATTTCATGCCACATGCGTTGGACACGTTGTCAGGAGAGACCAGTCCCTGGAGAAGGACGTGATGTTTGGGAAAATGGAGCGACAGCGAAAAAGAGGGCGGCCCTCAGAGATGGACCAACACAGCAGCTGCAACGGGGGGGTGGGGGTGGGGGGTTCGAGGGAGATGACAGCTGTGTGGCTGGCGCACAGCACGGCGGGGCAGGAGTCCCCCTGTGGTGTGCAGGGCCGCTGTGCCGGGAAGAAACCGGTGTGTGGCCCCCCAACCCCCACAGCCGAGCAGCAGCGTGCTGCGTGTTCTTTAGGGCTAATGTTGGCTCTCCCCACGACCAACTGTTCTTTGTCTGCTGTGGAAGGTTCTGGGCTTCTGGAGGGATGCTATGCTGTTGCTTGGTGTGAAGGGGTAGAGTTATTGATCGCATCAGAAAAATGGGAGCGGCATCTACAGCAAGCACCACCACCACCACCCCACCCACAACACTAGCGTTTGCCTTGCCACCACAGAAGCCCTGCTGTCACACGTGCCAGACCTCGAAGAGCACAGAGCACCACTGCAGTGTAGCTCCCAGAGCTGCCCGCGCCGACTGAAGGGAAGGTCTTGCTGCCAAACCATTAGTCAGGTTCCCTCGTAGCAAGCCGTAGCCGTGGCAATCTCCAGAGGGGGGAACCGCGGTCGAGTCAGCAGACAAGCCTCAGAGTGGAGACTCCCACTTGAAGGTGAGGTGGTCCCATCGTCAGCAGCGTGGTTAGAGAGGCAGGCACAGTGGAGGGAGAGCCGCAACACCCTGCACACTGGGAGGCATCCGAGCCCGGGAAGGGATCGGGAGGGAGGTGACTGGGAACGTGGATTCAGCTTTCCCCCCAACTGCTGCATCAGTTCACTGCCTTCTAACAGTGCTTCTCAGGAGGGCGCCAAGACCTGCAGCTTCAGCACCACCTGGGACTTTGACAAAAATGTACATTAGCAGGGTCTCAGCGCAGGTACACTGAATGGAGAACGGGCGGGAGCAGTGGGCGTTTCCACGGGCTCACCCTCCGGTAAGCGCCCTTCCTTTGCACAGAAACTGAGTGTGGCCAGGCCCTCTCAAAATTGCTGCATCTCACCGACAATCAGGCTCTCCCAAGCCTACAACACTGCCCACTCCAGTGCAAGTCTGCATTCCTTCCCATGTCAAATACACGCTGATCCCTCAGCTGTTACTCTAGCCTCGTGAGCCAGCCAGAGACTTTCAACCTTAAAATAAAATGACCCCAGGCAGCCACAAGTAACACTGGATTCCGATGAGTATAGACCAAAATATGCAAAACACGCAGTTAGCACTTAATTTTCTAACTTGAACATTTTACCGTTTCTCTCTTGAATGATCCGGATGGCTTGCAGCTGCATTTCAATGTTTTTCTGGACCATCATTGCTTTAAAGATGGTGAAATCCTCCGCGGCCAGCACGGGCTGCAGGATGGCCTGGGAAGGAAAGCCGTCAGTCAGATGAAGAGTCAGTTCTACAAACAAGCTGCAGCCAGGGCTGTCATGTGCGGTGCAGGGCTGCTGCTTATTACTCATGATCAGATGGCTCAAAACATTTGCTCTGTTGACTGAGCGAAGGGGCCAGATAGGCTAGCTGGCTCTCTATGAGCTGACTGCTCTCCTGGAGGGTCCTCAGCTCACTCGTGGAGGAGATTAAGAGGAATCCCGTAGCACGCTGCTCAGCGACATGTCACGTTACTCCATCAAGTGGACAACTGGCCTTTTTGTAAACGCAGAGTCTTACCAGGATAGCGATGAGCAGAAGCCCCAAGAAGTTCAAATAGTGTAGGAAGTAAAACCACAAGTGATACGTGGAATGTATACACACATGCTCAAGACATGTGACCTAAGAATGTTCTGTATTTATTCTCTTAATCTACAGGGGAAAACTGATTAAATGATGAGTCCAATGAATTTGCTGATATCCCTAATCTATGCAGCACAATGATCAAAAGTGGTTAAGAATGTGGACTCTGGAGCTACAAAGCCAGGGTTCCAATTCCAACAATGCTAAAGAACAGCTACAAGCCGCCTAAACCCTCCATGCCTCGCTTGCCTCTTAGTAGGATGCTGGCAATAACACACTTACCTGATGGCTTAGGGTGAGGATAGAAAGAATTTTGACTATGGTGTGATGAAGGGTGTCTGACAAAGAATTCTACAAGCACTGACCACTGAAATAAAGAAAGCCCGGGAATGTCTAAGTTCTGTCCGTGTCTTCATTACTGACCGGGCATTGCTGTGTCCCGAGGCAAAGATGGTATTCCATGTTTGAGAAGAAACAGATTCATGTTAACACATCTCCATCAAAATTAAAACTAAGACTTTTCAACACCTAGTAGAAGGGTGAGTAAAGAAGGGTGTGTGTTACTGCTCAGGGTGGGAGTGCTAGCTGTGCGTTTTAGTGGCTTATTGCTAAGTAGACACCCGGGTAGCTGGAGGATGCTCCAGAATAGCATGGCAGTTTGCATCAGCCCTGTATGCGCATCGCAATTTTGAGTTCAGAGAGTTTCTTTTCAATACTGAAAGCACCATGGCCTGCCAGAAGAGCAAACAAATCTGTTTTGGAGGCGAGATTTCAACTCGATGTACCTTAGACATGTTACCAGAAGGAACCAGTCCTGGGATTGTGAGGACGGCACAGGACTGGGGAGTGTTTCAGTCTCTTCTGCGTAGTGTTGGTATGAGCCACGGCTGACAACACACACACACACACACACACACACACACACACACACGCCAGTCCATCAATGCATCAGATTATCATTCCTCAACGTGGTTCAAAAATGAATCCACATGGGGTGAATTATTCCTCCCACAATGGCTAAAAGATTCTACTTGGACTGTCCACATCCCTGAGTGCTAAGCATGTGGATGAAAAACATACAAAGTTAAGTGAAACTGGGTATTTCTGTCAAAACTACAGTATGTTAGCAGAATTACCTGTGATGTCCGAGTCTTTGCAAGAGGAGAAGTACATGCTTCCTGGAATTGGTCCTCATTAATTCCAATCTCTTTGAGATAACTTTCTAACAGTTTCTCAACCTACGAAGAGAAAGTTTACCTTATAGATTCATACACAAAAATTGCAGATGTCAGCTTCACACTACAGATCTAGTTTAAGCCCCAAAGCCCATTGTCATCGAGTCCATTCGGGCTCTGTCAGCCCTTCAGGACAGAGTGGGGCTGTCCTGCTTCCAAGGCTACCAGTCTTCAGGGAAGCAGACTGCAAAGTCTTCATCCCTTGGTGTCGATGAGCCTTTGAACCTTTTCCCTTAACAGCCGTGTGCTGTAACCTCTGTGCCACCAAGGCTGTGTGGATCTTGCTTAGGAAAGTGCAATCAAATGCTTGTTTGCAATTTCTAATCAGTGTATTATAGTACATGGCGATGACACTGTCTCACAGAAAAACAACCAAAAGTTAAAATACTGTATAGATAATTAAAAAGAATTTCGTAGTTTTATTTCCTTTTCTGGAAACATGAGTGAGAATTTTAAAGGTCAATATGACAAGACTAGTTAGCTATCCTCAGGCACTTTTAGAAAGCACAACACAACCAGGACTAAATGAATACCATTTAACCTTGATTCCCTTGATACAGCCACAAAAGTATAAGAATAAAATGCAAAGTTTAAGTACAAGATCCTTTAAAATCATTGTCAAAAAAAATTTCTTACTAAAGTGATATCTGTTTGCTGTGTCTATTCTCAACAATAAGATAGTAAATAATTTTTAAACAATGAAGTCCTTAAATTCTACAGTAGAAGAAAGAGGCTGTAAGACTTGGATGCACAAAATACCATCAGAAGCGTATGTTAACTGGGGGTATTGTTATGGTATATTTAATTTTTGTAAAGTTAAATACTTTCAATGGAAAAGTCCCTTTTTATTTAAAAAAGCTAAAATAGTGTTATTCTAATCAATGAAAGAAAAAAATACTTACCAGTTCTTTGTATTCCCGATGAATCTCTGTATAAGTCAGTTTGCTTTCTTCTTCATCATCAAAAACTAAATTTAAAAGAAAAATAGTGCACTATGTTAAAAAAATCATTTTACCAATGCAAATATAAAAGTCTACAGACAGAACTAATATTCTTACAGCTCAATCCTTGATCTTTGAGTTCTTGGGGTTTTCCTAAGACCCTTAGATTGAATGGGGCCTCTGAAACGATGACACTGCCACCAGGTGGACCCACTCATAGTGCCTCTTGGGGTTCAGACTAAGGTGGCCAGATTGTAACATTGGTAAAGCAGACACCATTGATAAAACTCAGATCCTGGCGAAATAGCCACATGGCGGCCGAAAACCGTATACCCTAGCTTGTCGTGCATTCTTTCCAAAAATCGGGACTGTCCTGCCAAAAGCGGGACGTCTGGTCACCTTAGTTTAGGATGAAAGATGAAATAACTGGGAATAAACCTGAGCACAGAAACCACAGACCTATACAAAGAAAACTGACTATCTGAACATTATTACAAGAAATCAAGAGACCTTGACACAGATTGAAGATTCTATATATATAATATATACATACACACATACATGTTTTTTTAGGAAGACTTAATTAATATTGTGAAGCTGTCAATACTACCTAAAGTGATCTCCAAATACAACGCAATTCTAATCCCAATCCCAACTTCAATCTTTAGAGAAATGGAAAAAAATAACTACCAACCTCATATGGAGAAAGAAGAGGCCCAGGATAAACAAAGAACTTCTCAAAAAGAAGTAGGAGGCCCTGCACTATCCAACATCAAATCCCATTACAGAGCTACAGTGGTCAAAACATCCTGGGGGGACTGGTACAATGAGAGATACAGAGAACAACAGAACAGGGCGGAAAACTCAGAAATAAAAGCATCCACCTACAGGCAACTGATTTTCAGGCAAATGACCCAATACATTAAATGGGAAAGGGACAAATCGTGCTGGAAAAATTGAATCTCCATCTGCAGTAGAATGAACCAGAACTCATAGCTCACCGCATGCATAAAAACAAACTCAAGATAGATTAGAAGTCTGAATATTAATCCCAGAGTTATAGATCAGGGCCATCAATAAGAAAATGGGGCCGCACTTAAGGACGTACAGGCGGCCAATGAGATGCAGCGAGCACGCCCAGGGGAGAGAAAACAGATGGCACCTGTTAAAATGAAAACTTTGTCCAAAGATTCAAACAAAAGCCCAGGGATTGGGGGAAAATCTTCAGCGATTATACAATGGACAAAGAACTAATTACTGAAATCTATAGAATTCTGCAACACCTCAATTAGGAAAAACAATCCAATTAAAAGGTGTGCAAAGGACATGGATGGACAATTCATAAGGGACGACACTCGAACGGCTAACATGCGGAAGTGATCGCAGTCTCAAGCCAGTCTGTAGTTGTATCATTTACTTTTCTCAATAATGATTGAAAAGCTATACCATTGGCTAACTTAATGACACTACAAAGAGAATTACCTTTTACCCAGGAGGATGCTCTCTAGTGTTTTCTATCGTACAATGAGAGATGTCCCTACAGTGAAGCAGAGCTATATATAGACCATCACTACATGAATGGATTTGGGGCTTGCAGCCTTCTAAGTGAGGTGTTAACTGAGTCCACATGGAAGAAGCTACACCAGCCTGTGTGATCCAAGGACTGTAAATAATGTAATCCAAATACAAAGGGGGGAATGGTATCAGAGCTTAAATTCTAAAGCCTTGTTTTGCAGAAGGCTAGAGATGACAGTGGAAACCCAAAGTCCATTTGAAGGGTCTCCTGGATTAAGCCTCTGATGAATCCCTCTGACCATATTCCAGAGAAATGAAGAGTCTCACGATCAGACAGAGAATTGTACAGTTCACTATGGTGGATGTCGTGAGGTTCAAATGTAATATCTTGTCCTTTGGTCGCCCTTTTGACCTACTTCAAAATTGTTTCTGTTTTTAATGTTTTCTGATTTCTTTCTATTGAGGTTTTTTCTATATTTTGTCGGGTGTGTGTGTGTGTTTAATTCACTTCCTGTGTGGTAAACTGAGGGACTGGATGAGAATGTCGTTCAGCTAAATCCTCTATACTCATAATTAATAATTACGGATCTGGAAAGCTGACTCTGGGCGGGGAAAACCCTCATGATGGTGAGATACAAATAAATCTTAATATATAGTCTCATGATTAAACACAGTCCCTCCAATAACCCGCCCCCCATCAAGGCACTGTCAGAGGAGCTACCGTATGAGAGGAAGCACTCGTGCTGCCCGTGCCTGGAGGGTACCTGTAGATAAGCACGCTCAGGGGCTAGAGGCGAGCCCACCCTAGCATGCAGCACACCCTGGAGAGGGCTCAGATGCTAGAAGCGAGCCCACCCTAACATGCGGCACACCCTGGAGAGGGCTCAGGGGCTAGCACTAGGTCGAGATGCAGAGTTATTCCGTTGTCTGTTTACTTTGTTACCCGTGTATGATATTACCCATTAATTAGGCAATGCACTGGCTGTATGACAGGTGTGCCTTTTTAAAGACCTGTAAGCCCATTATATATACCCACTGGAAAATGCACTCACTCACTTAGTCCTGGCCTCGGGACACGGAGCCCAGGCCCCGCTTTGTCTGCCTGTATCTATTAGTTTCCACAACCGCAAAGTCGCCCCTGAGGACCTGTTAGTGTGCTGGGGACCCCCATACCCCAACATTCCTGTTGGTGTTTTATATGATCTTCTGTGTATAAAATCCAGGCTACGTAAATCTATGGAGATAGCAATTGGGTGAATAATTACCTAGAGGCATGGCAGGGTCGGTGCTGGGGAAGTGGGGAGCCAACAACGAGAACAGAGAAAAGAAGCGTTCTACAGTTGAATGTGAGGATGACTGTGCAACGCTTCATAATACGACCAATTAAACGGTGTGCCGCGCGCCCATGTGACGGGAAAGCGGCCTCAAAGGAAATGGTGCCTAAACACAATTGTTGTGATAATATTAAGTACACAGAATCACACCGGTCCAAAACTGATGTTCTTTTTAAATGCTCTTTCCCATGGGCTCATACAAGGACATCATTATATTTTAGAAGTGTGCAAGTACTTTTCAGACAATACTTCATAGATTATAAATTGCTGTTCATAAAAAAATTTAAAAATTTTAAATTGCTGTTCGTAATAGGATTTAGCATTGACCTTTAATAAGGCGCCCAGAGAAATGAATCTTCATAGATCAAAGCTTGCACCTTCTGCTTCAGAGAAGAGTCCCAATAGATCAACATCAGCGACGATTTTTTTTGCAGTTTCCCCAATGACTCTTTAGGCTGAGTACCAAGGTATACTCCTTCCTGATCCTTGAATTTCCAGCAGGAAATTCCATTCTGTTCTTTAATCTTATACTGTATATTTCCTACAAACCTAAAACACTTGAAATTTTAGAAAAATTTAAATCAAGCAAACCAAAAAACTCTTCCCCTAAAAAGCTCCAAAATTCCTTAAAAAAAAAAACATTATGTACTGATAAAATCTAATTGTTGTGTAAAATTCAAAATTCAAATCCAGCACTTTATTATTTTATTCTAACCTACAACAGAAAAAAAATTGCTGTATTGATTGTAAATTTTTTCCTCCAACTTAAATATATGATACCGAAACAAACACAAATTTACTATTTACTTAACCAAATAGTATAAGGCAGCAATTCCTTTGTAAACATGTAATGAAACATTACTGTTGATAGATCTTCAATATTAAATCCTTTTGCAAGAAGCTCCAAGCGTATTTTATAGTACTGACATTTTGCTGATGGCAAATATTTCTGAGCGTGCCTCGTTCAACAGTGAGATTACAATAAATGAAGCCAGAGCACTTGTCTACCAATGACCACGTGACCAAGGTGGCGCCCACGATTAGAAAGTTTCCTTCCCCTCAAGAAGGAACACTCTAATTACGGGAATGGGGCCAAGCCACGGACTGCCAACAATAAACTTTAATTCCCCCAGAATGTTATTTCTAAACGCAAAACAAATTTGGCATAAAACTCTTCAAAGCCTGCCCATTGTCTAGAGATGAAGAGCAAGACCCTTAGAAGGCCACAGAAGCCCCTCCAAGCCTGGGGCCCAAGTGCTCCAGCCCCCCACGCTCCAGCCAGTTCCCTCCACCTTTCAACACCTCCCTCCCCCTTCCCCTGCCAACCACTCTTAAAGACGCTGGAAAGTGGTACCTTCTTCCGTGAGCCTCTAGGCATTGAGTACCTTTGCTTGAGTTCGTAACACACAGCCATGATTCTTCCTGTATTCTCTCCTACTACCTAGTCCATTCCAACCCATCACACAGCTCGGTAGTACACAGCCCCCTAGGGTCTCCAGGCTGTCCATCTTTACAGAAGCTGAGATCCACATTGCCAACTCTGCAGTTAGCAGTCCAACCTGTAGGGCGGCTCCTACCTTTATTTGCACCTACCATTTTATACTTAAATTCTGTTTACCTGCCTATCTTCCCACCCTAGACTGTGACCTTCAACAGCACAAAGACCAGCCTTCACCACCCTGCAGACTCCCATGTCGTACACATTCTGTGTTTGCTGAAGTAAGTGTTGATGTAACAAAGTTACAGGAAACTAATCTTCAATAAATCATCTGAGATAGAGAAGAGCAGGGTGACATCCCAGAGTCAGGGAAGGATAAAAAGTGCTAATCCCAAGTGCCACCAGCCTCTCCGTAGAAGCACCAGCTACAACAGACCCATGACTTAAACAATGTTCAGTTACATCACATGCTTATATGGCCAAGGATCACTGCTTCCCTGTGGAATTATAAAATTAATCAGATGTGTTATGACTGAGATGTAGCTACTTCAGATATTTGCTTATTTAGGAACAAAAAGAACAATGCATCCCCATCACCTTGGGGCTCTTACTAGGATCTTCCTTCTAGCCCACTGCCTGTGAGCTGACTCTGACTCAGCAAGGCTGTAGGGCAGAGTAGAACAACTGCTGCTTGTATTTACAGGAGTGGCTGTCAAGTTCAAATGGTTGACCTTGTAGTGGTAACTCAACAATTAACTCAAAGTACCACCAAGGCTTGTAATAGCAATTTAAATTCTTAAAAGGAGTACAGATAGAAATGGTTTTGTTTTTTAATTTCTTAAAAATACTTATAAAGACTCAAACAACCATTTCGATGGGAATGAGAAGGGTCAGAATGGAGACCCAACCCTATCTGTAAACAGTTGAACATCCCCTCACAGAAGGGTCACAAGGAAGGGACGAGCCAACCAGGGTGCAATATAACCCCAACGAAACACACAACATTCCTCTAGTTCAGCGGTTCCCAACCTGTGGGTCTCAACCCCTTTGGGGGTCAAATGACCCTTTCACAGGGTTGCCCGATTCATAACAGTAGCAAAATTACAGTTATGAAGTAGCAACGAAAATAATTTTCTGGTTGGGGGGTCACCACTGCATGAGGACCTGTATGAAAGGGTCCCAGCATGAGGAAGGTCACGAACTACTGTTCTAGTTCTGTAATGCTTCCTCCCTCCTCCCCCGCCCCATTTCTATCTTACAAATCCAGCTAGACCAGAGAATAGACACTGGTACAGATAAGAGCTCTTGACACACGGGATCCAGGACAGATAACCTCCTCAGGACCAATAATGAGAGTAGCAATACCACAAGGGTAGGGGGAAGGTGGCGGGGAGAAAGGGGGAACCGTTCACAATGATCGATGTATAACACACATACCCCCAGGGGGACAAACAACAGAAACACGGGTGAAGGGAGCTAGCGGACAATGTAGGATATGAAAATAATTTATAATGTATCAAGGGTCTGTGAGGGTGGGAGGATAGGGGAGGGAAGTAAAAGGAGCTGATACCAAGGGCTCCAGTAGAAAGAAAATGTTTCGGAAATGATGGATGGCAGCATATGTACAAAGGTGCTTGATACAATCGATGTATGGATTGTTATAAGAGTTGTAGGAGCCCCCAATGAAATGATTTAGTTTTTTAAATGTTTTTAACTTATAAATTTTAGGAAGATCCTCCTTTCACCTTGAATCCCAAACAGATACTCACGCATCACAGGGTTACTTGAGTATCTATCTGGTTATAACTAAGATTCTGGTAACATTGTATCAGGGAGCACTGGTGTCAAACTGGGTGGCACACTGAGGTACTAATCCCAAAATCGATGGGGAATGGGGCCCACACTAGTCCCTCTGCAAGGGCAAGATGCCACCGTCTGCTCCCTAAAGATTTAAAGGTCCAGGAAACCCTTCTGCTCTGTCCCATGGGGGTCCCTGAGGTGGAATGAACGTGATGGCAGGAAATCTTTCTCTGGTTCCACCCCTTCCACTAGCAGTGAGCTACTTGTGGGTAGGGCTGTATTGCATCTCCAAATCTAAGCAGGGGTGAGGGGATGAGAAATTGTATGCATTACACAAACACCTGCTCCATGACGACTCCAAGAGCAAATGGCCATGTCTACCCTTCAAATACTTACAACGATTTATTAGGTATTCCTGCAATGCCGATGTGGCCCTGAGATTGCAAAGAAGACTGTGCCCAATGAAACATTACTGTTGATAGATCTTCAATATTA
>NW_022106471.1:16301652-16307608 GCF_000313985.2 Echinops telfairi
GTGTGCTTAATACCACTGAATGATGGATTGTTACAAGATTTGTAAGAGCCCCCCAGGAAAATGATTTTTTTTTTAAAGAAAGGAAGAAAGATTGTGTCCGTCTAAATCTTATCTTGACCAGACTCATGGGACTGGTGCAGTTGAAAGGGCATCCAGAGTACCCCCATGTGAAAGCCACGGCTCCATAGCATCCCTCCGGGGGGGCTGTCAGATCCGCTCTCACGCAGCCAGGGCCTGGGCACTCAGGACCTCGGGGCGGCCCACTCCACCTTACAAGAGTTCACTTATGACGCAGGAAGTTCGTGGAACTGTTTCCCCGCCGCTTACACGCCCTCTGATCCTAGGAACCTTACAACAGGGCGGGTGGATAACAGGACCCTCAACGTCCTGCCAGGTTCAACTCCTTTCATGGTCCAGCCCTTACTCGTAGAACTCAATGTGGAAGTCAACACCACGCAGGGACGCCCTTCCCGCCCCACTCCGACATTCTTTGATGGCAGGGACTCGCCTTTTTTTTTTTTAATAGCCAGCAGTCAAAGATCTCAGCAAAAGGAATTCCAACCACGGGGGCAGATCACGACTTTGGGCCTGGGGCTGGGGGAGATCCTAGGTGCCCCTTCTCAACCAGCTGCTGGCCTGGGGGCAGATCACGCCTGTCCCGAAGGGACGAGGGCGGCGCACGGATGCTCCCGTCCCTCGGGAAGGAGCCCGGGCCCCGGGAGGGGCCACGCTCCGTGCGTCCCGGGTGCGCGCTGCCCGGATGGCGCAGGACCGGCGCCGGGTCCCCAGCCCGGTCTGTCCCGGCCGGCGGGGCCAGGGAAGGCACCGTCTCACCTTCACACTTCTGCTCCACGAAGTCCAGGATGGGGACGCACCAGTCCGGGCAGCGCAGGAAGCCCGCGATGCTCTCCACCACCCACTCCACCTCCTCCGGGTCCTCCGCGGCCATGCTGCTCCGGCGGCCGGGCGCACGGCCGGCTCTCCGCGCCGGCGAGGCCTCTCGGCCGCGGGCGCCCGAGCGGGGAAGGAGCTTGGGGCCCTGGGCGAAGCGCTACCCGGGAGGTCGCCCGACCCGGGCCGCCACAGCCAGCCGGTTAACGTAACACGGTCGCTATGGCAACCCGCGTCGCCGCCCAGGGCGGAGCCTTCGCACCCCCACCCCCCGCCCCGGAAGCCGGCGGAGGTTCCCCGCAGTCCGCGCGCCTCCCCGAGGAGGCGTGACCCCGGGCCTCCGATTGGCTGGGAAGGAGCGGCGCGGACGCCGCCGGGCCTGCGCCCTCGGGGCCGCGCTGGGTGGTTTGCGCGGGCCGGCGGCTGCTGGTCTTGCATCCCGGCGCCCGGGGCGGCCGTCTGGGCGCCCCTCTCCGGGGAGGCGGTGGAGACCGGGCTCGGGCTCGAGCGGTTCCGAATCCCCGGGCCTCCATCGCTTGCCCGCTGGCCCAGAAGCGTTTCTGGAACGTGCTGTTGGGCGTCAAAGCAGCTCCCTCCGCAGGATCTGCTCCCTGGCTCCCTGGGCACAGACGAGACCGCTGGTGGGGGTTTTACAAGGACGACAGAAAAATGAGTTTTCATGTCCTGTGTGATCCAAAGATCGTAAAGAGTTAAGATCCAAACCCGAAGGAGGGAACGTCCCGGGACTGACATGCTAAACCCCTGGCTCGGGCGGGGACGCTATGGCGGATGGAGGACGTCCGAAATACCTTTGCAAGACCCCTGGGTGGCTCCAGTCCCGGGGACGCCCACTGCCCCTAGACCGGGAACGCGAACGGCCCTGATAGCAGACAAAGAGGACCGAAACGTGGGCTCGGCACCGGCTCTTGGGCTGCCATGCAACACCTTGTCGTTTGCGCTCCCTTGGGGCCCATTTTGAATTCATTTATTCTATTTTTTAATATTTTATGCTTTCTCTTCGGTGTCTTTCTCTGTTTTTATATGGTCTGTCTTGTGTTATCTGTATCTATGGGTCCTTCTTGGTTTTGTTTTGCCCTTCCTTTGTGTTTTTCTGTGCCGGGAAGCTGGGGTGGGTGGGTTTACCTGGAGAGTCGTTGGGTGACCGATGACCTGGGCGCACTGAAGCGGGGCGGGGGTCAGGGGGACGTGGGGAGCTAACACCAATGAATTCAGGGCGGGAGGGAAAGCCCTAGAGCTGATTGTGGCCGTGACTGTACACATTCTGGATAATGATTCAACTAATGAATTGTATGATACGTTATATCCCAATAAAACCACTTTTAAAGAAAAACTATTAAAAATAAACCATCAATAAAACTTGTTTTTAAAGAAATTCTATGTACCATCCAGAGAACTTGGTGACTGATGGTGAACTTGTTGGTAATTATGTTACATCGCTCTAGCTTGATGGTTTTTGCTTACAAGTTTGTACAATTTTGTAAAGATTGTATATACCTACTAATTAAACACTCTGAATGGGGGGGGGATTTATTGCATTTAAATAAATAATGACATTACCAAATCTTCCATAGTAAATAATGCCACCTTAACCTTTAGATTGTAGTCCTTTGTAACAATACGTTTCATCAGATGTGAAATAAGATCTCCAGAGTTGAAGATGCTTGGAGTCACAAAGATCTTCAGATAACTCTGTGCACATAACTATAATGCACACACATTTAAGAAAAAAATAATTGAAAAATATTTAACGTTACCTTTTCATATCAAGGTATCTCTATCGTTTCTTTATAACATGTTTGTATCCCATAAGCCAGCATGTAGTCCATTTTACTTCAGATGTGTGTCTCTGGCATGTTTACATACATAGACACACATTAGGTGCCATTGAGCTGGTTCCAACTAATACCAATCCCATGTGCAACAGACTCAGACAGAATGGATGCTGCCTGGTCCTGCGGCACCTCAGTAATTCCAACGGGTGAGCCCATCATTGCAGCCACGCACTCAGTCGATCCATCTCACCAAGGAGCTTCCTCTTCTTTGCTGCCCCTCCACTCTCTCAAATCCTTCTCCAGGGACTAGTCTTTCCTGACAAGGTGTCCAAATTATGAGAGACGAAGCCTTGGCTGAGCTTTTTCCAAAACATCTGTTTGTTCTTCTGGTAGTCATGGTACTTTAAATACTCTTTACCAATACCGTAATTCAATGTGTGAGTTAATCTTCAGTCTTCCTTATTCACGGTCCAACTTTCCCATGCGTATGAGACCTTGGAAAATGCCATCACTTGGGTCAGGCACACCTTAGTTCTCAAAGTGACATCCTTGCCCGTGAACACTTTAAAGAGGTCTGTGTAGCAGAATTGCCCAGTACAATTTATCATTTGATTTCTTGATTACTGCTTCCATGAGCATTGATGAATCCTTGGCTACTTTGATCTTTTCTCCATTTATCCTGATGTGAGCCGATGGTGAGGATTTGGTTTTCTTCACATTGAGCTGTAACGGGGCGTGCGGATGGTCTTGATTTTAATCATCATGCATGTCAAGCCCGCCTTGCTTTTTAGCCAATAAGCTGGTGTCATTGCATTGTACGGGTTGCAAGTAAGCCCTTTTCCAACCCTGATGCCATTTTCTCCTGCATTTGGTCCAGCTTCTTGTATTATTTGCTAAGCATTCAGATTGGAAAAGGATGGGGAAAGAATACAACCTTTCTGACGCGCACTTTCCTTCATTTTAAACCATGCAATATTCTCTTATTCTACTTGAATGACTGCCTCTTGATCCATGCACACGTCCAGCATGCACCCAATGAAGTGTTCTGGAATGCCCATTCTTATTAGTGGTAAATGATCTGCATAGTCAAATGCCTTTGCATATATCAGTGAGACACAAGTAGACATTTTCTTCCTGGTATCCCCTGCCTTCAGTCAAGATCCACCTGATGTCGGCAATGATAGCTCTTGTTCCACATCCTCTTCTGAGTCCAGCCTGAATCTTTGGAACTCCCTGTCAATGCACTGATGCAACTATTACTGAATGATCTTCAGCAATATTTTTCTTACATGTGATACTAATGAAAACCAGACTTACTGCCATCAAGTCGACACTGAATCGTATCAACCCTGGTGGCATATTGGTAATAAGGTGGGCTGTGATTCACAAGGTCAGCAGTTCAAAACCATCAGCTGCTCCTCAAGAGAAAGAGAGGGCTTTCTCTTTCTATAAAGAAACCCACAGGGACACTTCTACCATATTCAAAAGGGTCACTATTATTAATGAGATTGCTTGATCATTTGAGCATACTCTTGGGCCACCTTTCTTTGGAATGGGTACAAATATCGATCTCTTCCAATTGGTTGGCCAGGTAGCTGCATTCCAAATGTGCTAACGTAGCCGAGTGATTCCAGGGCTTCATCTGCCTGCACAGACATTTCAAATGGAGCCTTGTTCAATACCGCCTTCAGCACAGCTTGGACCTCTTCCTTCAGCCCCGTTATCTCCTGAGCATATGCTACCTCTGGAAACAGCGGAAGAGGTAGCATGTAATAAAGAACCAATGAGACCGAAGGAAGTCTCCCACCTGTGAAATCTACCTGTATAAGTGGCATCTCTCTCTGGGAGACCAAGTCTGTGTCTTCCTTCCATCATCTTTTCATACATTTGCATATTCAATATTTTCCCCATGTACTCTTTCAATATTGCAACCGGAGGCCTGATTTTCTTAAAAAGCCAAATTCAGTTTGTGATATGTTGAGCATGTTCTTCTATTTTGGTTTTCTAACTTCAGGTCTTTGTGCATGTGATCATAATATCCTACTTTGTCTTTTCAAATGGCTTTTTTACTTCTTTGTGTTCCACCTGCCTCAGCCAGGCTATGTTCATTAGCAACTTTCAGAGTCTCATGACATTCACTTTGGGCTTTTCATCCTGTCTTTTTAATGATTTTTTGCTTTCTTCATGTATGAAGTTCTTAATGCCATCTTACAGTTCATTGGGTCTTCTGTTGTCAGTGTGCAATGTATCAAATCTGTTCTAGAGATGTTCTCTGAATTCAAGTAGCATAGACTCAAGACTGTATTTTGGCTCTTGAGGACTTGCTTTAATTTTCCTCAGCTTCAACGTGACCTTACATATGAGCAATTTATGGTGTGTTCCACTGACAGTCCTGGCCTTGTTTTGACGACTGATATTTAGTTTCTCCGTGATCTCTTCCCACAGGTCACTTTGATTCCTGTAAATTCCATTTGGTTAGGTCCACATGTATAGTTGGCATTTATGTTGTTGAAAACAGATATTTGCAATAAGGAAGTCACTGATGTTACGCAATCCTGTCGTGTGATCTCTAGCTTTGTTTCCACCACCACGGCATACTTTCCATCTACTGCTCCCTCTTTGTTCCCAGCTTTTGAATTCCAATCATCAATCATTATCAATGCATCATGATCGCATGTTTGATCAATTTCAGACTGAAGGAGTGGGTAGAATAATTTCTTCATCACAGTGCATAAATGTGCAGAATGGTAGAATTAACTTTTTCCTTGTGGGCATATAGCTACTATCCTATCACAAGTGACACCGTATTTTAAAGTAGATCTTGAAATGTTCCTGTTTCCTGTTTGACAACGAACAGGATGCCTTCCTCTCGAGTTTGTCATTTCCAGCATAGTAAACCACATGATTTTCTGACTCCAAATATCATTTATGATATTTGTGTTCCATTTCATTTTTCACTATTTCCAATTTTCCTAGACTCATACATTTCACATCCCAGTTATTAATGGATGTTTGTAGCTGTTGCTACTCGTTTGAGTCGGGCCTCATCAGCAAACGAAGGTCCTGAACGCTGAACTTTACCCGCATCACTCTGCTTTGAAGAGGCATCTCTGCCTCAGTCCCATTCCAAGTGCTCTCCCAGCGGAGGGCTCATCTCCCTGCGCCGCATCTGATGATGTTCCAGTTTCCATGTGGTTTCAGTGGCTGGTCCCTCAGACGCAGACGGCTCATTCCTTCTTTGGAGTCTGTTCTTAGCTTCAAAGTGGTGGTAG
>NW_022106471.1:16308590-16320186 GCF_000313985.2 Echinops telfairi
CAAAAACCGCGATAGAGTGAAGCCGTGGAAGTCGAAGTGCGAAGTGGCGAGGGTTCACTGTATACAATTGCTCTTTTGATAAGAAGCTCTTAATTTTTTTACGCTCATTCTTTGTTTGTTTTTTGTCCTTTTATTGGGGGCTCTACAGCTCTTATCACAATCCATATGTACATCCGTTGTGTCAAGCACATTTGTGCATATGTTGCCGTCATAATTTTCAAAATATTTTCTTTCTACTTGAGCCCTTGGTATCTATCAGCTCCTCATTTTCCCCTCCCTCCACCACCCTCTCTTCCTCATGAACCCTTGATAATTACAAATTTTGTTTTCATGTCATACACTGACCGCTGTCTCCCTTCACCCACTTTTCTATTGCCCATCCGCCAAGGAGGGGGTTATGTGTCAGTCATTGTGATTGGTTCCCCCTCCCTCCTTGTATTGCTACTCTCATTATTAGCCCTGAGGGGTTTATCTGTCCTGGATTCCCTGTGTCCTTAGCTCTTATCTACCAGTGGACATGCCCTGGTCTAGCCAGATTTGTACGGTAGAATTGGGATCATGATAGTGGGGGTAGAGGAAGCATTAAAGAACTAGAGGAAAGTTGTGTGTTTGGTCGGTGCTATACTGCACCCTGACTGGCTCGTCTCTCCTTGTGACCCTTCTGAAAAGGGATGTCCAGTTGACTACAGATGGGCTTTGGGTCTCTGCTCTGCCCTCCCCCTCATTAACATCAATATGTTTTTTTTGTTTTGTTTGGGGTCTTTGATGCCTGATACCTGATCGCATCAACACCTCATGATCACACCAGCTGGTGTGCTTCTTCCATGTGGGCTTTGTTGCTTCTCAGCTAGATGGCTGCTGTTTATCTTCAAGCCTTTAAGACCTCATCTTTTGATATAAAGCTCTTTCTTATACAGATATGAGTGTCCTGGATTTGTTTCTCTAGTCAGCCAGTCTAACAGAAGCTCCATTGAACTCTGATCACGGTGGGTGACCCTGCTGATATTTGCAATACCAGTGATATCACTTCCAGTATCACAACAGCCTGCAGTCCACACAGTACGACAAACTGACAGGTGGGCATACACTTTTGCATATAGTATTTCACTTGAACAGATACGTGTGATTGTATAATACAAGTTCTGGTGAGCAGTCCTTTTTTCTTTAATTCCTCTATCATGTGGGTATATCATAAATGATTCAAACTTTTTTGTTTGTTTGTTTCTACAAGCTGCTGAAATAAACACCTTTCTGTCTTTGGGAATTGCTGGTTGTGTTTACTAACAGACACGAGTGAAGTTGCTAAGTGAAGAAATGAGTGTCTGATTCTGCAGACCCTCCATTGCTAGGTTTTACGTCCATAAACAACTTTGTAATAAGCATAATGGTAGTTTTTTAACCCAGTTCCCATTAAGTCCCTTAAATACATACACTCTTGAAGGAAAAATTACTGGACCACTTTTTGGGTAAGCTTTAAAAAAGTGTTTGCTAATCTCCTACGTTAAAAATTATACCCAATGTGCATGTTCAGGGCCCTGGCGGTGCACCGGGAGCCCCAGCGGTGTGGTTGTCAGAGCAAGTAGCTGCTGGCTCAGGGACCTAGGGCTCTAGCCTCCCAGCCCCTCCACGGGGCTTCTTCCACAGGGAAGAGTTCAGCCTGGGCAACTCCATGGGTCAGCCACAGAGGGTTGGTTTGTGCTGGTTGGTACAGTTGTCAAGCTCTTGCTGATTAGAGCCCAGCAGTGGCTTCGGGGATACAACCCCTGGCCTGCTGCTCTGGTGACAGCTGCACCCGGGAAACCATCACCAGGCACTTCAACTTGACAGCCACAATACAATTATGTGCATTTGCATTCTTTAGTCATGAAATGAAACATCGCCTCATGTTTATCAGCCTTTGCATTTCCTCCTGCATTTTCTTTTCACATCTTCGGATCATTTTTGTTGTTTTAGTACCTGACCTCCTTTATTTATTTCCTCCTTTTCTTTCCCCTTCCGAGAAAACAATAAGCAATACATTACAGGAAAAATATAGGTCAAATTGTTTTTTGCTCAGGAAAAGCATCCGTTTGCTTCAGCTCTCTGATCATTTTTTATTGGGATGTTCGTTTTTGTTTTTCTTTCTCATTGATTGGTAAAAGCTTCCTATACACCCTAAGAACTTTAACCCTTTGTTGCGTATTGCATGACAAGGTTGTTGTTTGTTTTTAATGCCATTCACTATGTCTTTGCCCTATGGGTGTTTAACATTCGCCATGTCAACGTGAGACAGGACGGTATAAGACGCAGGGCACAGGAGGGTAGGCAGGGCCTTTCTGGAAAAGGGTGTGCGTGTCCTCTTTTAATCCTGAGCAGAGGTGGGAGTGAACAAAAGGTGTCGTCCTTCCCAGGCGGAGATGCTGTGGCAGCAGAGGCGGATGACTACTGTGGCTTTCACTCTGTCGTTCTGGCTTCTCAACAGACTTAAAATAGAAATTCAATTTTCGTTTTCTGCCACTTTCCTCCTTCAAGAAGCTGCTCGCGTTGTTTCTAATGAGACAGAGGGTACAGAGTGCCAGCCACCTGCACTTGGCGTCACTGAGCATTAGTCTCGGTCTTCAGCCTCTTGCAGGTGCCTTTCCCACTCCCCTGAAGCCGCTGGTAACTGCAGGGCCCAAGCCCCTCTCTGTTATCCCCTCGGCCTCTCCCTGCTAATGAGCGACGCAGCTGCTCTGGGCCGGCATGCTTCCTGTTCTCCCAACGCCTCTTGTGATCTCAGACTTCTCCAGATGCAGGCTTTTCTTTTCTTTGCGACTACTTGGGATTCTTGCACCCCGGATGCTTGCATTTATTTGGGAAAGTGCATGAAACACCTTCATCCTGAGATTAACACGAACTCCCGAGAACAGCGCACACGGGAGGGAATCTTTGCAGGTGTGTTGGGGTGAGACTACAGGAGGTGTGGGGGTGCGTTTTTCACCATGGATCGTTTCACGCAGTCTTGCGACAGTTTTCATGTTTCTCCATCATACAGAGAGCAGAGTCATCTCTTTAAAACTCATGACCTCATTGTGGCTCCTTTTCATCCAGTATCCATGAGCAAGTCCTCATATTGAAGACCCAAACATATCTGACTGCTTCAGAACCAACTTGACAGCCCCTAACCACTGTGTGTGTGCATGTGCACATACAGATGTAAAGTTAGAGTTCTAACGCTATGTAGCTGTCGTTCGATGTCTTGGACTTGGCTCAGGTACTAGGAAGAGGACACGGCCCGCCCTGTGCCATCCGTACAAGCAGGCCACTGCGCCAACCCAGTCGTGGAGAGTCTTTCTCCTTCTCTGCTGACCCTCGATTGGTCCACACCCATGGCCTAATGATAAACTTGCTGGGTAATATGTGACAAAGCATTCACTGGGGAAGTGCCTTGTGGTAGTTACATAATCGGTGTCACTTTGAGGATTCAGTGTGAAGGTGGAGTCCAGCCTGTCCATCAGGTCGTAGCTTGATGACCTCACTTGGAGGCACGAAGGAGACAGATAGCTCGCTGGAGGCGGGACACATGCTCACGACCTGAGAGTCCCTCTACTGACGAAACACTTGGCGCTACGTTGATAGAGGTTGATAGAGCCCATGCTCTGGGAGCTGGAGGAGCCACGTGGAGAGCCCTGCCAGGGCTGAGATGCTTACAGTGCCACTGGGTCCACAAGACTTCCCACCCACTGGCTTGTGATCTTCCTGCATTTGGCGTCATTGCATGTGTTTCGTGAGTCTGAAGAGGACTTTATAGATTGGTATCAGACATATGGGCTGATATTGGACTTAAGGACTTGATCTGGACTGGGCTGGGATGTTTTCTCAATATTCAATTGCTCTTGTATAGAAAGCTCTTTCCTATACACATTAACGTGTCCATGAACTTGTTTCTGTAACCTCCCCAGACTAACACACGCCAGGCTGCATCTATCTCTGTGGTTGCAGAAGGGTTTGTTTGTTTGTGTTTTAATGGAAAGAGCTCTCCTTTTGTTTCTCAGCCCCCTGACCTGCCTGCTCAAGAGTGGCTCTGCCGCACGGAAGGTCCATCCACATCCCCTCAGCCTGGCTTCCCCTTTCACACCCAGTCACAGGCAGCCCCTGCCAGGGCACTTCCACTTCTGCCCTGGCTACTGGCTGCACCAGCAGGGGTACTCGCTGGCTTGTAGGGATTGCACATAATCAGGAGGTGGCGTCAGCAGGGCAGGGGGCAGCCTGGCACCCACAATCCACTTCCCACTGAGCCTCCCCTGTGCCACCTCGTCACACTCCCGATATGAGGCCCATGAAGTCACCTATCGCAGCCAACATCACCGCCTCACCCAAGGGAAGCAGGCCAGCCACCTCCATTGGGGTGAGTTCACTCGATGTTTGACCAAACACAGCAGGCCGGTTTTTAAGTTGATGATTTTGTGTGGCCTGTGAATGAAGCTCTAAATAGCCAAAGGGCCCTGAGCCGGGAAAAGGCTCCCCACCCTTGCAAGATGAGGTCACTATGGTCAGAACTGACCCGATGGTAGCAGAGTTTATTGAAATCTCCTACTCCTTCCCCTCCTGTCTAGCCTTGGCTTCCTGGAACGGGGCCTCTGCCTTCCGAAAAGGTTATGCAGCCCCGTCTCAGCAAGGTGACTGCCTTCCTCCTCTGCGAGGAACACCTGAAGAGCGACCACTCACCTAGGTCCAGTGCTTCACAGTTTACAAAGGGATGTTCATGTGTCATTAACTCAGCAAGCTCCTGAGATAAGGAAGGAAGGCATTACCATTCTCTTCATATTATATATTGGAGAACTGTGGCTCTATGGCAGCGGTTCTCAACCTGTGGGTCTCGACCCCTTTGGGGGTCCAATGGCCCTTTCTCAGGGGTCGTCTGATTTATAACAGTAGCAAAATTGCAGTTGTGAAATAGCAACAAAAATAATGTTATGGTTGGGGGTCACCACTCCAAGAGGAACTGTATTAAAAGGCCGCGGCTTTAGGAAGGTTGAGAACCACTGCTCTATGCGGTCAAGCCTCTTGCGCAAGGCCTGAGCAAAGTCAGGGCTTATCATGAGTCTCTTGACCAGCCCCGCTTCCTGTAACGGATACTTAAACAGCCAAGCAATATCCAATTCTCACTTTATAATATATCATGGACACTTTTCCATGGCAACTTCTACATGTGAGTCTTCGTGATGTTACCTGGTTTCCCATTGTGTTAACACAAAACCCAGGAGCAGTGGAGACGATTCAGACTGATAATGACCCTTTGGGCTTAAGAAAGACAGTCTCCTCGGTTCCCGACCTTGTAAGTTTGAAGGGCGGGCACTGCCACATCCTTCTCCCAGAGCCTAGTGGGTTAGCACGCTGATTTCAGGGAGCGGGAAGCACTAACCACTGTGCTCCCAGGGCAAACACGATTTATTTCAGCAATCCACACTGATCGCCGATGCTGCTTCCATTCTTTAAACAAAACTTTTATAGTTAGCAGCTTTTAAGCTAAATCTTTTTTTTTTTAAAGAGTTGCATTATGCTTCTAGAAATGATCCTAATTAAGTGATAAATGATTCTTACATTGTTTTATATCCATGAATATACACATCCACGCCCAGGAACAAATATAGCTCAGATAGCTTGGAGCTTGTCATTTTAACCAGGGACAAGCTAGAGAAATTATTTTGACATTCCCATGCGGCAGACGCATTAAGTTGGCAAAGGACTTTCCAACTCCAGCACCAGTGTGGTACCGAGCCACAGAAGCCAACTCCGCCAGGTCAGTTCGGAGTCGGGACCCTCCAAGACGGATGGACGAGGTGGGACTGCTCCTGTGAGTGTCTGCGCCCCTAACTCTGAGGGGTAGAGCACCTCACCTTTCTAAGGCACATCCGCTGCCTGAGAGTCCACGCTGACTCACAGCCGCCTCTAGGACAGAGTCGAACTGCCCCTGTGAGTGTCGCAGGCTGTGCCTCTTCATAGGAGTAGAGCGCCCCGCTTCACTTCTCTCCCTCACCTCAGATGCCACCTCTGCAGTGAGCGCTCAATGTGTGACCACAACACACACACACACACACACCCCACTTCCTCTGAGACCTGCAGAGACCCGGGTTTCTCGCTTATTTAGGGGCCTCACCAAGAGGAAGGAGCCCTGCCAGCATAGTGATTGTGCATTCGGTTTCATTCCCCTTGATCAGCAGTTCAAAACCACCAGCAGCTTTCTCCATGGGAGACAGACTAGCTTTCTACTCCTGTAAGCAGTTACAGTCTTGGACGCCCACAGGGGCACTTCTGCCCTGTCCTACGGTCCCTGTGAGCTGGCATCGGCTCGATGGCAGTGAGAGCCCTGAAGGAGCCTAAATAAATGATTGAGAACTATGAAAACTGCTCTGAGTATGTAAACCCAACACCACCCAGCTGTTTCTGACACACATTGATCGCACAGGTTTTCTAGGCTGGATGTCTTCATGGGAGTCAATAGCCTCTTTTTCCTCTGGAGGAGGGGCTGGTGGATTGACCTGCCAATGTTGACCTCAGTAGCCCAGTACTGAGATGGCGGTGCCACCAGGGCCGCTATGAGTGGGGGTATTTTTCCCCTGAGGGGACTCCACCCCCTCCGCGGGGCGATGGGAAAGGTTTGATGAGGTGCCGGCTGGCCGACCTGCTTTTTTCCACGCTGAGAAACATGTTTACATTCTAGATCAGATGGTTAACAGTTATTATTAGCAACAGGCCTTAGAACTCAGTGCAAAAGAAGTGTCATCTTCAAATGTACTTTATAGAACATGGAGTTTTCTCATGAACCGCATAATTGCTACTTCAAGTGACATAAATTCAGCTGTTAAGTAAAGGATGGGGGGAGGTCATAGCTTTAATCTCAAAAATTGCCTTTATTCTGGCTAAAGAAAGACACTTTAGAAGTTCTAAATTAGAGGTTCTTTGAACATATTCCCACATGACTATTTGATTTTTAAACCAACAAGGGGGTGGAGAACATACCCATGGGTTGGCAAATAAATAATTACCTGCCATGTGTTCAAATGCTCCGACCTTGCCTAAGATCTACAAATGGTCCTTTGCAAATCCAGCACCACAGAATTTCCATTCTCGTTTCGATCTGTTCTTTTTTAAAAAGTCCTCATACCAAGTGCTCAAGCAGAAAGAAACTGTTTAAAAATGATCAGGGCAACATATGTACAAAGTGCTTGATACAATTGACATATGGATTTTTATTACAGCTGTGAAAGCCCCCAATACAATCATTTATTAAAAATCCTCATGATTGGTAAAACATTAATTGAAAGTGGAATATAAATACAGTGACTTTTTAAACAGTGTCTAAACACATGCATCAGCTTGTGGGGGGAGGTCAGATGCTTGCAGGCTTCCCTCCTGAGGGCGCTCAGTTGCCAGACTGCAGTGGGCCCCGCTCCCTGCTGTTAAAGACAATGGACCGGCCTGCAGTCATCATTTGGTTCCTATAGGTGGGGTTTACACCCTACTGATCATGGTTCCAATGGAGACCCAGAGAACAAGTCAAAGTTAAGCTGCCATCCTAAATCTTGTCACATGTACACCCCCAATCCCTCCTCTTCCTATTGCGTGTATGTCCCTAGATTGGCCCCCTCTCATTGCTGTATAACCCATAGTGCAACCCCTTCCTGTGACGATGCCTTTACCTGTAGTTAGTGGGCTTGCACGCCCCCGAAAGGCCTGGGTCAGCAATAGGGATCTCTCTCCCTCTCTCACCTCCTTCTCTCGCCTCTTCCCCCTCTCCTCTCCCGTCCTCTCTCCCTTGTTCCCTTTCCCCCTCTCTCCACATGGACCATCAAGCGTGGCTGAGGTAAGTAATACTACCATAAAATGTGTCTGACTGCATTATTGTAATATCTCTTCTATCACTCATGCTCTTCATGACTTTAATATATATATATCTCAACCGTACAATTGTGCTTACTGAACCCGTGGTTAGTGGGGGGAGGGGTGGCTCCCCTCACCTAATACTCCATCAGCTGTAAAATACTATAGCTTATCAATAATTTCCATTCTCTTTCATTCAGTTCCTCTGATGGGCCAAGCACTGTGGCAGCTACTGAAAAAGTAGACATCACATTCTAAATGTCATCTGTATGACAGTTTACAGTGACATCAGCCAATGGAAACCTTATACACCACGGTGATCAGATCTATAACCTAAGACAGGCACACGGTTAGCAGAACAGGCCGCATTTCTCTCCCTGCCCTTATGCACACGGCCCCCAGGACTACTCAGTGGGCGCTGACAACAGCACGTACTCTTTTGTGAATATAAGCAATTCCACAATTTCAAACAAAAACAAAACTAGGAAGTTGGAATGAACAGATGTGACATGTAAACACACAGATGGAAGGTCAGTGGTTCTCAACCTGTGGGTTGCAACCCCTTTGGGGGTCAAATGACCCTTCACAGGGGTTGCCATATTCATACCAGTAGCAAAATGACAGTTATGAAGTAGCAACGAAAATAATTTTATGGTTGGGGGTCACCACAACATGAGGAACTGTATTAAAGGGTCGTGGCATGAGGAAGGTCGAGAACCACTGTCCTAACACTTTTCCCCTGAGTGTCAATGAAGCATCTTTCAAAGAGTCTTTGAGGATCATTAGTTTGCTCTCTTCCTGCTGGGCTCTAAGGAAGCGGCCGAGCACCCCATTTGCTACAGTTCTTTTAGCACAGACCAAGAGAAATGGTGGAGGGGTTTCCAAAGTCCTGTTTGGAATTGGGGGTGTCAAGGTCAAGACCTTCAGGAAAAACAGAAAAGGACAAAACCTCTTCCACCTACAGGATAAGGTAGGGAGTTCACCCTGAGGGGAGAGGCAGGAGGGAGTCGGGCTGGTCGTAATAGAATACTGTTCAGGAATGGCAGGAAAACACACTTATTTAAATTTTTAAATCTTTATTGCTTTTGTGTTGAAAAAGTAATGCATGTATAGTGGAAAAACACTCATGTAGCAAATATATACCTATATAAAGTACCCAACTATTAGCCAAAAGACTGGCCATTTGAAGCCACCCAGAGGCACTTGGGCAATTTGGCTTCTGAGAGGGCGACAGTCCTGGTACCAACTCCACAGCAGTTTAACAGCAACAGCGATACCATGTGATAAAGGGAAAGTCTCCCATCGTTGTGCCACCTGAGCAAACCCACTGTAATCTTTAGTTACCAGTTTCCATGGTTTTAAAAGTGCGCATATGAACATATTCAAAACTCAACCACAAACTCACTGCCACTGAGTCGATTCCAACTCACAGTACCCTGTGTGTTAGGCCAGGTTGACTGGAGAAACAAATCCAGAGACGCTCATAAAGAGCTTTATTTATTTATTTATTTTCATAAAGAGCTTTATATCAAGAAGTCAGTATACATATCAAGAAAGCATCCCAGCCCAGTCCAACTCAAGTCCGTAAGTCCGATACTCGTCCATAAGTCCCTCTTCAGACTCGCACAGCCACAGGCAATGATGCTGAATGCAAGAAGACCACAGGTTGGTGGCTGCACAGGCCTGTGGCTCCATGGGCCATGGGAACGTCCCAGGGCTCTGGCCACAATCAGAGTCAGCCAGCAGGAAGGGGAAGGCGGGGGTGGGGGGGTGGGGGAGGTGTTCCCAGGTGCCTCCTTATGAGAAGACCACATCCACAAGGGGGCACCATCAGGCTGGGACCAGATTGACAGGGTGGATACCACCCCTACACTTTTAAATATTTCAAGTTGACGTGAAATTACGTTACTGCCACCCCCTGTATGAGGCCCGTCCTGTCCAGGCAAGTTGTTTGCCTTCCTCAGTTTCCCAAGGGTATCCCTCCAGGTGATCTAAAGAGTAGACGCCATCTCATAGCAACCCTATTATATAGATATAGCTTAATCTATTGAATGAACATCTTGCTCGTGCTTATTTCAGGTGTTTGCTCTTATAAATAATGTTACAGTAAATATCTGGGAACACGTATATTTTGCAATTTTGCCTGAGTAGTCTCACAAGGTTTAGATCAGACTATGGGTTTAAGGATAGGAAACAGTTCAGGCACCGTACAATGTTTGTTAGCATCACCAGGTTGACCCCCAAGGAATGCATTAACTGATACTCTTACCACGATACTAGGGTGTTTGTTTTACTCGCATCCTCTTCAGAACTAAAAAACGGTTGCTGTTTTCAAAAATCTGAACCAAATTCAAAAATTAAGCTCACTGCCATCGAGTACATTCCGACTCATAGTGACCCTACAGAGCAGGGTTTCCAAGGTGCTAACCCCTTACAGGAGCGGAGAGCCTCGTTTCTCCTGGTGGCCGGCAGCACAAGGCGTACCCACTCTGCCACCGCAGCGCCTGTCAGTGTCAAAGGAAAGTACTCACGTTTTCACTCACTTCTGTTTAATGACTCATCTGGCAGTTTCTTTTATATGCCAGTTGCCTATTTGTATTTGTGGGAGCAATCAGTTGTTTTGGTTCTATTTTTAACCCTTTATGATGGAAATCTCAAATATACATAAAAGTAGAAGTATCATGTGCATCAACAATGACTATTTTTTCCCATCCCAGATATCATACTAATTATATAGGAGCACTTAAAATAAAAACAGTTTTACTGGCACTTCATCCATATAACATACAGTTCAATAGTTCAATCATATCAAGAAGAGTTGAAGAAAGAAAAAAAAGTATTTACAGCAGACACACACAGAGGCCAAAGAGCCTGGTTCACAAAGGTGAAGCACTCACCTGGTCCGCTGCCCAGACCCACCGACTGCCCAGGGGAGGACTCTGCAGCAGTTTGCTGATGAGTCTGCCCCGGCTGGCTCGTAGAGACCCGACACCAACAGAACCCAAACCACCCGGTCCTGGGCCGTCGCCACGCTTTCCCCTGTCGGAGCCCACTGTTGGGCCCAAATCAATCTATCTCACGAACGTCGTCTTCTTTCTCCCTGACCCTCCACTCTACCAAGCAGGGTCTCCTTCCCTAGGGACTGGCCCCTTCTGATAACATATCCCAAGTAAGTGAGACAACCCCTCTCCATCCTCACTCCAGCCGAGCATCCGAGATGTGCTACTTCCACGCCAGGCTTGTGCTTTCCTCTGGCAGCACACACACGCTGCCCAAACCCACTGCCATAGAAAACTCTGTTGATAGGATTACGTAGCCTCATCTTTCGCCTAGGGAGCTGCTGGTTGGTTTGACTCACCAACCTTGTGGTTCACAGCCCAGTAGGTACCAACACCATCGCCAGGGCTCCCTCCACCTGGAAGTCCATCCGTAGCGCTTGCTGTCAGCAGTCTTGTCAGCAATGTAATTCCAGTGCACCCGTCCTTCTCCTCACCCTCTGTAGTATTAAATTAAAAAATAAAATGACGCAGAGGGAGGGTGGGGGGCCCAGCCCCCACCTGCTGCTACTTCTACGAGTTCAGTAATACTACTTTTGGGTTCAGTAAAGCACAATTGTACGGTTGAGATATATAAGTATTATATTAAAGTCATCAAGAGCATGAGAGATAATACAATAATACAGTCAGGCATGATACATAGCAACATTGCTCACCTCAGCCCAGCTTGGTGGTCCACGTGGAGAGAGGGGGAAGGG